>NW_027445656.1:0-356033 GCF_035582795.1 Mycteria americana
AAATGCTCAAACTTCCAAAATGAATTTGAAAAATCATCAGGTTTCATAGTGGAAGAATCAGCAGCACAGTCTTGCTGGCACTTGTGCTATTTGGGATATGTCTAAACAATCTGGAAAAGGATGTCAATAGTGAGGTCATAGAGTTTACTGATAATACTGTTATTCAATATAGAAAAGATGAGGTAGGTGTGAAGAGCTGTAGGAGAAGGTCGTGAAAGTGCGTGACTTAAAATGGCAGATGAAATTCAAAATAGGAAAAATGATGCACACAAGAAAGGAAAGCAGCAATCCAAACTTCCCAGATAAAATGGTCTCTTCTGAACAAGTTACCACCTCTGGAAAAAAAAAAGAGATTAAAAAAAAAAGAGATTTTGGGGGTTATAATATATGGTTTTGTGAAGATGTCAGCATAATGCCCAGAAGTGGTCTAAACCATAAATTTAAGGTCAGAAATTGAGAATGCAGGAAAAAGCAGAAGCCATAATGATGCTGCTTCTCGAATCCAAATAGCACTTGCTTCTTTAATTCCATATGCTGTCTGATCCTTCCACCTCAAAAGGGTGTTGTGGAAATGAAGGAGGTTCCTAGAAAGATGGCAAAGACGATAAAAGGTACCGAACAGCTTCTGTATGAGAAATGCCTAAAACGCCAGTGTCATGGAGTGCGTCAAAAGGGATTCATAGCTTGCTGTCCGTGGGGATTCATAGCTTGCCATACGTGGGGGAATACGTTTTTGATAAGTAATTTTTGGAAATCACTAGTATGTTCCACTTCAAACTCGTGTTAGTCAAATATTTCACCTGTAGGTGGTCTTGGCCTTGGCAGTTTTGAAGCATGCCTTATTACGGAAGAGTTAGCCTACGGGTGTACGGGGGTTCAAACTGCCATTGAGGCAAACTCCCTAGGGGTAAGTTCTGTCTTTTCTTACCTCCTTTAAACTAGAGTCTGTGCCCTTTGAAAAGATGGATTAATGGTCTAAATATTTTCTTTCAGCAAATGCCAGTAATCATTGCAGGAAATGAGCAGCAGCAGAAAAAATACCTAGGAAGAATGACAGAGGAACCGATGATGTGTGTAAGTGTAACTTAGGAACGCTGTAGATTGTTCCTAAACTGTATTAACCAGGTTGGTTGGTTTGTTTAAAACAGTGATATCCACTCACAACGTAGCCTGTTTTGGTTTGTAAATACGCAGTGGCATTTACTGAAAGTCAAAGAATTTTCAGTTAGATGTATTCAATAAGCAAATAGAAGGTATTACCTGGAAAACCATCCTAAGTCACTTACTGAAAAGGAATACCTTTTCATTCACTTTCAAGAGAAGGTGTAGGAGTTTAAGAAAAATGCCAGGTTTATATGAGCAGAAACTCAACTCAGATGGGCATTACACTGCATTTATGAATCTTAAATATTATCTAAGCAGTACTCGTTACACAGAAAGAAGTAAAGATTCATGTGCAATGTGTTAAAATCTGAACAACTAAGCCTCATAAAATGAAGAGCACGGTAACCATAGAATGTTACTCTGTGCTCTGATTTTCAGATTTTAAAGATCTTCAGCTTTCATATCAGAGTTTGTGAAGCATAAGGAAGCGATGACTTAGTAAAAGTTACAGAATGGTTCTGTTTATCATTAAAGCGAAAGACAATTTTAAGTATTATTCCAGATTTATAAGGAAAATTAACCCTACATGTTTGGATTCTTGCTCAGACAGTTGTTGAGTTTTTTTGAGGTAATATTTTGGGGTTTTCCACGCAGTTCGCTTAAGTTTACAGATCAGTTTGCTGCACATAATTCTGCAATAATTTGTGGTTGCTTAAAACCAGAACTTTTATTCCTCAAGATTTTGCATGTTATTTTCTTTTAGGCTTACTGCGTAACAGAGCCTGGAGCAGGCTCTGATGTGGCGGGTATAAAAACAAAGGCTGAGAAGAAAGGAGATGAATATGTTATTAATGGCCAGAAGATGTGGATCACAAATGGTGGGAAAGCAAACTGGTGTGTTGACTTTTGACTTGCGTTACCTTTTCTGTTACTCTGTTCTAAACTGACCTGTCGTCCACCCCAAGCTGGATACTAGTGTTTCTTTAAAGATCTGTTACAAATCTGAACGTTCATTATGTTTCACCACACTGCGCTTCAATCCATGACCAGTTTATCAGGACAATGCCTAAAAAGGAAACTGAGCGATGACACGACAGCTCCATTCAAGAACGCCTCTCAAATTTTGCTGCTATCAGACAAAATTCATTCCGCTTTCTCTTCAGGGAAGGGCAGCAACAGTAAGAGTTAACTTGCACAGTACTCAAGAGGCTCATGTTACAAGGGACCTTGCTTTGTGGGTGTGGTGACCGAGATCAGTTGCTTCTGATTCTACTGGAAACATCTCTCACTTTTAGTGAAGACAGAAAAATTTTAGGATTGTGGTGTTACATTTTATTTTCTTAAGGGAAGACTTTTTCCAAGTGTCAAAGAATCCAGATTTTGCTGTGGTGTCTATGGAACGTGCTTTACAAGATAGACCTCCTTCATCGTGTCTCACATAAGATCGTGCTCATCCCCAACACATAAATTCTTTTTAATTCAAGAGGAAAAACTTCATATGTTTATGTATAAATGTAAGGTCATTTATGTATAAAATGTAAATATACATATGTATGAAGCTGAATTTTCTCATTATTTATTTCCTTGTTCAAGGCATAACCATCGAAGAGAATCTACCAGCTATGTTTTGATGTTATTGAACACCATAAATGTGATTTACAACTGTTTAGTTTCTAACAGAAAAAACTTATTTACAACTTATACTTGGAAGAATAAAATTAAGATATTTGAAATCAAGAGGATAACATAACATTTTGCATGCAATACTGTATTTCCTAAGCAATAATTTTTATGTATGTGCTGTGCATAGGTTTCTTTTGTACCATTTGTGAAGCTGATTGTAATATTAAGACTTACAATACATGGGAAAGGTGGAGAACCTTTGCATGTTGATCTGAAGTAATTTTATTAAATCTTGACTTTTGCGGTAAGGGATGCACTGACACTTCCTCTCCCTCATTCCCTTTCAGTTTATTTTTGGAAGGGACAAGAAAAAAGGGTTGTTAACTTATTGATAGATTTATTGTATGGTACAAACACACATAAAAACATTTAACATGTTAGCTAAAGAAGTATGTGATTGTTAATTGTGAGGATAAACTGACTCCCCTCTTCTTTGTTTTACACTAGGTATTTTTTGCTAGCTCGTACCAATCCAGATCCAAAAGCTCCTGCAAGCAAAGCCTTTACTGGATTCATTGTGGAAGCAAATAGCCCTGGAATCCAAATTGGAAGAAAGGTGAAGAGTGTATCTCTGATTTGACAAGCCAGGAATTACTATTCGCTTCTAAACCAATAATGCAACAAATTGCCATTTGTCCTGGTTTCGGCTGGGATAGAGTTAATTTTCTTCCTAGTAGCCGGTATAGTGCTATATATTCTTATACTAAAATCCAAAGCACAGCACTATACCGGCTACTAGGAAGAAAATTAACTCTATCCCAGCCGAAACCAGGACACCATTAAAGAAAAAAGACTGTGAAGCAACTGAACATTTTCATGTGCTCATGTACCATGATCTTTTCATTTTCGCAGCATACAGAAACTATTCATAAGACAGACATACTCAATTATAATTTGATTAATCCAGCTAAGGAATGATTTGGAATGGTCTAAAGTAAGATGACTTGGCACAGCTGCAAAAGAATCTTTGAGAACCATTTAATCGATAAGTGCCAATTAATGTGAAGTAGCATGCCTTGAAAGTGTAAGAAGCAGGGGGGACAACTTTAACCGTAAACACACGGTGTGCTTTACTTGTAGCTCCTCCTGCTCAAGGAATAGGCCTCGGAGGCACTGGTGCTAGTTCTCTTAGGGGTGGGGGGCAGAAAACAAAGAAAGTACTGTTTTTAGTAGCAGGCAAAATTGGACATTGAGCATTAGGAAAGGAATCGGAAAATTTGAAAATCTCATTTATCTATTTGTTTGTTTGTTTGTCGTACAGCTGTATTTTACTTCTGCCTGCATTTTAGGTTCTTTACTTTTTCCTCTCCCATCTCAAAGGAGATAACTGAAGTAGAAAAAGACAAACGAGCGATTACAGCTACAGAATTAATTTTACATATGGAGAAAGTAAACTGCCCGGCTTTGACAAATTAAGGGCGTGCTGGTCTGTAACTGCAAAACTAGTATTTGTTGTGTATATGGTGATTTTTAGATAAAACTGAAGTGTTGGGGGGGGAGGGGGAGCTTGCTTTATGCTCTGAGTAAACTAAAGAATGAAAACATGTTGCACCTTGAAAGAATCCAGTTTAGTTGCACCTCTGTAAACTTTCCTTTTCAGGAAATGAATATGGGTCAGCGCTGCTCTGATACAAGAGGTATTGTCTTTGAAGATGTGAGAGTTCCGAAAGAAAATGTATTAATAGCTGAGGGAGCTGGCTTTAAAATCGCAATGGGAGCTTTTGATAAGACCAGACCACCCGTAAGTATCAGAAATAAGTTACTTAAAAAATATAATAGGAATTCCGGATTTTCATTCTGTGCTATATTTAATTCAGGTAGCAGCTGGGGCTGTTGGGTTGGCAAAAAGAGCACTCGATGAAGCTACTAAATATGCGTTGGAGAGAAAAACCTTTGGGAAGCCAATCGTTGAAGTAAGTTGAAGATATAAAAATAAATATATCTAAAAGCTATGTTTTCATACCAGATGCACTACTAGTGAATTTTCAAGGTTGTTCCTTGACATTTTGGACGTGTGATTTATTATATCTCTGCCATTGCTTGGGTTTTCAAGGATAGAGGTCAGCACTATCTAAGTAAATCTAGCTACGCAGTAACTCCTGGGATTCTTCAAGAACTTATTGATGACAATAGTAAAATCACAAAGAAAACTCCACCCCAAACCCTGAAACTCATGTACTGTCAGGACATACTTAAGTTCTTCAATTCTAATGAACAGGGATTTTCAGGGAAGGAAAAATCGTACCTCCCTGAGGTACGTAAAACAAGACTCACGGTATTAATGCTAATAGAATGCATTGCCAAGCACACTGCTTACCATGCTTAAAGAAGCATCAATAAACGTCAAACTAAATACAGATCTCGTAAAAAGTCAGCACAACTTCGCAATTCAGTACTTAATCCCTGTGACTAAGTGGATTTTAGAATTAAAAACTTAAAAGTCTAATTCAACATACAGTTATGAAAGCCTGATCCAAATTCTGTAGAACTCCTCAAGTACTATTTCCTGAGTGTGTTGAATTCACAAATGAAGAAATTAAGAAGACCATATTCTTTCTTGGATGTCACAGAATTTTAAGCAGGCAATGTTAACCTAGTTGATCCCATCATTCATAGCACCAAGCGGTGTCTTTCATGCTTGCTGAAATGGCAATGAAAGTGGAATTGGCTAGGATGGCTTACCAAAGAGCTGCGTGGGAAGTCGATGCTGGTCGCAGGAACACCTACTATGCTTCCATTGCAAAGGCGTTCGCTGGTGATGTTGCAAACCAAGTAGCTACAGACGCAGTGCAGATTTTTGGAGGAAATGGATTTAATACTGAATATCCTGTAGAAAAACTAATGAGAGACGCTAAAATCTACCAGGTGAGTAAAAGAGAGAATGCGATCTTTATAGTAATGCATACATTGTATATAAAATCAATGAATGGCTACTTGTTTGAAATCATGATGTACATATAAAAAAAGTTTTGAGGATGAGCACAATAATCCTGCCATTTAAAGAAAGGGCATTCAAATCAGGCAAATTCTTGCATACAAGACTCTTTGCATTAGATCAACAAGTTAGCCTACGCAAGAGAAATAAATTTAGTGGTGTGGTTTTGTTTTTCTGACGTGGGAACTCTGAAATTCTTGGACTCTTCATTCGGAAGCTTTTGAACTCTTAGAAAAAAACGCTGTAGAAAACACTGATCAAAATACCAATGCTTGCTTTGGTGTTCTGTAAGTAGAGATGTATAATGCTGTTCTCTTCATCACTTCTTGTTCTGCTCTAAACCTTCTGTCTGAAACTTTGGTATCATAAACTGGGCAGATTACTTCAGCTGAGATATCACCAGCACGGAGTATCATGGATTAATTATCTTGCGTAGGTTGTGTTAACAGAGGTGTGGCACAGCCTGGAGTGATTAGCTCATATTTACTCATGTTTAGCCTGTAGTCACCCATTATCCCCAGATCTTTTTCTGCAGTATTATTACCAAGAAATTATTCCGTGTCATAATTCTTCAAGAATTCAGCAAGAATGATTTAATTATGGTCAGGAAAAGCAGTAATCTTTCTGACATTAATAATGACTAGATAAAACATATCAAAATAGATGACCTCAAGAAATGCATGTGAACCATGATCTGCAACGTTAGTTATGACAGCTGTCACTCTAGGTAGTTGAAATTTCTCTTACAGCTGCCTTTGAGATGAAAAGTATTCTCACTAGCCAAGAATTCTTCTCTATCTAAGGACAGAAAACTGCTGGTTTGGAATCGAAAGGTTCTGAGTACTAATTGCACTCCTGCAAGCGAGGAAACGAATGAGTAATTGAACTTTGTTATGATCGGGCTTTGTTCCTGTTAGGTTCCATGTGTTTCTAGAGAAAGAGGGTGGGAGGGTTAGAAGTTTGTTTGAAAGTTGAGACTGATTTTACAGGATCCCAGTTATTCAGATTTTCCATTACACTGATCCATCACAAATGCGTGGCTAGGTAGACTTTTTTTTTTTTCATTGTTCAAATTAATCAAATTTTGTATTACATTTTTGGTGTTTTTCTGCTCCCCTTCATCCCCAAAAGAATACAGGAAAGGCTTTTCTCTTTACAATTATGTCATCCATGTCTCTTGATTACCCTTCCCTAAATTACTGCCGAATTCCAGATGGCATATGCTTTTGGCCATATGTTTCATGGACAGAAACTTGGTTTTCCACCTGTTGTTTTCTTCCACATATTTGATATTTCTCAGTATGACACAATTACCAGTAAACACAGTAGCAGAATTGTGTCATACTGTGAAATTCTTACATGTCCGCATTTTGCTCTAGGTTTCCGTCTGGCTACAAATCTAGGCTACTATGATAGAAACTTGTAACTTACTTTCTCAGATTCAGAAAACTTCCCTTCTTTGATTGTCAAGGATTCTTGGAACTACTCCCATTGGCTTACAAACCAAAACCTTTCTCGTGGTTACTTAAGAAGACCGTGGGTTTCGATGTCTTTACACTTGAGTTTCATGGTTGTCTCCATCATCGAGTAATTTAGTGCAGCAGGAGCAGATTAGCAGATGGCAGGAAGAGCTCTGCCGAGGCCCCTGCATCTACTGTACGCGGTTTGGGGAGGCTGAGTTCACAGCAGGCCTGTTTAGACTGAACGTCCCCACTACGCACGTTGTTGTAAGGGTCCAGCTGTAGGCTTGGACCATTATGTCTTCGTTAGGGTTTGGAGGGTATTGGGTGTATGCAGAGGAGAGCTTCCAGTTTGGTTTACTCCAGAGGGCAGCTAGTGTTGACAAAGCAAAATCTGCTCGATGAACTGGATCGATATGGGGTAAGCAGCAGCAGTCAGAGAATTCACTCTGAGAATGAACAATTGCCTCCGAACCAAAAAACGAATGTGACCACGGGTTATAGTGTCTTTATTTTTGAAAAGCTCTGTAAGCTTTGGGAAGATTATCCCTATTTTATGACCACAGAGAAAGTGAATTTGCATGCCTTTGAGCAATTTGCCAAAGCAAGTTTTGGCAGAACTGGGAGCTGAAACACTTACACCCCTGAACTGTGTTGCCCTTGAATGATGTTGTGCTGTACCTGTGGAGTGTACGGCCTTCTTTCTGCATTAGACCCGCAGATGTGTTTTGTTGTGTATCTCTGGCTTTGCTGCCAGCAAGCCAGATAGAACAGAGGGAAGATGCAGCATGTTTCTAGAGGAAAATGCAAGAATACATGGTTAAAAAAAAAAAAAAGAAAGAAAAAAAGAAATACTGTGTTGAAGGGAATAAATGGAAGAAAGGGAACATTTGTATAGCTTTGAAAGGCTCGTCAAAAAAATACAACACTTTCAGCACAGGTCACCTCCTCCCCTCCACCCACTCTTTTAAAACCTACTTTGTAAAACCTGAATTATGTATTTTCTTCCCTAGCTAAGACATTTTCCCCATCCTTCTTCACCCGCTATGTCTGTTAATTTCATGAGAACCTATTGAGTTTTGATGAGAGCATCTGAGAGAACAAGACTGTCTCTCAATATCTTGTATGTGGTTTATTGCATTTAGCCCACTGTAGTTAGTCAAGTCACACTGGAATTTTTTCAGTTTTCTCTGTCCTTGTGCACATCCTAATCCACACCGGAATAGCACTATGAAGGTTTACAAGTGTAGAAAGATCTGTGAAAATATTTTTAAAAATGATCAGCTAACATTATTTTAATGCTTCTTTTCAGATTTATGAGGGAACTGCTCAGATTCAAAGGATGATCATAGCTCGTGAACACGTTGGCAAATATAAGGCTTAAAGAAATGTATCAAGCACGTCTGGTGCTGCTGTAGTGTTCTGTGTTCCCATGGAAGAGGATTTTAGGGCGTTTCTCAATACAATTAGAAAGGCGTGGAAAACCCCCTTCTCCTTCCAAATCTTTTTATTGCGTACACGATTAAGCGCTACTTCTGTACTTCCCCTCCATTCCCTCACTTCATTCCTTCTGACGAACAAACTTGGTGTTTTCTAAACACTTCTGAATTCCAAAGTGATTGGTTGTCATCTTTGCCCACTCATTCTCTTTCACCCAAATCTTTGGCTTTTGGTGGGAGAAGAGGTAAACACCTTCCCTGTAAAATTTGTATGATCAAAAAAGTGAACAAAATTCAGATTTAATTTTTTTTTTTTTGTCTGTGAAGGCATTGAGCATGTAACAAGGAATTGGATTTTAGGTAGTCCTGTATTGTTTATGATACAGAGTTGCTCCCACTGTTTTCACACTGGAGTTTGGGTGGATATCAAATTAATAAATCTCAGGGAAATTTTAAAAAGCAATTCTGTTTCCTCAGGAATACCATGTTGCAGCACACGGTCTCTAGGTCACGCCTTGCTAAAATAAATATGCCAACAGTGTGGTTTTGTAGCCTCTAGAAACTTGCATCTTTTAAAAAAAGCGCAAGCGAATCCATATTGACTTCTGGACCTTTCAGAAACATGCATTCTCATCAACTACAACACAGATAGGTGTTCTTTTTCTCAATGGTGACTGGATTGCTACTTGCAGATTATCTATACTTTACACACATCCATGAGTCAGTATGAACAAAAACTAGGTTTTGTTTTCAAAAGATACAGCCTAATAGGGCTTCTTTTCTGTAACTTAACCATCTTATTGACCCGAGTCCAGCAGACCGAAATTGTCAGTCAATACATTTATCTCTGTGCCTCAAAGAAACCTGTAACATTTATGAAGAAAATACTTGCTTTCTTGTGTCTTAAGCAAGACGACTTCTTTACGGATGAATGCTGAGTACAGCTCTTGAGAAATACCGGTATGTGTTTTTATCATAGTGGGAAAAAAGAAGTATGATTGTTCAGTTTTATACATGTTTTCATTTTAACTGATCCCGTGCGAAAGAACCTGTAGGAAACTGCCTTATTTTCAGTTATAACAACGCTGCTCTAAACTTGGGTATTACCCCAAAAGCCCAAATGCAGTTAAGGGCCAAGAAATGAGAACCTCACAACACAATGTTTAAACGCACTGTAAAATTAGATGATCAAAATGGCATTTCTGACAGGCATTGCTGCATTTTAATAAAAACTATCTTTAAGCAGAGAGCAGCAGTTGCTTTTATTCACTTTGCTCGTCATATCATTTAAATTGTATTTCAGGTAGGTTGTCCGGTGTCTGAAGTATGTTACAGCTGTACTGCAGTTCTCACTGTGCCACAGCCCCCAGCAGCGGAACAGCCTGTCCAGCTCAGCAATACCAAGGGCTGCGTTGCTGTTGTCTGCATGTGTGTCGGCCTTGAGGATTTAGATACTATCCAGCAGTAACAGAATATCAGCCTCAGAGAGCACGGCCTCTTTCACTACTACACTTCCTAAGCAAGTAAATGCTCAGTTAGGATGATTCAAGGGAAAGTGTGTAACTTTTCCTTAAGAATGACTTACAGCATCATGTTTATTCCAAATCCACTGTATTTAAACCCATTATTCCTCTCCATCAGTATATACACTTAACTATGTTTGCAGCAAGAACAGCTGAGAAGGAGGAATTTTTGTGGGATTTTTTTTTTACTTTGGGTAGGCCCTTCTTTCAGCGCTGGCAGAACGCACTTTCCCCAGACTTCTTGGGGAAATCGCTCAGCGCTGGTGGGGCCGCACCTGGAGTGCTGTGTCCAGTGCTGGGATCCCCACATCCAAGGCATGGACGTACTGGCGAGAGTCCAGGGATGGGCCATGATGATGATGAAGGGTCTGGAGCATGAGGCTGAGAGAGCTGGGACTGTTGAAGCCTGCGGAAGGCTCAGGGGGATCTTATCAATGTGCACGAACACCTCATGGGATGGAAGTGGAGGGAGCCAGGCAATCCTCAGTAGAGCCCACCGACAGGGCAAGAGGCAAGGGGCACAAATTAAAACACATGAAATCCCACCCAAACACAAGAAAACACACTTTTCTTTACTGTGAGGGTGGCTCAAACGCTGGCACGGGTTGCCCAGATAGGTTGTGGAGGCTCCATCCTCGGAGACGGTCAAAACCCAACCGGACGTGGCCCTGGGACGCAGGCTCTGGGTGGCCCTGCATGAGCAGCGGGGCTGGACTAGGTGACCTCCAGAGGTCCCTTCCCGCCTGAACCCTTCTGTGAATTCATTTGCAGCTACTCACCGAAACGCCCTTGCCTCACTACGGTCCCTGTCAGCCGCCCTCTGAAGGTAGTGCTGGACGGTGCAAATCCTGTCACCGTGTATGACGTTTACATTGCTTAATGACGTGCTTCATGGCTGTAAACCGCCATCTTGCTTACCTGCGGGAAGATCAATACTGTGGCATGCCAGACAAGCATTTGCTGTATTTAAAAAAACACCCAACACCCCTCCCCCCATCAAAACCGCTCAAAAAACCCAACGCCCCCCATAACGCCACAACCCCCCACCCCCAAAATACCCACCCGAAAAAACAACCCCCCAAAAGAGACCTTATTTTCAATTGCTCTATGCCAGCCAGCACTATACATAGTTTTTCACTTACAGTCTCAAAATGCTGTTCCCGCCCGGCACGGATCACGTCTGCCAGAGTCCAACGTTGGCAATTAACAGCGCAAGCAAAGTAATGAGTTTTAATTAGGAAGGCGAGGGGTTTGTTTCTGAAGGGAAGCGCAGTTGCGCTCACCCGCTCTGGGACTGCGCTCCAGGACCGGCTTCGCCGCGGGGCCGGCGTGGAGACCCCCGCTTCCGGGCGGGGTCCTTCCGTGCCGCAGGGCGTCCCTCCTGACCGCCGGGTCCTGCCCGGCCGCGGCGCCGCCTCAGTGCGCCAGCGCGGCCCCGGCGAACGGCGCGGGCAGCGATAGCGGGGTCCTGCCGGGAGCTCCCGCTCGCCCCGCCCCGCGGCCTGCCGCTCTTTCCGGCGCGGGCGGCGGCGGAGGTGGGTGCTGCGCACCGCGCGGCGGGAAGGGGCCCGGCCCGGGGCCGCCGGCCTCTGCAGCCCTGGGGCGGTGTGGGGGCTTCGGCCCCGGTCGCTGCAGATCCGGCGGTGCGGTGGGACCCGGCAGTGAGGCTGAGCCTGGCTGGGCCGGGCCGGGCCTGCCGGCGGGGGGGGGGACGCGGGGAGGCGGCGCGGGGAGGCGCCCGTGAGGGGAGGCCGGACCCGTCGGCAGGTGAGCGGCGAGCTGGTGGTTCGCCTCAGCCTCGTCGGGAGGTTTCCTTCGCGCCCTTTCCGTGGGGAGGGTTCGGCCAGGCCGGGAAGTGCGGCAGGAAACGTGCCCGCGGTCAGGGTGGGCGGAGAAAGGTCTGTGTCCAAAGAGGCACTTACTGCTGATGAGCTGCCCGAATTGCCCCCGGGCACGGAAACCCAGCGGGCTGACACCCCAACTGATGTTTTGTCGGGGCTTTTTAAAGGTGACACCGCGACGGGACGCGATAAGAAAAGCTGATGCCCGAGCAGGTTACTCTTGGAGAAACACGTGGCCCGTATAGCTTCGTGTGGGACAAGGAGAGGTGGCTCGGTAAGTATTGGCTTAGTTCAGCCCCGCTGTGCTTTTAGTGAGTGTAATAACTCTCCCTCCCTTGGTGAGAGTTAGGGGTTGTTTTTTTCTGAGGATTATGATGGTCAGTTCAGCATTCCTTTCTTTGGTGTGTACTGTTCTGCTGAGAAAAAGGACTTGGTCTCAGTCTTATTTGTTCACCATAGCTCTCTCCACTGTAGATTCAATTTTTCTCACTACTTGTCCTTCTTGTGCAAACCGTGGTGAAAAGCAGTACCCAAAAGGCTCCAGTGCTTCCGACCAGTGGCTGGATTGCTTGTGTAGTGTCTCTCTAGTCCTATCTCAAGGAAGGAATCTATGAATGGTGTTACAAACAAATAGGGTAGCATCCTCTTTGAGGAAGAAAGTGTGTTGCGTTTGAAAGCCTTGGGTAGGACAGGAGGAGGTAGCTTTCTTGGGTCAGTGATGAGTGTTGGCATGTATTATCTGATCTAGAGTTGATGTCTATCACCACTTTAGCTCTAGAATTACTCTGAGACCCAGGAAACTCCAGTGTCTTTTGGCTGCGACCTTGGAGCTTTTCCAAACTGTGGAATCAAGTTACTGTTCCCAGCTCTGACCCAGTGGAAGGAGGAGGGGGCACAGTTTGAGTTTTCTCCCATTTAGGTGGTAGGTATAGCTTAGGTATGGCTTAATACTGGCTGTTACTAGGAGATGCTTTGACGTTAACTGAATGCCGCTGGAGTTACCCAAAGCTGAGCAGTGTTACCAAATGATGACGTAGAGATGTGGTGGTAGACTTCACCAGCCTGTCTTAAGGAGCGTGCATGTTCTTGATTCACAGACACTGTTTAGTCCCACGTACGCATCCCTGATGTTGGAAGGGTCATGTCGCATCTTCCTTGGATTGCAGTGAACAGTCAGGTGTTCCGATTTGCTTTTTAAGGAGAAAAAGCAATGATGATATCTTTTCATTTTGGGTTTCTTATATTATTTCTGAAAGGCGATAAAAGCTCAACTGAAGGAGTGCGGTACCTGATGTATCAGAGGAGAGTGCGTGTTCTCTTTCTTCCTGTGGTCTGTGGATTTTGTAAGAAGAGAGGACTGGCATCAGTTGGACCTCAAAGTTACTTTGTTTCATAACTTGTGGCCAGGTCCAACCTAAAATGTTGCCTTGGGTTATGAATTGCTCCACGTGTCTGTTGGTGTGGACATGCCCAGCAGTCGCTCATCTGCAGGGGTGGCTTGTTTTGGTTTAACTTCCAGGTGTAAGTATGCAAAAGAAAATCTGCAGCTCTAGTCAGTCTTGCTGTAAAACCCGGAATAGTTTCTGCTTCTGCCCAGATACCTGAGAGAGCCAGGAACATCTCAGGCAGGCCAGGAGTCGTGTCCCAGTATTTCTCAGAGTCCGCAGCTCTGCAGTTGTCCAGTAGGGCACTACAGAGAAAGTTTAAGGTCACATAGCTGTTTGCAAGTTACACTATTTGAGTTTATTTGGATATATACGTGGATATATACACCAGCTGGAAAGGAGTTGTTTTCTTTGATGCGCAGTAACCACAGAGAGTGTAATGGAGTTGTAATGTGCACTTGTTGATTATTGAGGAGATTATCCGTGGGATGGAAAAGGAAAGAGTACAGGGGCACTGTTCAGTTAGGTTAGTTTTTGTTCAATATAAACCTGGGGTTTTTAGCATTTTGTTCCATATTTTCAATGGTGATTTGAATGTATTTTTGTTGTTGTTAAAAAAAAAAAAAAATACTGATTTCATTCTCTCCCCTCATGCCTTTTAGGGGAAATAGCTACAAGGTTCTCCCTCTGCGCTGCAGCACTCCTGGCACTTCTGGTAAGACCTGTATCGTCGCTTGCACAAGTGCAGACTCTTCTCACTAGCATTGCTGAAGCTTCTGCAGCAGTGAGCTTGGTTAGGATGGTGCATTGGTTGCTGTTCTGCCTTGCAGGGAAAACTGGATGCTCTTGATGTGGGGAATGCAGTCGGATTTGTCTTTTTCCTTTACGAGCTCGGATGGTGGATTTGGTTCTGAATCGCATGCAGGACGGGTGAGTTTTTCTTTATGGGGAGACGTTTTAAATTAGCCAGCATCCCATACTGCCTATAAAGCTTTCTTTCTGAGATCTGTGTCACCCGACCCTACCCGATGCTGTGGGGACAGCCAGGCTCTTGATGTTAAGGCGCCTTGGTAGAATGAGAACTGGCTGCAGGGTTGTAGTTATTGCAGGGTGTTAGTTATTTGGAGCTTTATTATTCTAGAAAGACTTTAGCAGTCAGCGTAGCTTATTGCCAGACAGAATTTTCTAGCAATGAGCACAGCTTTCCTATTACCTAGATTTTAACTTCCTTAAGACTTTTCAGTCACTTGGACCCTCTGCAGATCTGGTCAAATGGTTAAGAATTAGCGCACCATACAAGCATTGTAATGTAGGCTCTGACTTTAAAAAGTCCATGTGTCGCTCGCTCAGTCCTCGGCAGAGGAAGAACAGCGGAGGTGGTGTCACAGGGCTTAGCTGACGGTGAGGGTGTTCCCCCTTCCCGCTCCGTCATGGTGCAGGCATCTCCTGTATCGCAGTGGGGTGTACTGGTCACAGATCCATCAGTGATGCCTGTTGATGTACCTTCCTTGTCTGCCAAATGCCTCTCCCTTAGTTAAAGTAAATGAAGAAATAGGTAGACAGATCTGAGAAGCCGGGTTGAGACTCGTTATCATTTGGGGAGAAAAAAGAAAAAAAAACCCAACTGAAACAGGTATTAAGTAATGCACGTTAGGCAGCCTTCCTTCTTCCCACCCTAGCAAGGTCTGGAAAGTCCCTGTTATTTGGGAAGCTGGCAAACCACTTCTCTGACAGAGGTGAAGAGAGGCACTGCTGGACTTAAAACATTTCCCCATCTCTAGAGTTTTTCGACTTGCTTTTTAGAAGTCATGACAGAGCCAATCAGATGGCCAATTTTCATGCCCGCAGAAAGCAGTCCCCTTAGCAAGTCAATTTAAAAGTATACATCTCTACCTTGGTTTTCCTTCCAGATAGTCTGTTTAGAGCTCTCCATCTAACTTTTGTTACTAGAGGCGTGCTTGATCTTGTGTCCCTTTTTGAAGTTTGTACGCGCCTGCCTTACAGGTTAGTAGTGCAATTGGTTATCCCCCTGGCTGCAGGTACATCTCGGTCCTTCATTAGAATTTTGTCAGAGTAGGTGGAGTCCTTTGTGTCAGATTGACAACCGGGGATTCGTGGGGCAGTGGGTGCTCAGCGTGCGTGCTCGATGTTACCTTGAACGTTGACTATTTTGCTCCAGTAATAGGGTTTGGGGAGGTCTGGTAACAAAAACCAGCCAACCAAAAGAGAAGAGCTGAGAAGTTCAGAAGGAGACTGAAATGTAGAGATTAAGCTGAGAAAATATAATGAGACTTTTCTGTTATCACAAGTACAAAGCAGTGGATTAGCCACGTGGTAAGATAAGTGAATATTACAAATCTCTGATGTGACTCAAATGCGTATTTTGGAAATGGCATTGATGTAATTCTCCTGTTGTATCTTCGTATGATCAATGAATGAGCGAGTTAGGTTATTTCATTGTACTTTTGTCCTCACACCCACCAAAACGCTACTGTCATTTGGCTGCTTATGATCAAGAGTTGTGTTGTGTGTGAAACCAGTATTTGTGTCCAATTACGGGCTTTACTCTTTAGTGGCCTTTGTACCCGTTTGCCTGAAAAGGGTACCTAAGCACAGCAGTCGTAGGTCACAAGGCATTGTATGTATGCAGTGTGATCCTTCCAAACTAATTTGATCTCAGACCATGAAATAAAATTAAGTAATTATTGAATGTATTACACATCCCCTCGTTGTTAAAAATAAAAATGAAAAATATTGCGGAGTTCCGTACATGGGGTTGGACTAGATGATCTCAAGAAGTTCCTTCCAACCTAAATGATTCTGTGAGTCTGTTCACTGAACAACTTGTAGGACTGTGTTTCAGCTTGCAAATACAGTAGGAACATCCTTCAAATAGTGGTGTCAGAATAGAGAGCATAAGGGTTTTGAGAGAATTTGAAATGGTTATTAATGCAGGCATTGGAGCGTCACGCTGCGGGGCAGGGCAGGAGGCGGTGCCCGGCAGGACCCCACTGTAGTGGCCCTGGGTGGCTGCCTGCCCCCAGGGAGGCCTCGGGGCCTGCATTGGGCCCCCTCAGCGGGGCCTAGGTCTTCTGCTGGTCGGGGTGGTCAGCGGCGAGCTGGTGGTTCACCTTGGCCTCGTTGGGAGGCTTCCCCAGAGAGGGTTTTGCCAGGCCGGGAAGTGCGGCAGGAAATGTGCCCGCGGTCAGGGTGGGCGGAGAAAGGTCTGTGTCCAAAGAGGCATTTACTGCTGATGAGTTGCCCGAATTGCCCCCGGACACAAAAACCCAGCGGGCTGAAACCCCAACTGATGTTTTGTCGGTGCTTTTTAAAGGTGACACCACGACGGGACGCGATAAGAAAAGCTGATGCCCGAGCAGGTTACTTTTGGAGAAACACGTGGCCCGTATAGCTTCATGTGGGACAAGGAGAGGTGGCTCGGTAAGTATTGACTTAGTTCAGCCCCGCTGTGCTTTTAGTGAGTGTAATAACTCTCCCTCCCTTGGTGAGAGTTAGGGGTTGGGTGCGTGCTCCCCAGCTGCTCCTCTCTTGCCCTGCAGTCCCCCGTGACGTACCAAGGGAGCTGCTTTGTTAGTTCCCCTGGGTCTGTGATGGGTGTTGGCACGTATTATCTGCGCATAAATCTGAAGCTGATCAGTTTAGCTCTAGAATGACTCTGAGACCTGGGAAGCGAACTTCTTGTTGTTCCTCTACCTGCAAGGAGACTGTAGCTGTATTTCCATATGGCTCTCTTGATAGGAGAATGTACCGAGTCTGGCCGCAGCACTGCTCTGTGCTTGCTCGGGCTGATAAACGCTGCAAGTAGCACTGGTTTTACAGTTGTGGGTCAGCAGACGTAGCCCATGACAACTGGATTCTGGTTGCGGGAGGTGGAAAATGTCAATAACTGCTTATGTCTGGAGGGGGACAAAAAATTTGCAGTTATTGTTTAGTGTCCCCAAAAGAACTGGAGGCACTATTGCTTATGACTGTTGTGGCTGTGCTGAAAACATGCAGTACTGCATCAAGAAAATAATGCTTACGGGGAGCGTAGGTGGAGAGAGAGAGAGAGAGAGAGAGATGCATATGAGAATTCCCTTCCTAGTGCCGTTTCAGCTTGTGGCAGCTTTGGCACTTGACAGTAAGTTTCATGAAATGTTAGTTGTAAAATAACAGAATGATAGTCTTAAAAATAACAGAAATGTTATTTTTGAGAGTCGTTGGGGTGGTGTTGTGTTAGTTTGGATGCCAAGATAATACCTGCTGATCTGAAGTGAGTAGGTGCCTCGCTGTTTGCATGTGTTTCACTTGACATTGAGCTTGATACTCCTGGACTAGAAAAATAGAGGGGGGCAAGGAAATGTAGGTATATACACCCACGTGTGCCTGTACATATGTATGCATACATACATGTATGGCACGTGTGCATAATGCACGTAACACGTATGAGTGGTTAGTACACCCTAAGTTGTTAATGGGCAGGAAAATGTTTGACGCATTGCAACCTTTGTAAATGTTAACTAAGGCGTTTTCATTGCTCTGTTTTGATGCTGTGCTTATGTGATTCAGAACTAATCTCGTGCCCTGCTAGGGGTGCAGTCTGTCGGCGTATTTGAGGATGAGCAGTGTTTCCGGGGGCGGACAGCAATGGATCTCGTGGGGCGGCTGTGCCGAAGGAAGACAGACAAAATTCTGGTGTTCATCAAATCGCGTCCGCACAGATGTGGTGCAGTAGGTGCCTGCAGAGGTGACAATCCTCATCTTCTGTCGACCCTCAGCATGTCCAGGTAAATGTAACAGGGGTGACTGTAGAAACAACCACTGGCAATTCATGGTCTTGATGATTGCAGACTTAGGGACTGAGTGCTGTAGGATACCAATGGCAACAACTATTTCAGTAAATTATTAATAAATAATCTGATGGGCAAAACTTTAGTATTCATCTCCTAACAAAAATATTCCCTTTTGGGAACATTGTGCTTTTAGTGTTGCTTTACTGGTGATTTTGTCTGCATTCTTCATGAATTTTGTAGCAGTCTGCTCAAAATATTTCTTTGCTACAGGTTTTAGTGGAATCTTGGAGATAATTGGCTTTGGATTTTACAAATTCTTCTTGGTGTATGTCGAGGTGAAAGATGTGTATGGCCAGAGGAAGAGCAAAGGTTTGGATTTTCTAGGTATTGATGCACACCGAAATAGGTGACTGTCTATTATAATGTATAATTACATAATTATGTAATGTTTACATAAGCTCTATGTATGTAATACAAATGCTTTTTACGTGTGGTGTGTTTACACTTTAGTACTATACAAAAGAAGTGTTGTGGTAGTCAGTTCTTATGTTGTGTTCCTCGGATCTTCTTTTTTCCTGTATAACTTCAAAATGATACCGGTCTGTTCAGCAATTATTTCTTTGGTGTGTACTGTTCCCCTGAGAAAAAGGACTCGGTCTCAGTCTTTTTTGTTCACCATAGCGCGCTCCATTGTAGATTCAATTTCTCACCATCTCTCCTGTATTTATTTTCCTTCTTGTGCAAACCGTGGTGAAAAGCAGTACCCAAAAGGCTCCAGTGCTTCCGACCAGTGGCTGGATTGCTTGTGTAGTGTCTCTCTATCACAGAATCACAGAATCATATAGGTTGGAAAAGACCTTTAAGATCATCGAGTCCAACCATAAACCTAACACTGCCAAAAACCACCACTACACCATGTCCCTAAGTACCTCATCCAAACGTCCTTTAAGTTCCTCCAGGGATGGCGACTCAACCACTTCCCTGGGCAGTCTGTTCCAATGCTTGATAACCCTCTCGGTGAAGAAAAATTTCTTAATATCCAGTCTAAACCTCCCCTGGCGCAACTTGAGGCCATTTCCTCTTGTCCTATCACTTGTTACCTGGAGGAGTAACTAGAGTTACTCCTGTAGTCCCATCTCAAGGAAGAAATCTATGAATGGTGTTACAAACAAATAGGGTAGCGTCCTGTTTGAGGAAGGAAGTGTGTTGCGTTTGAAAGCCTTGGGTAGGACAGGAGGAGGTAGCTTTCTTGGGTCAGTGATGAGTGTTGGCATGTATTATCTGATCTAGAGTTGATGTCTATCACCACTTTAGCTCTAGAATTCCTCTGAGACCCAGGAAATGCCAGTGTCTTTTGGCTGCGACCTTGGAGCTTTTCCAAACTGTGGAATCGAGTTACTGTTCCCAGCTCTGACCCAGTGGAAGGAGGAGTATATGTACTGAAGTATGTCTTGCTGACCACCTGAATCAGTAGCCTGTTAAATCAGGGCCTGAATATTTCTGCCATTGGGAATTATCTCTTCTTTAGGGTTTGTAGAAAAATTACTGCTTTACTGGATGCTAATCCCAGGTATAATAGTGTTTCATGTCACAGTAGGGAATTGTGTATCCTGGAATAAACTCCTCTGACAAATGGCTAATCACCCAACAGGTTCTTTTTTTCCCCCCAAAAAAAATTTGAAAAATTACTCATGAAGAGGGTGCTGTGTATTTGTAGCCTCTCCCGTAGAAGGTGTGGAGGCTGTTTGAAAATCACATTCTTGCACTTTTGTTTCTTGAAGGGAAGAGGTCATCTAAAAAGAGACTGCATCCACAAACTTTTACCACAAAGAAACTCTTGTTTCTCTGCAACAGTATTACCATAGCACAGCTAGTTGTTTGCAGAGTCACCGATACCATTTGCAATGCCACGTTTAAAACACAATCAGATAATGTTCTGCTGCTCTGTTTGCCAGCTCCCTGATGTGCGTCTTTCATGGGAGGTGCTAGCATCTCTGGAGGCGATTGGCAGGTTACCTCGCATTGAGGGAGAGAAACTGCGCTGCTTTATTGTGGCTTGCCAGGATGGGGAGATGGGAGGATTTGCTGACAGACCAGGAGACATAGTAAACAAACCTTAACTAAATAAAGTTTTCTTAATGGAAATCTTCAACTGAAAAAGTGTTTTTTCTCATCAGAGTGTAACTTGTGACCCAGATGTAAGTGTTTTGCAAAGCTGCAGTTTAATTAGAGGGAAAGAATAGGGTAGAGTTGCTTCAGAAGGCTTACTTGGGGAGCACATGATATTTTACATTGCACTTGCACTGCGACATCCCACACCATGGTCAGTTGCTGTTCTTAATTCTGGTTCACAAAACACGTACCATGCAAATTGTTTCTCACAAGACCACTTAGAAGATCTCTGTAAAAATACTATTTAAAAAAAAGCAACAGTTTGTAAGCTTCTAGAGACCACTGAGGGTTAATTAGTCTTCAACACTTGGTGCTTTGCCTGAGCTAAATGAGTCAGAAATTACTATTCAGAATCCCTACACCCCAATGTCTGTTCTGTGCCAGCCCACCCACTGAATGAATCCTCTCATTGGCATTTGTCTAGATGGAGGAAGATTTGGGGGTAACATTATGAAGAGGCTGGTGGTATGGATTTTCCCTGTGGCTGAGAGCATGTTAAGGTTTATTTAACATGGTCTGTTCTGTCTCGTTTCAAATGGAAGTAATTGAGATTGGCCAAGTAAAGTGGCAAATTAAGATCATGTCTTTCAAGGGCGCTCATCAGATAAAATTAAAAGTGTTACGAGACCTCAGTGCAAGTCCTGTAGAACACTTGGCTGCTTATTTGGCAAAGGTCAGGGGAAATTGTAGCTATTTTTATTACAGCTGTCTTTTCCTTTCTCCACAGATGTGTTAACAACTGATGCAGCTTTCTGTTTCTTTGTAAGCCGATGCATTCTTTGCACTGGTGGGGTAGGGGATCTCTATTCTTCTCTGCCACTTGGAAAGTGGTTTGGGGGTGTTAAAATGGAAAGGTGTTTTAATTTCTGAGGAGCTCACAGAAAGACCTTTTTCTCTTCAGAATGCCCCAAGAAAAGCATGTAAATGTTTAAATGTTCAAAGTCCTAATGCTTTTCTGGTCTTGGGATTAAACTTGAGCTATTTCTCCCTTGCCAGAAGACCAGGTTTGCAGAGTTCTTCCATACCTAACGCAGGCACCTTTGGGCGTCTTTGCATGTTATATTAGGAGTCATTTTGTATTATTTTTACCTATCGTATCTATTGCGGAAGTGGGCACAGCCATAGAAACATTGCTGCTTACAGGTGTCTTTGCTTTGTTCCTGCAGAAACTCATTGCTAACAGATCCCGTTAGTTTTTTTTTTTTTAAATTAGTTTTAGACTGTAGTCTTTTGATTTGACATTGTGATTGTATTTCAAGTTTTGAACCACTTAAGAAAAAGAAGACAGAGAAATCTTTATAGTCATCAGGAACTAGCTGCTTGGAACCTAATATAGCAGTTGTGCTTATTAGCAGGTTTTTCCTTTTGTATTTGCTTTTATAGAAGAATTGCAGGAAGGAGCAGAGGATGATCTGGCCAAACATCATCTAGGCATTCAGGCTTCCCTGAAAATACGTACTGTTCATCAAGAGGCTGAGTCTGCAATGAGTAACTTCATTTACACCCTTGCCAGTGGGGAACGTTCCCCTTTCTGGTCATGCCCATCTACACAAGGAAAGTTTGCCTTGCTGTTCCTAAGGTGTACTGTTCTTTTAATTATTATTTTATTATGTACTTATTTTACCCCTCCTCTAATGGCCACATATTGGTTCTGAGAAGGAGCAAGTAAACATATACATCCGTGTGCTTTGACCATACCTGTAATGTGTTTGCCAAACCACCGAGGAGCAGGATTTGTTATGCTAGTGTAGTTTTAACCTTCTGGGCTGTGATCAGTGGTTGGGGCTTCTATGTGTGGTTATAACACGATAATTCCCCTCAGTTTGCTGCAATATACAACCTTTGTCATAAGATCCACTTATACCAACAGGATGTACCCTGCACCAGACCCCATGGGTAATTTTAGGTAGGATTTTGTAGAATGACTAATTAACGCTGCTGACGGGATGCTCGTGCCATGAGACTTTAAATAGCCTCTTGCGGTTGTGTGATGACAGATGCTTCGGGGGAAAGTTCATGCAGTGAAGGAATACTTGGATACCAGATAACTGTTGCTGTCTCTTTGGGTGGTGGGTTTTTTTCTTCCTTGTATTTTGTCCTTTCAGTTTTATAGCACAGTAGGTTGCTGCTCCCCTCTTAAGATTTTACAGCAAAGCTCTGTATTCAGAGACTGTTAAAGAGCATTATATTGTTGCTGAAGAGTAAATGGGGAATTTATGGAAGAGGCATTTGGAGGTGATCAGATTTACCTTTCCAGTCTTTGTTATCTTTGCCTCTGCTGTCCGATGCCATTACGTGTTACTGGGGACATGTGAGTGCTTCCTGCTGAATGCGGAGTTGAAAATTGTCTTAGCAGCAAATGATCTACAAGCATCTCCGAGTAAATCATAGTGCTGTAAATGCATGCCACGGAAATCGCTCTGATATGTGTTGACAGGCAAGACAAAAGTTTATTCAGTTGCAGCAGCATCTCCAGCCATGGAGGTTTGCAGTTTTCTTGCTAACAAACAAAAGCTTTATCCTGTACAAATGAAAGCTGGATGGCTTCTGGAGATGAACACAAACTTTCTTTCTTCTCCCAGGTGGTTCCATTTCACACCTTACTTGGAATTGCTGGACTATCTTTATTAGGCGAAGAACAAATGAAGGCTGTCAATGCTGTCTTTTGTATGCCAGAAGATGTCCTTCAAGAATAAATGTACGGAGCTGTCTCGTGGGGAGAAAAGGCTGATACGCCCTGTTGCTTTGGTTTTACTGCAGAAAGTCATCTCTGAAACCATTAGCATATTCTTCTTTGAAATGTGTTGGTGTTACTATAGTAAAGCTTTACCATGGGCTTTGTCACCTTGTAAATTGTATAGAACAGGCTTGTTCTTATAAGCAGAGTGTAACATGTTCTTTGGTGGTATATAAGAGGTGTAGAAACCTTCTAATCTGTATCTAAATGTATGGGTCTTTAGATTTTTTTTTTCCCTGAATATTCAAGTCAAAGCAAGAGTGTGACTGGCTTACTTTTTGTATTCCTGTGATATCGGCTGTATTAACCATCAGCTGTCTTTATACAATCGTGTTGATGAGGTACACAGGGTATCAGTGTACTTCAAAAGCATATGAAAAAAGCCCTACTTAAGCTATGCACTTAATGCTATGCACTTGTGTATCCTTCGCATTCATGTTTGACATCACTTCTACATACTGAGCCACAAGGTTTTTCTTCTGATAGTACTTGATAGCAGTGAAAACAAAAATTATGGTGTCATGAAAGTATATGTAAATACCTTCACTCATTGAAGTCCCTTAGAGAAGATTTCACTGATCTTTTGAATAAAGTGGACCTTGAGTGTGTATATATAGTGAGACTTGCTACCCTTAAGTGCTGGAGAGAAAGTCGCTACAGGATGGTGACTTGTTATAGTGTTGATCCTGTATTTGCTGGGTTGAAAAGCTGATGTCCTAGCTTTTAAGGCAATTACATGTAAGACAATAATTACATGATGAAATTAAGAATAGAACTAGCCATGGAAAACACTTGTCTTCTGAAGGACGAAGTCCCTTCTGTCTTCACATATTCTCCTCTCTCCCAGCTGCTGTTGTTCAGTGGTTGTTTTACCCTTTCTTAAACATGTTATCACAGAGTCCTACCCATGCTGCTGATAGGCTCAGCTTTGGCCAGCGGTGGGTCTGACTTGGAGCTGGCTCGGTCTGACATGGGGGAAGCTACTCTGCTCTGGTGAGACCCCACCCGGAGCACTGCATCCAGCTCTGGGGTCTCCAGCACAAGAAAGACATGGCCATGAAAATAATCAGGGGGCTGGAACACCGCTCCTGTGAAGAAAGGCTGAGAGAGTTGGGGTGGTTCAGCCTGGAGAAGAGAAGGCTCTGGGGAGACCTTCTTGTGGCCTTTCAATATATAAAGGGGGCTTATAAGGCAGATGGAGAGAGACTTTTACCGAGGCCTGTAGTGACAGGACAAGGGGCAATGGTTTGAAACTGGAAGAGGGTAGATCTAGATTGAATTTAAGGAAGAAATTGTTTACGATGAGGGTGGTGGCACACTGACACAGGTTGCCCAGAGAAGTTGTGGATGTCCCATCCCTGGAGGAGTTTGAGGTCAGGTTGGACGGGGTTTTGAGCAACCTGATTTAGTGGAAGATATCCCTGCCTATGGTGGGGTGGGGGTAGGTCTAGATGATCTCTGAAGGTCCCTTCTGACCCAAACCATTCTGTGAGTCTATGATTCTATGATTCTCCACCTTCAGCACCTTCTCCACCAGATCCCAGCACTCATTCTGCTGGTGCTGCAGGCAGGGCTGTGATTCCTCCAGCTTCTTAGGGCCGAGTGAGCTCCCGGCCTGCAAGGGCCATTCCTCCAGGAGCTGCAGGCTGCTCTGTGTCCTGTCTTGCCAAGGGCTGTACCAACGTGCAAGCCATTAACACTTCTAACTTTGCTGCAAGCACGCACTCCCGTGGAGCTGGTGCCCCTTGGTTCACACCAGTGGCTGTGGTCCCTGGTGGCTCGTAGGTGCAGCAGTGAAGGTGATGGGGCCGGAGAGCTCTTTGGCAAGAGAAGGCCACACTGGAGTGGGCTGGTTTTCTTTCTTCTCCATCTTTCTTCTCCATCCTTGATGTTTTGATGCTGTTGTCCCGCTGCCTTCAAAAAAGGGCTGGCAGGCTCCTCCCCCCTGACACCTAACCTTCGTTTAGGTTTTGCCAGTCTCCTGGTCATGTGTTTGGGAGGATGTCCTGCCTATTTTCAGTCCCTTGCGCTTCTCCAGTCTTTCTTCCAACAACTGCTGTTGCTTGGGTGGCTCCCGCACGCATCTTTGCCCATCTGGAGCTCAGACTGCTCCCCTTCTTGTGCAGGGAGGAGAGGTCATGTCAGGGATGCCTGAAATGTGTCCTCTTGCCTGAACCGCCTCCCCCACACCCTTTCCAACACCTACAGTCAATTCGCAAGGCCAGTCCCCAGCGCAGGGGCCGGGCTGGGGCTGACCCGGGCTCTGCTGTTAAGCGCAGGGTTGTTACCAGCGTGGGGCCAGCTTGACCAACAGGGCTGGTACATCCCACCCGGGCACCCTCGCCCACCCCTGCAGGCACAGGGACCTCTCACGCCACCTGAAACACCCCTTTTCCATCGCTGTGCCCCGTTCAGACCAGGGCTGTAGCTCACCTGATGCTCCTGCTTTAATTGTGCTAGAACTGCCCGGGCAGCCCAAGCCTGACCTGACCGTGGTTGTGGCCAATTGCCCCGAGAGACTGGGGGCAAGCTGTCAGATGCCCCGTTGTCTGCTCCCTGTGGCACGCAGGCAGTGCGGTTTGTCGGTGGAGGAGGTACGTTCGGAAGCAGCAGGCAGCTCTGCCTGCACTCACAGTCCCCGAGTGGCCACAACGCTGCAAGCAGCTTGCGATCTGCTGTGAAAGCTACTAATACGCTGCAGGCAACTTTGCAATGAAAATGCTCTGTGAGGTATAGATATACATATATGTATATCCATATCTGCATTTGTTTCCATAGCTGCATTGGTAAGCTGTGGGTCAAGAGCTGCGAGGAGGTTACGTATGGGACTGGGTAGTGCACCGGGAGGTGTGGGGTTTGAATTTGAAGTGCAAAACTGTACCGATATCAGGAACTACAGATCGGAGCAGGGAACCGAGGGGAATGACAGCCCCTGCAGCCACCACAGCTGTGCTCGTTAAAAACTGAGGAATTGGGTTTGCACAGTCCATACGTATTTTGATTTGTGTGACCTGGTAAGTACCTGGGGGGTACGGGATTTCAATTTGGAGGGCAGGACCCCTTTGCTGCAATCAAGAAATAGGGGTTGGTGTAGGGAACCCCAGGGAAGGACAGCCCTGCGAACACCAGAGCGTTGCGCGCTGCAGAGCGGCTTACGTGGGGACACTGGGTTTGTAGGGATGGAAACCTTCATGATATGGGGCCAGGTGCTACCGCGTAAACGGTAGCACACGTGGTAATTCACCTTGACACACGTGGTAATTCACCGAGTCCAGGAGCAGCGGCCCGTTTGCTATTCACGTTTAACGTACAATTTGGGCTGGCTGCGCAACGGGGACCTACAAACCCCTTAGGAGGCAGCTGGCAGCAGCACCAATGTGGCGGTGTGCTCCCCCCTCCCTGCACAAGCAGTAACCATCAGTGGGAGTCATCCTGAGAGCTGCATCCAGCTTGTGCTGGACCTTGACCAAGGGCTGCCTGACGCAGTGATCTAAACGTCTTGCCGATATGCAAATATGACCATAAGTCAACCATCTTACTCCTTAAATAGTGGACAGCCCAGGGCCCTTTGAGCTCTCCTGCACGGCAGCGGGCTGCACGCCAGGATCTCCCCTCGAGCAGGGACGCCTCTCAAGGTTACTCCTCGAGGTTGAGGGATTCCTTGCTGCAACAGATCCTCGGTAAGTGACTAATAGCATGCTAAACTTTGAAATCTTAGCTAAGTGATATAAAGGATTGATTGGGCACGTATATAATCCTTTAGACATAAACTGTTGACCAAGGCTGGGACTAGGATTGGATCTAGCTGCGCCTAGACTCCTCTCTGAGAAGGAGTTTAGAAAGCAAGGGGATCCTTTTCCGAACCTCATGACTCAACGGGAGGGTCTCCCTGACAGTTTTGTCTGACCCTGTCCTCTATGCAGTAAATAATCAAGTCTACCTTGCCATCAAATCTTGTTAAAACACTGTCACATTGAACTTTGTTAACTCCCTATTCTATATCAATAAACTATATTTTTGCTTCTCTCTTACGAGTGAAGTGCACTCTCACTCCATCCGCGACAACCAAGCCTCCTGCTCCAGGAGCACATTCCCTCAGGGGGGAAGGGTCGGCTGGGAAGGGCTGTGCGAGGCGAGAGGCTGGAATTTATACCTGGACTTGTGAGGGGACATCAGCTTGTACGATGAAAGCTTGTCTGCACACCCGCAACGGAGCACAGCAGGTGAAGGAACCCCACACACACCTCAAAAAATACCCTGCAGCAGCTTCTCCATGTCCCACCACAGGACTCATCGGCCCACCTGTCTTCACAAGCCCAGAGGAGAGCAGGGGCACAGCAGCAGGAGCCCAAATTACAGACTCAAAGGAAGGCGCAGCCCGCCCGGGCTCCTGCCAGGGCTGTCCTGGGAAAAGCTCAGCCCCGCGGTCCAGGTATGAAACCTATCATGGTGAGTAAGTGCCAGCGTGCCCACGGGACAACTCAAGGGGTGCTGGGGATGAACGTCTCGGCATCACGCAAGATGTTTTGGGGAAGAACCAAATGGAAGGATCCAGAGGATTCGGGGAGGAACAAGTAGGGGAAAATAGAGGGATAAAAAGGGTCCATCATGCAAAAATAGCTTGCTAGTTGGTCACGCTATGCCCTAGGCATGACCAGCGCAGCCCGTCCTGCCTGCTTATTGAACCCCTTCCTGACGAGCACAGCGCTCGGGGCCAGCCCATGGTTCGTGGGGGGTCCATGGGGCAGCGACTGGGGAGACCGGAGCAAGGGAAACCACATGGGAGAGGGGCCAGAGGCTCCTGTGGGCTGCCGGCTCTGGCCTGACGCTCCCCTGGCAGCCCCCACCCGAGTACTGGATAGGCCAGAGGCGAGTGTGCAAGGCTGGGTATTACGAGGTCACTTCTACCCGATTATGCAATATGGGGGTCGCTGTGCCGCTGTGAAATCACAGGCTCCCCTGTACCGACCTAGCTCTGACCTCACGGTCCCCTGGTCTTCTGGGCTACAGCACCGCAGCCCCTGGCGTCACTGTGACATTGCTTGTCCCGGTACCCAACTGCTGACCTCGCAGTTCCCGACACCCCCAGGACTATGACGGTATTGCCCCCGCTGCCCTCATCGCTGAGATCACAGCCCCCAGCACCCCGCCCCATGGGCACTGGGGAGTTAACAGTTATGCAGCTGCAATTGCAAGCATTGCCACCTCTGCCATCACTGCCCCAGGCTCTGCATCACTATGACATCACAGCATCACGCAGACACCACCATTGCCCCCTGCTCGCTTTATTGGGCTGGTTCCAGCTGCTCTGGACGCCGGGGTCCCAGGGAGGGAGGGGAGCCCGGATGCCTGGGTCCTCAGAGGGCGGGGCCTGGGGGGTGGAGCTTTCTGAGGGAGGGGCCAGCCCCAGCAGCCCCCCGGGTGGTGGCAAAGAGGCCGAGGGGGGCGGTGCCGTCGGTGATGAGGGTGGACTGCAGCCCCAGGCCCTGCAGCAGCTTCACCTGGGGGTGGGCACAGTGCTGGCCACGCCTCCCAGCAGGCCACGCCCCACCTCAGCAAACCCCACCCCAACACTCCCTGCACCCTCCAGCCACACCCCATCACGAGAAGCTCCACCCCATGGAGACCCCACCCCCTGAAGACTCCATGCCAGCAAAGCCCCTCCCACTCCAGGGAGACCCCATCCCCCAGCCAAGGCTCCGCCTCTGCACCCTTCGACAGGCTTCACCCTCTCCAGGTGGCCACGCCTCCTTCGGGCCCCACCCCCCAGAGCCCTCCCCTGGCCCCACCCTCAGCGGCCACACCCCACCAAGCCCCGCCCCCTCACCTGGAGCTCGGGCCCCACCCGGGGCAGCCGCCCTGGTCTTGGGCCCCAGGGCAGCCGCCACCTCCCGCACCTGCGAGGCCTCCACATGCGCCAGCCCCGGGCCTGCACCGCCACCGCCTCCCCCCGCGCCCGCTGGGCCCACACCTCCTGGGCGTGCAGCTGCGACAGCCACGACAGCTCCACCTCCCCGAGGCGGGGCTAGCATGGGGCACCTCCCCAGGGTGGGCCCCGCCCCCCCGCATGGCTCCCCCTCCCCCAGCCCCGCCCCGACTCTGTGGCGATGGCCTCCGCCTGCAGGATGGCGCCTTCGCCCTCAATGCGGGCAGCCTCCGCCCGGGCCTTCGCCTCTGCCCGGGCCACCCCGCGCTCTCCACTGCCGCGCTGAGGGGGGAGGAAGCAGAGTCGCACGCCCCGCCCACCACGGGCCCCACCCACTGCGAACCCCACCCCCCTGGCCCCATGCCCCCTGGGAAGGTGGAGGACTGTGGTGCGTGCTGGGAAAGTGGAGGACCCGAGGCATGCTGGCGAGGCAGCGACCCCCAATGCCCCGTGGGAAAGTGGAGGGCCCCCGTGCATGCTGGGAAAGCCGGGCCTCCTCCTGTCCCCCCCAGTGCCCCCTGGGAAGGCGGAGGACCCCGGTGCCCCCGAGCAGGCAGAAGCCCCTGGTGCACGCCCCGGTGTCTGCGGGCAGGCAGAGGAGCTGCGTGCCCCCTGGGCAGTGCATGCTGGGAAGATGGCCGACCCGAGGGCCTCCAGCTCCAGCAGCGCTCTGCGCGCCCGCTCGGCCTCCACGTGGTCCGGGAGGCGCGGCCGCTCCAGGTGTCCCCGGGCCTCCGGTGCCAGCCGCTCTGCCTCGTGCCTAGGGACAGGGACCGAGGGGTGGGGAGGGGCGGGGGATGTTGGGGGTGTGGGGAGACGCCGAGGATGTGGGGCACGTTGGGGGAGACTGGGCACGTTGTCTCATGCGATGGGAAAGGTATGCCTGAGACTCCTTCTACCCACAACTTTCTTTGTTCCTTGACAAATGAGTCTTGGAAAAGCCGCCCGCTCTTCATGTGTTAATCACATGATCGGTGTTCCAAGCTCATGGTATCGATGCTCACTGTGTCACTCTGCTCCTTTGTGGGTTTTCAGAGAACAGATCGGGACCAGAGGAGTTCTTGACCTGGCCACAGCTCAGGCCTTTACCTCCTTTGGAGCCGGAACCAAACTACCACTGCTTTGGTTAAGGGGCCGAGTGCATCTGCCACACTCCACCCCATGACTACAGCCAATCCACTTTATTGACTCATAGAGTGGTAGCATGGTTACCTCTTGCCTCTGTGCCATAAATATGTGGCGTATTGCAGATCAGTGGTAAGAGTCCAATTATTTGATAAGTTGTTTAGTTGAAGTGTCACAATTAATGCTAGTTATATACCATTTCACATATAAACCCAGTTGGTTGTATAAATCTTACATGTTGGATTGACATAATTTGTTTCCTCTTTCACAAAACTTTGATATACAGAACGGTTATAAGCAGTAAACGTAATAAGTCAAAACTAACAAAACTACAGTTGGATGCAGCATCAAATTCAAAATTCCAGTTGCTGTTGGTGACCATCCAAAAACAGTTTCCCACCAGTGATGTTCTCCATCTTTCTTCACTCTTTCTGGGACAGGGTGTATCCTCTCTGCATTGTGATGGATGGTAATCAGGGTTCTTTGTCCGTTGTTCCGAGTTCGTTTTAGCAATTGACTCAGGTCATCATGTGCAACAGTCGTCTTATCAATGTGAGATTCATTCCAACGGGGGTAGGCAATAAATCTCGATGCAATGTATAGTTACATTGTATCAATTGGTGAGATGTGACAGGAGCTGAATAGTTAAAGTTGCATCCCATAATGTTGTTAGAATTACAAACACAGATATTTGAGTGAGTATATGTCTCTACAGTGGTGGTGTCTGTAACTATAGAATCACAAAGGGTTCTCATACAAGCACATCCATTTCCAACGTAGACAAGTACAGTTTCAGGGGTTTCATCAGGATGTATTTCCAAATGACAAACGTTTTGTTCAGTGTCAAGACAAATGTCTTGGCCCTTAATGGTGTTACTTTCACAAATAAATCCCTGCTGTTTTCGTACAACACACAATAGTTTGCCATTTGTTCCCATTTCGTTGGGCCCACACTCTGTGTTCTAACGGATGGAGGACAGTTCCATTGGGATTTAACCCCAGCGCAACGATCGGGTATATGGTGTACACCGAAGCATTGCATATTGTTAGAACAAAAGCTGTGGCTTTGCCATCAGTGGGGTCATAAGTGAAATTAACTGGATGCCGCTAAGACTGGAAATCCCTTTTGAGTTGAATCGCATTATCTCAAATTACCTTTCGAAACTCAGTGAGCAAGGTGCTCTCATTGCCTTCTCTTATAATTGCTGTTACAGTAGATTGCACCCATCACTGAGAAACGTGTATGGTGCAGAATGTACTATAGTTACCATATTGATTAGCATAAATAAAAGAAGTGAGGGTCTCCACCCTGTGGGTCGGGTTTGTCCACATGTGAACTGAATTTGGTTCACGCTGGCGATGATTACTCCTGTGAGAAGGATGAGCGATCCTCCGATTGTTAACCTGATCTCCAGGGGAGGTGTGCTGGTATCATTCCCGGTATCGTTCCTGGAAGGGGAAAACAATAAAGTCCCGGCGGGGTTTTTCCGGACGGGTGATCCCTTAGTGGCTCAACTTGTTTAACTGCTCGGACTGAAGACAAAAGTCCCTTTTCCCACTTGGAATATCTTTGTTCTGTCTCTTTAAATGCGGTTGAGCTAAACATTAAAGGCCTCTTTGGCCTGCTCTGCCCGGTCTGGACTAGATTGCAGTAAGTACCATCTTCTGCAAAACCCCCTTCTGCTATAATAGGGTCGCGGGGGTGTACCGGCCCCAGTGACTGATATGCCTTTAATTCCTGTAGCAAAGTTTTGACTGCCTCTTTGTGTTCTGGGTTCCATTTCCATGGTTGTCCCTTTTGCAAAAGTGAGTACAGTGGGCGAGCAACGATAGAAAATCCAGGTACGTTTCCTCCAGTACCCTAAAGTACCCATAAGCTGTTGTAATTCTTTCCTAGATTGGGGCATCTGTAACTGTTCCATTTTACTTAGGGTGTCCGGTGGAATTGCTGCACTACCTGCAATCTGCCAAGTACCTAAAAATTTTACTTCTCTACTTGGTCCCTGACATTTTTCAGGTGGAATCTCAACTTCTGCTTTATATAGCGCTTACCACACTGCTGCTGCCGCTTCCCCCACCTTTTCAGGGGAGGTCCTATAGATCATCTATATAGTGCTACAGTTTCACATCCTGAGGAAGTGAGACTGTCTGTAAAAGTTCAGCAAGTGCAGCATGAGCAATCGTGGGTGAATGTCTATTGGTATATTGTCTACCTTCCCAAGTAAAAGCAAATTTCTCTTTATCCTCTTCCTGCAAGAGGACCATAAAGAACATATCTCTGACATCTAGCACTGCCATCCATGGATGTGCGGCTGCTTGTAGCGTGGCTGTTAAAGTTGCAATATTAGGTACTGCAGCTGTTAGCAGAGCTGTGTTGGCATTTAGGCGCTGATAATCAATTGTCAGATGCCATCTCCCATCTGGCTTTCGGACTGGCCAGACGGGTGAATTGTACAGGGAGTGGGTTCTGGAAGGAATGTGCTGTTTTTGCAAGTCCGCTATTACCTCAGAAATTCTGTTTTGTGCCGCAGCAGAAATCGGATACTGCGGTACATTGGTAATTTTTGAATCAGGGAGTGCAGGGGCTGCAGGGAGTACAGGCACTGTAGCTTCCCAGTTTCTACTGGGGCTGGGGTCGGTACTTGTACCAAAAAACCACACCTTGCCATCTGGCAAGTGCCAGGTTCATCCGGTCAAAACATCAAAACCTAAAATATTTTCATTGTGCTTTTCAATTGCAAAGCGAGTAGACGACGTGCTTCTCGCCCGGGAGCCATAAATTAACATTTGCTGTTTAGCAAGTTAACACTTGCTCCGTTTACTCCAGTGACTTTAATTCTCTGCCCTCTGGGTCGCATGCCCAGCTTCTCAGCATCCTGTTGTGTTAATATTGAAATTTGTGCTCCTGTGTCTATTAGGAATTTTATCAGTTGTCATTGAGGGCCAACTGGAATTAAAATGTAAGGGCCTCCTTCACTTAGCCATTGGTAGGCTTCCACACGCTGGATGGGCAGGCCCAATTGCTGTCCTGGCGCTATTCGTTTTTTGACTTCAAGGCTTGCAATTCCCCCTAAGAGGTTTAAAAGGGTTTTGGTCTCCCTGTGGAGTCTTGTGTCGGTGCTGGGACATTAGGGGGCTGTTCAGTTTCCCCATTGCCACTCAATTTTTGGAATGCTTGTATTAAGCTTAGTATTATACTTGTCGGGTGTCGCTCTATTGCCATCTTTGGAACACCTAAAGCTAACACTTTTCTCCATAACTCATTGCTCATCCTCCTGCTCCCACCAGCACCCGGGAAGCAGGGTTTTCCTGGCCACCCTCGTGGGATGCAGTGCAGCAGCCTCTGGTGTGAGGGCCCTGCCCTGCTCCCTTCCCATCCAAGGGCAGGACTGGCCCCTGGGAAAGTGTTTCAAGATGGGATGCGGTTGGCTGAAGAAGAAAGGACTCCTCCAATGTTTGTCTCTCTCTTCAAACGCAAGAGACTGTCCTGCCTCTCACGGCGTGTCGACACCAAGACACTTTTCCCCGAGGGTCGATGTACGTTAAGGCCAAGGTCCCATCCCTGAGCCAGGAGAGGCTGATCAGCAGCACTGGGGACATGCCATGGGCTTGGGCACAAGGGCCAGTGTCCCAGCACAGACATCTCCGAATCTCCAGCAGCAGCAGCTCCAAGACCATCTGGCCTGAACAGGCCCTGTGGAATCTGTCTGCCTTCTCCCTGCACGTAAAGCTGAACAGCTTGTGAACACCATAGCCCTGGGAGAAGAGCTGCCTCTTGGGCTGGAGGGAGAGACCCAGTGAGTGTCAGCCCTGACAGCACACTCCCCTTCCCTTCCCTGCCCTACCCTGCCCTGCCCTTCCCTTCCCTGCCCTTCCTTGCCCTGCCCTACCCTGCCCTGCCCTGCCCTTTCTTGCCCTGCACTTTCTTGCCCTGCCCTGCCCTGCCCTGCCCTGCCTTGCCTTGCCTTGCCCTGAGGACAAGAACGAGCTTTGCAGACTGCTGTGGACTGTCCGTGAGAGGTAGTGACACCAGCCACTAGCAGTGTGAGGGCTTGGGAGAGGCAGGAGAAGCACAGCACAGAGACAAGGACTGAGTTTTAGCCCAGCTGTCACGGACCTCTCTCCCAAGGTGAGGCTATAACGATTCAATGACAGCACTGCCATCATGTGCCCCTGATTTCCCCAGCCCTCCTCCTCCTCTAAGAAGGTCTGGCCCTGTTGGCCACTTCCAGCCCCTCAAATCACCAGGACTCCTGAGAGCAGGCCTCCAGGCTAGAGGGAGCAGCCCTGCCTGTGCCTTTTTGTGGAGATACCAACTGCAGCTGGTGATGAACCTCACTCCTAGACACCAGAGAAGTCGCACAGGGGCTCCTGGCCAGGGAACCAGCTTCTCCCACTCCCATGGTGATGAAGCTGGGCCACATATCCGTGAGGGATCCTCTGCAGTGTCTGGTGGCACCAGCATGCCTTCCTGGCCTGTGATGGGGGGTGGCCCAGAGAAGGGCGTGGGCTGGGGGTCCAGGAAGGCACATGGGCCCGGCGTGGGGCTCTGAAATCTCCTGTGAAGCCAGGAGTGCTGAGCCCATGGGGCAGGGACCCACCACCCCTCCCAGAGCGGAGCAGAGGACCCAGGCGTCTGGGCTGCCTCTCCGTGCTCCTCTCCTGCCCCAAAACCAAATTGTGCTATTTGGGGGATGGTGCTCACTAGAGCCCTGGTAAGAACCTGTTTCCCACTGTGCCTCCAAAACACTGGCTGCCCCAAGGCCTGGCACCAGTTTGCCCAAAGCTGCCCTTACATGGGGACACATGGTGGTGGGAAAGGGATCTCCTTTACAGACACGCCCCAGGCTTCCGGGCTCCCTCAGCCACTCTGCTCATTGCGGTGGTACAGCCAGAGAGGACCCAGGTGTCCAGGCGCTGGCAGAGGGGACGTGGACATGGGGACACACACACACACACACACAGAGAGCGTAGCTTTGCTGAAGGGGTTTATTGATCATTAGAGGGAAATGGCCCAGGGCTCCCAGGGGATCAGCTGGGGTCATCCAGGGATGATCACCTCCTCATGCTGCTGGAGGGGGACAGGACAAGGGTGTCACCACCAGTTCCAGTCCTGAAAGACAGAGCCCAAAATGAGCCCCCCAACATCCGCTGGGACATGAGAGAGGCCTTGTCCCCACCGTCTCTCTCTGCAGAGAGCTGGGGAAGGAGACAGGAATTGGAGCCCTCAATATACCCAGGACAGGACTTGGTTCTCCTGAGATCCATATGGCACCCAGAGCCCCTTGCCCAGTGTGGCACTACCCTGGGATGCCCCTAAATCTCCCAGAACCCAAGAAACCGGTGGGGGCCCTCACAGGAGTTTGCGGTGGACCCTCCCAGGCAGGGGACAGGTCCAACCATTCACTGAGGAACCCGGGCTCTGGGGCACAAGAAGCTTAATTGCGGGGGACGTGGAGGGCCAGCATGGGGCAGCTGCACGGGTAAGGACCCAGGCATCTGTGGGTGGCAAGGGGGGACAGACAGTGTGCCCCTGACAGCCGGACACCCTATGATGATGCCCCCACTGCTCCAACATGAAACCATCCTCCAAGGGCGCCCCAAAGCCAGATCCCCCCATCTCCCAGTGCTCCTCGCCTCCCAGCACGCCAGGACCCCCCCCAGAGATGATGCCAGCCTCAAACCAGGAGTCTCTAAGCAGAATTGTCTCTGAGCCCTCTCCAGCCCCTGGGGTAAATGGGGGGCTGGGACTGACCCCTCTTCTTGGGGCACCAGGGACCCTGGGATGAGGGAACACTGGGAGGTGGGAGGACAACTCGGGGCATGGGCAATGGGGAAGGCTGGGTGATGGGGTTCTTCAGTCACTGGGGAGCACTGGTGAATGTTGAGCACAGGGAGACGAGGGCTCAGCTTGGGGGAAGTGCTGGGGTGGTTGCAGTGCCCAGCTACAGCCCACCCCATTTCCCTTGCACTGCAGGCCCCAAACTGGTCCAGTCCCCAGCCACGGCCTCCCCAGAGCAGAGAACAGAGGGGAATATCCCCTGCCCTGGCCCTCACCCTGCCACTGCCTGGGGCCACCGTGCCCTCCCACACAACCTGGGTCCCACTCTGCAGAGCTGCTCCCAGATGGTGGGTCCCAGTGACCCTGTCCCCAACAAAGCTCTGGCTCCAGGCCCGTCCCTGGCTGGGACTTGGCCACAGCTCCCCAAAGGCCCTTGTCCCCACACAGTGTCCCTTCAATGCCCTCATCCTTGGCCCTGGCCAGTGCTGTTGCTGAGCATGATGTGGCCATCCAGAGGCACACGATGAAGTGGACGCTTGTCCCCAGGCAGCCACTCGGAGCTAATTGTGGAACGGAGCTCCCCTGGCAAGAGGAGGGATGTTTGTCCCCACAGCATTTCTGATAAGCTTTATTTGCGCAGGGCCCGTGGCACAAGGAGCCCGTTCAGCAAGATTGATGGTTCCCAAGAGTGCCCGATCAGGGGGAGTCTGGGGGGGTTAAAGCAGCCTGGACACCTGGGCTCCCACCAGCCCTGGCAGCAGGCAGAGCCCACAGAGGAGGGCAGTGCTGGGGGAACTGGTGAGGAGCAGGTCCTGGGGCACCCCACACGCCTGGGGCTCCCTTGCTCCTCTGGGGACAGGCTGGAGCCCAGAGGTGGGGGCAGTCGTGGGGGAGCAGCCTGACACCAGGGGTGCTGCTTTGCTTTGGGAAAGCCTGGTGGCAGGGGAGTCTTGCAGGAGCAGGGCTTAGATCAGCCTGGGTGATGGAGCTGTCTCCCCAGGGGCACTGAGTCCCTTTCCCACTCCCCCTCTGCGTACCCTGCAGCTATTCCTGGCTTTCCAGGGTGGTTTCCTTCACAGCACCCCTGGCCCAAACATCACCATCCTGGGGCCCTGGGCAGCATCCTCTGGCCAGTGTGGGGCAGCGGCAGTGTGGGATTGTACGCAAGTGGTTCAGCTCTCCACTCTGAGTGGGGAGAGCCGCTGGGTGAAGCTGCTGGCCTGGCTCACACCAGCCACGCAAGACCTTTTCCAGCAATCCAGCATCGATGCACCCATTCTTTCCAGTTGTGACACTCACGTCATCTGCCATCACCTCTGTCTTCAAGGTGCCCCAAAACAGCAGGTGCCCCAAACAGCAGAGGGAATAGCTGGTACCTCTGTTAGCAGGGACATACTCATAATGAAGATGGGCATATTTTGGGTCAACAAGCTCAGGCACCCCTGTTTTGCCTCCTTGTAGATGCCCACAACTATCGGAAGAGGTAGATGACAGGAGAGGTATTTAGTTCTTTCCGCATAACGAGAAGACCAGCATTTTTACGGGTGCTGTGAGCTAGAACTGGGAGGAGACAGGGCCAGTAAGGTCTCAGTCAGGAGGTGCAGCACGTATTTACTTGTCTCTTTCGGCAGCTTTGTCAGAAGTAACCACATGTAATGCCCAGCAAATCCACTAGCTGCACTGAGCAACAGCAGCATTGAATGCATTGGACTCATTGCCTGTACTGAGTTCATGGGACATCAACAGTATGATAGCAGATCCATGAACACTTCGTAAGGCTGGCACGCTCCTCTCTAAACTCATCCTCTGTTTATTATGTGCCACAGTAATTCAAGCTACCACACTGTGCTTCCAAATCGCCATTCACTTCCAAAACCATCCAGCAGTCCATGTCACATGTCTGAAAGCCAAATAGTGCTCTATTTTAGTCCTCTGTCTATGAGGGTGTGAGGATAATTTATTTTTATGAGACACAAGCCGGGAATCAAAGGCTGGCGGTAAAAATCAAGTTGAGGTTTTGAAGTCCGTGGGAGGTTTGCCTGCATTTCAGTGAAAGCAAGGTGTCACTGGTTTTGTTCTGAGGATGATACAGACTCCTGTCATGGCTTGAAAGAAAGAAAAATAAGTGGTTCACATGAACTGTAAATGGCTCAGATTCTTCACTGACGTTATATGTCATTTTTAAGGGTTATGGATATGGTTGTATCTTTACGGGACACTAACTATAAATAAGAGATCTGTTGTGGATCAGTTGTGAAGAGATTTAAGGCAACTGACCTGAACACTTGTTTTGGAAATTGCCCAAAGAGCAGGCAGTCACCTGGAAGATTCTCATTTTGACTGCTTCTGCTCTGTGTGTTATTTATTAGATAGCTAAGTTACACAGTGTTGAATTATTTACCATATTTAAATATGCTGTGACGTGATTTGTATTCCAAAGTGATTTTGAAAAGAATTGATGAACTGTATGCACTATCATAATTGAGGAAAATTGACTTAGGAGAGGTCAAGGCTGCCTTTGAGATAAACGCCAATCAGGTGGATGGCATTTGAGATCCACTTAACAGTAAAGGTGCTATTCAGGAAGATCCCATCTGCTGGTCTAATGGTATCGAAAAGGACGTGCTCATGTTTTTGTAACAGTAGCATCTTGAAAAGTAAAATGTCACGAGGTTGCCAGTTTGACAAAGAGATGGACAAGAGACTTCACCAGGTTGGTCTAAAGTGTAGCTAATCCCTCCACCTTCTGCGAGCAGGGCTGAGAGCACTTCTGGAAGTTTCTCTGTTTTTCCTGCAGTCACTTCTGTGAGGCAGTGGAAGTGTTACCGCATTTATTTTCCAAATACAGTTTTAGCATGGTTGTTCTCCTCAGGCTTTGAGCTGCAGTGAGGTATCCCATTGTTTTACAGGGGGAAAGGGGAGAAAAAGAAAAGTGCATGTGCTACTTCTTCTTTGGTGGAAACACTTGGTTTATCTGTTCATCTTGCATACGTATATAGGGTTGGAGCCTAAGTAATCACCTCAGCTCTCCCCTCTACCATTTGGAGACGCATCTTCCCCTGCCCCATTGTAGGAAAGCCAGGGATGGAGGCAGGAAGGGAGAGAGAGACCAACAGAGGCAGGCCTGAAAGGAGAGGAGAAGGGATGGGGGAGTGGGAGGAGAGGGGAGAGGCCGCTCTGCAGCACTGGCAGGCACGTCAGTGGGGACAGACGGACAGCGTGGGTCCTGTTTTCCCCATGGTTACATCTTGCTTCCCATCTCCCAGTACCGTCCCGTTCCCAGTGTCCCTTAGTTCATGTGGAGGGTGGGGGGGAAGGACAGGACTCAGCAGGGGTCTCCGGCTTTGGCTGGTTTGGAATTTTGCCATTTGCTGTGCTCTGTAGCGCTTGGTGCTGTTTTGTCTGGGAGATATAGTATAAAAGTACTGGCCTTGAGCTTACTCTGCTATTTGAGCTCTGCACTGATGCCATTACTCTACTTTGGGAACCATCTCATGGAGACAATTAACAACGACACTTTTCACCTTTTCTCCCCCAAGAGGTTTTCAGTGGAGGAAACACAGAATGGCACCTTCATCACCTTCTCCTGCGTGGCAGATGTTTTCTCCCTCATTACAATAACTTTTCAGTATCTTGAACATCCTTGGGTAACCAAAATACTCCTATTGGCACTTCTCAAGAGCATTTTTTCAGCTTTTTCTAAAGTTAACCAACTATTTTGGAATATCACCTAGGCCCCGAGGCAGTGTGGTTATGGGTGGCAAGGCATGTGGGAGAATATGAGCAGGTACCTAGAATGGTTGTCACCTCCGATGGTCTGGGACTTCAGCCCAAACAAGTGCGGGATCCTGATGAAGTGAGAGAACATTTGAAAAAAGGGTGGCCTGGCCTTGGCTATGCCAAAGAAACACAACTTGTCGCACTGTGCTGGGGCCTGGCCTACGCCTGCTGAGCACTGTTCAGCACTATTCAGCACCCTCAAGGAGAAGAAAGGGTCTCTGCATCTAAAGACATACAAACAGACACTGTGTCTAAACCAGAGACCCAGCCCTCAACTGTATCAGTTGCCCCTATAGTCAAGAAGGAACAATGGAAGCTGAGGTCAACTTGCGAGATATGCAAAAAGATTTCAGCCGTCATCCAGGGGAGCAAATTATCAGCTGGTTGCTCCAATGCTGGGATATTGGGGCCAGTAGTCAGAATTAGAGGGTAAGGAAGCCCAGCAGCTGGGATCCCTTGCTAGGGATAAGGCCATTGACAAAGGGATTGGAAAAGGGGCAGCAGTCCTCAGCCTCTGAAGGCAACCCCTGTTGAGTGTGAAGGAAAGGTTCAAGGAACACTTCAAGGAAGATCTTCCAAATTCCCAGACAAGTGGAACACCACTGAGGGAGGCAAACAGTATCTGTGGGAATTACCCATGGTGGAGGTGATTTACAGCAACCGGGAGAACAACCAGGCATCCAAAGACTGCATGAAACCCAGTGCATGCGGTCCATGTGGCCAAAGGTCATACAAAGTGCACCGACGTCATATGCCAACACCCTGGCGATAAAGAGCTGGACAGACACGGAGGCACCAACTGTGGATGGATTGGCCAGCCAACTGCAGGAATTGAAAGAGAATCTCACTTCCTCCCTACGGGCCTGCAGCTCAGCTGTGGAGAAACTGTCCCAACAATTGTTCCAGCATTTAAAAAAGGATGCCTTCCTCTCTCATACCGACCAATGTCTCAGCTCTTAAGAGTCAGCCTTGTTCTGCTCAAGGGAAAGGGTGCTGGTGGCACACACCACGTGCCGCCCTGTGGTTCTATCTGCATGACCAGGGAGAGGACATGAGAAAGTGGGATGGTGAACTTACCTGGAGACTAGAAGCTCGGGTACAGGAGCTGCAAGAAAAAACAACAGCCAAAAGGCCTCCATCCATCCAGGAGAATTACTGCTCCAGTTTCTGTTGGGCAGAGTAGAAGGGCTGATCTTACTTTCAACCCTGAGGAAGGGACTTTGGCTTTGCAGTTACAAAAACCAAGTAATGAATACGCTGACCAGGAATAAAGGGTCCCTGTCTCCAGCCAGGCAGAGGAAAGGGACAACCGAGTTTACTGGACTGGGTGGGTTCAATGGCCTGGCACATCAGCCCCACGGGAGTATAAAGCTCTGGTGGACACTGGTGCACAGTGGACTTTAATGCCATCAGATTACAAAGGGGCAAAATCCATCTGTATTTCTGGAGTGACGGGAGGATCCTGAGAACCGTCTGTGTTGGAGGCTGGGAAAGAGTGGCAAAAGCATGCTGTTGTGACTGGTCCAGAGGCTTCATGCATCCTTGGCATAGACCGCCTCTGGAGAGGGTACTTCAAGGACCCAAAAGGGTACCGGTGGGCTTTTGGTATAGCTGTCTTGAGTACGGAGAAGATTAAACAGCTGTTTAGCTTGCCTGCTTGGTGCTTAGCTTGGTCCCTCAGAGGATCCTTCTGTGGTGGGGTTGCTGCAGGTTAAAGAACAGCAGGTGCCATTTGCTACCATGACAGTGCACTGGTGACAATATCACACCAATCGAGACTCCCTGGTTCCCATCCGTAAGCGGGGATTCAGCGACTGGAGAGCCAAGGAGTGATCAGCAAGACTCGCTCACCCTTTACCACTCCCATATGGCCAGTGCAAAAATCTAACGGAGAGTGGAGGCTAACAGTGGACTAGCGTGGCCTGAACAAAGTCATGCCTGCACCTCCACTGAGTGCAGGCATGCCCTCCACTGAGTGCTGCCGCACCGGACATGCTAGAACTCCAATATGAACTGGAGTCAAAGGCAGCCAAGTGGTATGCAACAACTGATATCGCTAATGTGTTTTTCTCAATCCCTCTGGCAGCAGTGCGGGCCACAGTTTGCTGTCACCTGGAGGGGTATTCAGTACACCTGGAATCAGCTGCCCTGGAGTGGAACACAGCCCTACCATTTGCCATGGACTGATCCAGACTGCACTGGAACAGGGCGAAGCTCCTGAACACCTGCAGTATATTGATGACACCATGGTGTGGGCAATACAGCAGAGGAAGTGTTTGAGAAAGGGAGAAGAATAAACTAGATTCTTCTGAAAGCTGGCTTTGCCATAAAATAAAGTGAGGTCAAAGGACCTGCACAGGAGATCCAGTTTTTAGGAATAAAATGGCAAGATGGGCATTGTCATAGCCCAATGGATGGGATCAAGAAAATAACAGATTTGTCACTACCAACTAACAAAAAAGGAACACAAGCTTTCTCAGGTGTCATGGGCTTTTGGAGAGTGCATATTCCAGGTTATAGTCTGATCATAAGCCCTCTCTATCGAGTGACTGAGAAGACAAACGGTTTTGATGGGGCCCTGAGCAGCAACAAGCCTTTGAACAAACTAAACGAGAGATAGTTTGTGCAGTAGCCCTTGGGCCAGTCTAGACAAGACAAGATGTGAAAAACATGCTTTACACCACAGCCAGGGACCACAGCCCCACCTGGAGCCTCTGGCAGAAAGCACCTGGAGAGACCCAAGGTCAACCTCTAGGGTTTTGGAGCTGGGGTTATAGAGGATCCGAAGCCTGCTACACTCCAACTAAAAAAGAAATATTAGCAGCATATGAAGGGCTTTGAGCCACTTCAGAAGCAGTTGGTACTGAAGCACAGCTCATCTTGGCACCTCGATTGCCTGTGCTGGGCTGGATGTTCACAGGGAGGGTCCCCTCTACACATCATGCAACTGATGCTACACAGAGTAAGTGGGTTGCACTGGTAAGGCAACAGGCTTGAATGGGAAACCCCGACCACCCAGGAATCTTGGAAGTGATCATGGACTAGCCGGAAGGCCAAAACTTTGGAGTGTTACCAGAGGAGGTGACTCGTGCTGAAGAGGCCCCACTGTGTAATAAATTACTAGAGAAAGAGAAGCCATATGCCCTGCTTACAGATGCATCCTGTCATAGTGGGAGAAAACACCGGAGGTGGAAAAAGCTGCTGCGTGCAGTCCTATACAACAAATCGCAGAAACCACGAAAGGAAAAGGTGAATTGAGTCAGTTTGCAGAGATGAAAGCCATCCAGCTGGCTCAGATATTGCTGAATGAGAAACATGGCCAGTCCTTTATCTCTATACTGACTCATGAGTGGTGGCAAATGCTCTGTGGGGGTGGCTACAGCAATGGAAGCGGACCAACTGGTAGCACAGAGGCAAACCCATCCAGGTTGCTCAACTGTGGCAAGATACTGCTACCTGGGTAGAGAACCTGGCTGTAAAAGTACGTCACGTAGATGCTCACGTACCCAAGAGTCGGGCCACTGAAGAACATCAAAACAATGAGCAGCTGGACCAGGCTGCTAAAATTGAAGTGGCTCAGGTGGATCTGGACTGGGAACATAAGGGTGAGCTATTTATAGCTCGATGGACCCATGACACATCAGCACATGTAGTAAGGGTTGCAACATACAAATGGGTCATGATTGAGGGGTGGACTTGACCATGGATGCCATTGCACAGGTTATCCATGAATGTAAAACGTGCGCCATAATCAAACACACCAAGTGGCTAAAGCCTTGTTAGTAGAGAGGACGATGGCTGAAATATCAGTATGGGGAAGCCTGGCAGTGCCCCTGGGGAGACAGCTCCATCACCCAGGCTGATCTAAGCCCCTCTTCTGCAGGACTCCCCTGCCACCAGGCTTTCCCGAAGGAGAGTGACACCCCAGGTGTCAGGCTGCTCCCCCACGACTGCCCCCACCTCTGGGCTCCAGCATGCAGAGTGCCCCAGGACCTGCTCCTCACCAGTTCCCCCAGCACTGCCCTCCTCTGTGGGCTCTGCCTGCTGCCAGAGCTGGTGGGAGCCCAGGCGTCCAGGCTGCTTTAACCCCCTCAGACTCCCCCTGATCGGGCACTCTCGGGAACCATCAATCTTGCTGAACGGGCTCCTTGTGCCACGGGCCCTGCGCAAATAAAGCTTATCAGAAATGCTGTGGGGACAAACATCCCTCCTCTTGCCAGGGGAGCTCCGTTCCACAATTAGCTCCGAGTGGCTGCCTGGGGACAAGCGTCCACTTCATCGTGTGCCTCTGGATGGCTACATCATGCTCAGCGACAGCACTGGCCAGGGCCAAGGATGAGGGCATTGAAGGGACACTGTGTGGGGACAAGGGCCTTTGGGGAGCTGTGGCCAAGTCCCAGCCAGGGACGGGCCTGGAGCCAGAGCTTTGTTGGGAACGGGGTCACTGGGACCCACCATCTGGGGGCAGCTCTGCAGAGTGGGACCCAGGTTGTGTGGGAGGGCACGGTGGCCCCAGGCAGTGGCAGGGTGAGGGCCAGGGCAGGGGATATTCCCCTCTGTTCTCTGCTCTGGGGAGGCCATGGCTGGGGACTGGACCAGTTTGGGGCCTGCAGTGCAAGGGAAATGGGGTGGGCTGTAGCTGGGCACTGCAACCACCCCAGCACTTCCCCCAAGCTGAGCTCTTGTCTCCCTGTGCCCAACATTCACCAGTACTCCCCAGTGCTCCCCAGTGACTGAAGAACCCCATCACCCGTCCGTCCCCATTGCCCGTGCCCCGAGTTGTCCTCCCACCTCCCAGTGTTCCCTCATCCCAGGGTCCCTGGTGCCCCAAGAAGAGGGGTCAGTCCCAGCCCCCCATTTACCCCAGGGGCTGGAGAGGGCTCAGAGACAATTCTGCTTAGAGACTCCTGGTTTGAGGCTGGCATCATCTCTGGGGGAGTCCCGTAGTGGGCATTTCAATTTCATGTGGTGCTTGCACCACTAGAGAGGATCCAAACACCACATTTTCCCTCTGTTCAACCAGGAGTGCTGCAGCAGCTGTCTTAGGGATACAAGCAAAGGATCCTGGAGCTGCCAGACTGTCCTGGCTTTGGCTGCCATACTCTAAATATCTTCATGTACAAACAAGGTCAACAGTTTACCATAGTCTGGCAATCCCAGAGCAGGTGCAGTCACTAATGCTTGCTTCAAAAGTTCAGATGCCTTTACCTTATTTGTTGTTCAGTGAAGGGGTTCTCCAGCATCTTGAGCAGTAGTCTGTATCAGGGGTTTTGCCGTTTCTCCAGAAGCAGCTATCCAGGGGCAGCAGAATCCTACAGCTCCGGAAAAGGCTCACATTTGCTTTCAGTAACTGGTTGAGGAAGATTTTGAATGGCTTTAATACAGTCCTTGGATCAACAACGCTCCCCTTGTTGCGGAATGTAACCCAGGTATTTTACGTTTCTCTCACAAAAATTTAACTTACATGGAGAAGCCCCATGGCCCTTCTCAGCAAAGGCAAACAGTAAGGTACGGGTGTCATCTATATAAGATTCCTTGGCTACCAATAAATCATTAACATATTGTATCAAAACATATCCATTTGTAAACACAACATCCTGCAAATCTTTTACTAAAATTCTTAGAAAACCTAATGGAGGACCCAGCAAAGCCTTGTCCATGTTAGCTGTACCTCTCCCAGGTAAATGGCAAAAGGTATTGAGAGTCCAGATGAATACTGATTGAAGGTAGAAAATGTTGCCCCTGTATCTATTAGACAGGGATAATTATGTTCATCAGTCGAAAAGTTTAAGACCAGATTCTGGTAAGAACAAGGGCAAAATATTTCACGTTCAGAGACTCCTGTAGTGACTGCCCAATAGGTCCCTGCTAACTGTCAATCCTGGGTGAAATCTACCTGCCCCTGTTGCATACGGCAGGGAAAGATTGCACCAGAGGACTGAGAGGTCCTTTTGGGAGGCCCTTTGGTCATACTGGGCACTCCCGCTTCCCATGGCCTTGTTGTCCACAATAATGACAACAGTCTCTAGTTCCTTGAGGTCCATTGCTCCTAAAATTTCCTCCTCTGCCCTTACCTCGGAAACCTCTGTGTCCCCATCCTCTTAGTCTCGGGTAGCTACTTAATGCTGCTACCAACAGACTAGCTTTCTCTTCCTGTTCTTTCTTTTTTTTGCTTCAGCTGTCTTTAATCTGTCCCGTTAAACATGAACGTAGCAATGCTGACTATTTCATCCAACACTTTGCCCTGCTGTCCTGGCACATGTTTAGAAAGAGTATTTCTTAATACCTGGGGCTGACTGATCTACAGAGGAAGATACCATTAAAGATCGATTTTCCTCCTTCTCAGGGTCGACCCCTCCAAACATTCTTATTTGTTTCACCAGTCGGGCATAATGTTCAGATGTGGGGGTCGGTATTTCCTTGCTGACATCCTTGGGCCTTAGCCCAATTTAGAGTCTTTCTAATGACTCTAAGAATCCCCCTCTCACTCTTTTCAGAGTATCTCTATCAGCTGCTAAGTTGGGATCCCATCCTGGGTCATTGGCTGGCCATGGGGTTCTGCCCTGTGCTTCCCTGGCCCATCTGCGACTTGTTTCCCAGATTTTCATTTTTTCATCTGGAGTAAAGAACACCTCAAATAGTTGCTGCATGTCAGCCCACAAAGCGTCATAAATGTGGAAGGTGTCGCATATAGTTTGTATCACCTTGTCTGGACCATCCCACAGTCTGAGCACTTGTTGTTGCCCCAAAACCAAATCAGCAGGTGGAAAAGGCACACAAACTGTTCCCACAGAAAGCTGGCCATGTTCCTGTCCTGGCCCTATAATTTCTTGTCAGAGAGGTGCTTGCAAAGTGGAAGAAGTAGCAATAGCTGGAGCAGAAACCAGAGCAAAGGCAGAAAAGAGAGCAGTAGGATGGCAGGGATGAGGGAGAGATCTCCCTTGCCAGGGGCCGGGAGTCAGGGCTTGGCCCTTTGGCTTAATGTGACACATCCCGGTTTACTCAGCGTCAGAGCCACCTTTACATTGCCTTTGCCTACCTGTCATCACTGCCTCCAGCTTCCTGCTCTAACCAGCCCCTGGGAGGCTTTGTTGATAACGGTCCTCTGTGGGACCTATTAACGTTCTCTGAGACTTTGGAGTTTGCATCGGACTTTGACTTCTTGAGAGCTTTCTTCAACTTCCTCTCAGTGTCTGAGGTTCATAGACTCTGCCCCAAACCCACCAGAGGGGTCATTAAAAAGCCTTGGGCTGCTCCACTGCTGCTGAGCTGGGCCAGGCTCCTGGGATGGAGGGAGCTCATGGCAAGTGGGCAGCGCTGCAGAGAGACAGCTCTGCCCAGGAGCAGCTCCTCTGCAAAGTGCAGCAGGGCTGAGCTGCTGCCTGCAGGTGCTGAGGGGAGACAAGCAAGGCAGAGAGACGTTAAAGGTGGTCTGGGCTGGAGGAGAAATCTTCACAGCACTCTACGCGGTAATTCTCTCGGTGCAGGGCAATGAACACGGGCTTCGTGGAGGGGTCTCATAAAGCTGTCGTAGCCTACAGAGATACCTGTAGGCTGATACAGAGAACCTACAGAGCCTCCAATGTAGAGGAGGAAGATGTGCTCCAGAGCAGGGCTTCCCTGCTGCACCTTCAGACAGACAGGGCATGATGGCTTCCTTCTCCCAGGGATGGCTGCAAGGGTGTGAAGGTGGGTGTGCACCCAGGGGTGCCTAGGGCTGTCCTTCAGAGCAGGGTCCCCGGTCCCTGTGCCCCAGGGGGCTGTGTTCTGGGGCAAGGACTCTGCCGCCTGCCAGGGTCAGCGCTCATCCTGCCCGGGGAGCTCCCCATGGCGCTGCAGGGGAAGTTGTGGGTGGAAGGAGCGACCACCAGCAGGGTAAGGCAAGGCAGGGCAGGGCAGAGTCCCTCTGCTGTCAAGAGGGTGCTACAGGGGTCAGGACTGCTCACAGCTCCAGGTCACTGCAGGACATTGCCAGAGGCAGCTTTTCAAGAAGCGCATCAAGGCAGGGACTACCTGGAAGGAAAGGTGCTTTCTGAGGTCTGTGCTTTCAGTTTCCTGCCCTGTTTGGGGGGGAAAATGGCAATGGAGCTGTCAGGTTTGGACAAGAGACTGAGACTCCTTACAGAATTAGTCTGAGAGGTCAGTAGGTCTGTGAGGATACTGATTAAGTCCTTTCACCTGCTCCTTTGCCTACTGAAAGCCTCGTCACTTGTGTGTGTTATCCTCAGGGTTTATCTGACCTGCTCCTTACAACTTGCCAACACAGACATGCTCCTGGGCAGTGCCCTGCTGCCAGGAGGGGGTCTGCAGGACAGACTTGAGCACACAGCAGGTGGGATGGAGTCTGTGGGCACTGGCACGGGGAGAAGACATGGGAACAGAGAAGCAGCTCCTGGCAGGGACGGATCCAGGCAGCAGAGACATGGACAGGGAGTGAGAGAAAAGTGCTGACAGCAAAGGCTGGGAGGGTGGATTTCGGCATCTCCCTGTCAGCCCTTCACTGAACATGTTTTCTCCCAAACAAGCCCTCTTAGTCTCCTCTCCCACCCAGCAGACCTTCTGCCCTCAAGGCTCTTGGCTCCAGGGCCACAGCTGCCTCCTCTGCAGCCAGAGCTGCAGCAGAGGAGAGTCTCCCGAGCGCCCATCTGTCCCTCCCTGGCCTTGCCTCACTTGGCAGAAGCATTGGGGCATTTCTCCATGTTTCTCCACCTGGCCCTGCTGCGGCTGCTCCTGTTTTCAGGCTCTCTGGGGTGGGGGCTTGAGCAGCAGCTCAGCAACTGACCCTGCAGGTCCTGCCATGCAGCTGTGTCCATGGGAGCAAGGTGCCCAAGCCCTCTTCTAACCTGTGTGTCTCTGGGCAATGCAGTCCGTAGGGTGGGGATAAAGCTGGTTCTCTGTTAAGGACACCCCATCTTCAAGGCATCCAGAAGCTCACAGCTCTTCCCTGGGGAGGGGAGTGTGGAGGTCATCTGCATTTTGAAACTAGAGTCCTCTGTTCTGAGCAGTATTACATTCCCTTTCAGGGGAAGAGCTGAGCATGATCATCCTCCAGCTCAGAGAGGTGTGAGCCAAGGGCAGCTGAGAGCACGACTGATGGACAAACCGTCTCTCCTCCCTTTGCACCAAGGGTCTGTCCCATTGCCTGCCAGGGCTCTCAGGATAGCACTTGTAGTGTAGCAGGAATGCCAAGGACGTCTGCCTTCAACAAACACTCCTCAGGTGGGACAGGGGACAGGAACAAAATAAACAAAACATAACCCCCACAGCTCTCCTCTGCAGCTGGGTGAACTGGGAGGGACAATGCTGAACTCTCTTTGATATCATGAGTGGATTTAAACAGAGATCACTCCTGGTTCCTATCTGCCTGGGGGTGCACAGCAGGACTGACTCCTCCGGAGCCCACAGCAGAGTCCCCTGCTCCCCCTTGCACCCTCAGCCAGCAAAGAACAGAGCTCATGCCAGGGAGCTGCACAAAGGTCTTTCTGGAAGGAGAGGTCATGTGGGGGGTTTCTGTGAGAAATGGGATAGGTTTTGCTCAGAGTTGTCTGTCCTAACTCTTTGCTGCCTTTTCCTCCTTGGACAGGTCCCCATGCACAGAGGAAGCAAATGACCAACAGCAGCTCCATCACCGAGTTCCTCCTCCTGGCATTTGTAGACACGCGGAAGCTGCAGCTCTGGCACTTCTGGCTCTTCCTGGGCATCTACCTGGCTGCCCTCCTGGGCAACGGCCTCATCATCACCGCCGTAGCCTGTGACCACCGCCTCCACACCCCCATGTACTTCTTCCTCCTCAACCTCTCCCTCCTCGACCTGGGTTACATCCCCACCACTCTCCCTAAAGTCATGGCCAATTCTCTCTGGGACACCAGGGCCATTTCCTACCTGGGATGTGCTGCACAGGTCTTTCTGTTTGCCCTCTTGATTGCAGCAGAGTATTCTATTCTCACTGTCATGTCCTATGACTGCTACGTTGCCATCTGCAAACCCCTGCACTACGGGACCCTCCTGGGCAGCAGAGCTTGTGCCCACGTGGCAGCAGCTGCCTGGGGCAGTGGGTTTCTCTGTGCTCTGCTGCACACTGCCAATACATTTTCCATACCACTCTGCCAAGGCTATGCCCTGGACCGGTTCTTCTGTGAAATCCCCCTGATCCTCAAGCTCTCCTGCTCACGCTCCTACCTCAGGGAAGTTGGACACCTCGTGGTTAATGCCTCTTTTACTTTGGCATGCTTTGTTTTCATCCTGCTGTCCTACGTGCAGATCTTCAGGGTCGTGCTGAGGATCCCCTCTGAGCAAGGACGGCACAAAGCCTTTTCCACCGGGCCGTGGTCTCCCTGTTTATCAGCAATACCATGGTTGCCTATCTGAAGCCCCCCTACATCTCCTCCCCAACCCTCGACCTGGTCATGGCAGTTCTGTACTCAGTGGTGCCTCCAGCAGTGACCCCCCTCATTTACAGCATGAGGAGCAAGGAGCTCAAGGATGCCCTGAGGAAACTATATGAATACACATCATTCCAGCATTAATAAGGTGCCCACCACCCTCACACAACTCCCAGCAACTCAGCCTGAAATCCAGCCTATCTTTGGTTCTTCTGTTTCTTTATTTTGTATTTGTTTGTTAAACCTGTGATAATATTAACTCCAATTAAATAATATTATTCATCCAACTTCTTCTTAACCTTCAAACCTTTTTTTTCTGGCTGGTAAACCTAATGTACATAAGGAAGCAGGCTCTTTGCATAGCTAAACCAAAAGGTAATCATTTGTCTCTACTCCCTATCTCTTATATCTCTGGAGCTTGGGGCCCAGCCCCAGTAGGCAGAAGGGATTCAGGATCCAAGCTGCCACATGGATGAGCAGCCCTGGTGGCACTCGGGGCTGCCCCTCGCTGCCTCAGCGGGCACTCCCTCTCTCTTGCCTGTGAGTCAGCGCTGCTGATTCCCTGGAGCCATGGCCATTGACAGCAGCAGGACATGGTCTTCTCAGTGCTGGTCACTCCATGATGTCCTGCCGTGTCCTTGCATTTGTGTAAGTCCTAAGGTCTTGTGCAACATTTGACAGTCCCGTTGTGTCCATAGTGGCATCCCTGTGGCTGCAGGCAGGAGCAGGCCATGTGAACCACTGTGTCAGAGCTGGCCTCCCTGCTAGCACCACGGTCACTAAAGGGTCTCCTCAGGGCAGGCTCAGAGGCCTTTACAAAGCTGGTGCCAGGAATACACCAAGGAGCTGCTCCTTGAAAAGTCCTCTTGGTGTTCTGGGGTTCTCCACAGATTCTGGAGGACAGGGTCAGAGTCCCAGGGGGATCTGTTAGGGACCAAGGGCTGGACCTAGAGCTCCCTTCTTGGTGGCACCTGTCCAAGCAGACAGCAAATGGTCTTTGACTTATCTGCCTGGCACTGTCCCACCTGTGGAGTGGCTGATTGCAGGTGTTATCCTGGAGAGGAACCTGGAGCTGCCAGGAGATTTCAGGGGATCTCCAGGGACACTGTGTGAGCCTGGGTGGGCAGTGAGTGGCACCTCATAAAATGAATGACCATCCCAGCAGGAGTCACCCAGAAGAAAAGGCAAACCTGAGGAGCCCATGGGCTAATGAAGGCTCTGCAATTCCAGGAGAGGCTGTGAGGAGCCAGCAAGCAAAGGGACATAAGACTGGAGAGTGATTCAGCATACCCTCTTGGAAACCCCACAGGCTGGATCTAGTGCAGCCCTCTGCTGCCCTTTGTGCTGTTGGAGACACCCCATTGTCCTGCCAAGCCCTGTCCTTGGCTACTGAGCCATCAGGGAAGATGGAAAGGGGCTCAGCAGCAGCGACCCCAGTCCAGCTGGGTCTGCTTCCCACCCTGACCAGCATGGCCACTGTGGGGTCACCCCATGGCCCCAGAGCACCACAGCTCCCTCACTCTTCAGAGCAGCACCACCAGCATGGGGCCCTGTGGGGAGCACAAGTAGGGAACCAGGAATGGCTGGCCAGGAAGCAAGGGAGCTTTTCAGTGCCTGCAGGGAGGAATCAATAAGAAAGGGAAATCTCTTTCTGCAGGCACCCACTCAGGACAGGTACTCTGCCGCTGGGTCAGGACTCTTGTGAGCCTTGGGAGCCTTGGGAGAGGGGCTGGCACTGAGGGGGCACAGGCAGTCTGCAGTGGGGATCTCCTGGACCCAAGGCCATGGGTCCTGCAGTTTCACTGACCTCCTTTTCCTTGTGCCATTGCGAGCCTCCAGCTCTGGAGCAGATGGGGAGGTTGAGACCCCTCTCTGCCCCCCAGCAGCTGTTGTGCCCTTCAGAGGGGCTGGGGCTGCGGGGTGAGTGCCCAGAGCTCTGCAGCACCCTGTGGCAGGCACTGCTGTGGGGCCAGCCCAGACTAGGCTGCTCTGCTGGGCTGTGCTGAGGAGGTGGGGAGAGCCCCAGAGGGGCTGGGCTGGAGTGTGCCCAGGAGAGGATAACATCAGTGTACACCACAACCGTATGAGTGTGCAGGCTGGGGCACTCAGCAGCACAGCCAGGTCTCTCCTGGGAGAGAAATGAAGGATCAGTACAGCAGGACCTGGTCCATGCCACGGCCTCTGGACACGCTGGGGAAGCTACCCCAGGGCAATTGTAATGGACCAGCCCCTCACAACTGCCAGTGCCAGCACTGGCCATTCACACCAGCTCGGAGAGGTCATTTGTCCCTCCACAGATGGACACCAAATGACTAGGTCAGAAGTTTATTCTTGCATTATAGACTTATGCATGCACATCTCGTGTGTGTGATGAGGTGAACTTGAGCGAACACAAGTGCCTTCAGCTACTCCTAGGGGTGCTCTGAAGGCCTGTGGGACAGAAGGTTTCTCAAGATCACGGCAATTTGTGAGTAACGTACCCCAGACAACAACAGCTGGGATGTGCTTCCTTGCATCTAGGTCCCCGTGACTATGCCTTGTGCCATGCAGCGCCTAAGATGAGTTCAGAGCAGGGTGATACATCACAGGGCTTAGATGCCTTCCAGCCTCTGGGAATGGCAAGAGAAGGTCAGAGAGACATATGACTGCTGCAGTGCACTGTCCTTGCACGTGCAAGAGAAAGACTCCTGTCTCTGAACCCCCTTATGTGTATGAGGTGTGCTTGAGGCCAACTCAGATGTGGACACCTCACTCAGAGCCCTTACATTTCTCTGTGTGACTCCAGGAGCAAACCCCCACCATCCCAGTCAGATTTCTCTCACCTGCCTCGGACAGCTTGCTGCCTGCCACATCAGGAACCTGCCTGCAAGGTCCCTGTCTGCTAGGTTACCCTCCCCTGCCCTTCTGGCCTGTGCCTTAAATTCCCTAGTAGGAAAGAAGCATTTCTGTGGAGTCAACTCAACTGTGCAGTCTCAACTGTGCAGTCAGAAGGGGCTCTGCAAGCATGAGTGACCATTTCTCACCTTCCACATCGCACAGAGCACACACAGGGAACATGAATGCACTCAGAGTTGTGCACATGTCCATGTGTCTGAAGCTGGGTCTGGTGGGAGCTCATGGGATTCACCCGACCAAGGGCAGCAAGAGGGTCTTCACCAACAAGCCGGCCAGACTTCTATGGAGAGCTTCAAACTAGATTTAGTGGGGGAGGGGGATGGAGTTTTAAGCAACAGAGAAGAGCCAGGGGCTGCTGGTGTGCTAGGAACCTACAGGGAAACACCAGTGAAAGGCCTGAAGGGAATTAGGGTGTGTTCCTCTAGAAAGGTGACAAGGACAATAGCCCAGCTGAAGTGCCTCTATGCCAATGCATGCATGATGGGTAAGGAACAGGAGGAGCTGGAAGCTGCTGTGCAGCTAGAAAGCAAGGATCTAATCACTATTGCTGAAACGTGGTGGGAGGAATCACATGACCGGAGTGCTGCAATCAATGGCTATAAACTGTTCAGGAGGGACAGGCAAGGAAGGAGGGGTGGGGAGGCTGCCCTCTATGTAAAAAAATGGATTGACTGCCCAGAGCTGTCTTGGAAAAAGAGCGATGAACAGGTTGAGAGCTTCTGGGTAAAAATGAGGGGCCAAGCCAACAAAGGAAACCTCATGGTTGGTGCTTACTAGAGGCTACCCGATCAAGGGGAGCCTGCTGATAAAGCGTTCTTACTTCAACTACAGGAAGCATCACACTTGCAGACTCTGATCCTCCTAGGGGACTTCAGTCCGCCTGACAGCTGCTGGAAAAGCAGCACAGCAAGCTGTAAGAGTCCGGAGACTTCTGGAGTGCATCGAGGATAATTTCTTAATCCAGGTGATAGACAACGCAACCAGATGAGAAGCATTACTGGACCTGTTGCTTACCAACAAGACTGAACTAATTAGAGGGGTCAAGACTGGTGGCAGCCTGGGCTGCAGTGATCACGCCCTGGTGGAATTTGCAATCTTGATGGATACGCGTCAGGCGAAGAATAGAGTCAGGACCCTGAATTTTAGGAGAGCAAACTTTCAGTTGTTTAAGGACTTAGTGGATGGGACCCCCTGGGACACCACCCTCAGGGACAGAGGAGCTGAACAGAGCTGGCAGCTCTTTAAGGACATTTTTCTTAGAGCACAAGAGCTCCCAATTCCCACCTGTATGAAATCGGGCAAGGAAAGCAGGAGACCGGCATGGCTCAGTAAGGATCTCCTTCTCAAACTAAAGTGTAAGAAGGAAATGCACAGGCAGTGGAACAAGGGACGTGTATCCTGGGAAGAATAGAGGGACACTGCCCAGATGCATAGGGATGGGATCAGGAAAGGTAAGGCACAGTTGGAGCTGAATTTGGCAAGGGGTGCGAAGGATAAGAAGAAGGACTTGTACAGGTACGTTAGTCAGAAAAGAAGGATTAAAGAAAATGTACCCCTCACAGTAAATGAGACAGGGGACCTGGTGACAACCGACATGGAGAAGGCTGATGTACTCAACAATTTTTTTGTTTCCACTGGCAGTCACTCTTCCCGCATCTGTCAAGTACTTGAACCTCAAGGCAGGGACTGGGGGTGTGCAGTCCCACCCATCACAGGAGAAGATCAGGTTCAAGATCACCTGAAGAACCTGAACATATGCAAGTCTATGGGACCCGATGAGATGCATCCCAGGGTCCTGAGGGAATTGGCTGATGTAGTTGCCAAGCCGCTCTCAATAATATTTGAAAAGTGCTGGCAGTCAGGTGAAGTCCCCAGTGACTGCAGAAAAGGGCACCATTACTCCCGTTTCTAAAAAGGGTAAAAAGAAGGACGCTGGGAACTACCGACCAGGCAGCCTCACCTCCGTGCCTGGTAAGATCGTGAAACAGATCCTCCCGGAAGCTCTGTCGAAACATATGGAAGACAGGGAGGTGATTAGAGACAGCCAACATGGTTTCACACCAAGGGCAGCAGAGCTTGTGCCCACATGGCAGCAGCTGCCTGGGGCAGTGGGTTTCTCTGTGCTCTGCTGCCCATGGCCAATGCATTTTCCATACCCCTCTGCCAAGGCTATGCCCTGGACCGGTTCTTCTGTGAAATCCCCCTGATCCTCAAGCTCTCCTGCTCATGCTCCTACCTCAGGGAAGTTGGGCTTCTTGTAGTTAGCGTCTGTTTTGCATTTGGGTGTTTTACTTCCATTGTGCTGTCCTATATACTGATCTTCAGGGCTGTGCTGAGGATCCCATATGAGCAGGGACCACACGAAGCCTTTTCCACGTGCCTCCCTCACCTGGCCGTGGTCTCCCTCTTCCTCAGGACTGCTGTATTTGCCTCCCTGAAGCCCCCCTCTATCTCCTCCCCAACCCGGGACCTGGTGGTGCCAGTTCTGTACTTTGTGGTGCCTCCAGCAGTGAACCCCCTCATCTATATCACGAGGAACAAGGAGCTCAAGGATGGCCTGTGGAAAGTGACATACAGATAATTTTCTTGGTTTATACTATTTGTCTGGAGGCTTGGTTCTGTTGTGTCTGACCCTTGCACAACGCTGTGTCAGATGTGGTATGTCCAGTAGCAGCTCTTCAGTAAAAAGGGAATCTCCTGGGTGCAGTGCCTGAAGGTTGGGCTCTTCTTCCAAAGCTGCTGCCAGTAAAATGTCCAAAGACTTGGTCTTTTAAAGAGTCTGTTCTCCTTGTGTTCTCCCTGTGTTTGGGGTTAAGCTCACTGTACCATGGGGTTCCACTGGTCCAAAAGTTCTGGTTTTAAAGTCTCTCTTCTTGCTGTCCAATTGCAGTGGAGACGGTCCATGAGCTCTTCCTTACCTCCTCAGGCTGCTTCACATATGACAGGAGGGACGGCATATAGCAGGGTCTCTGGAAATGAATTTGGAGGAGTCAGGAGAGGATGGGGACTTGCCATGTGCCCTGGGGTGGGAGTGAATGGAGACACACAAAGTGAAGCACCCTCAAAGGGGAAGTCCCCCAAAAGTAAAGCACTAAATCAAAGTATCCACAAACAAGGACTCCAGAGTGTCATGGGAGTCAGTGGGGGCCCAGCGGGCACAGGGAGGGGAGACTGGAGAGATGCATGGGCTGCCTGAGGAGCCCCAGAGCCAGGACTCTCATGTTGTCGTGGGGAGTGGGGCTGGTGGGGGCAGAGAAGGGGCAAATGCAGTTGATGTTGGGGATCACCTAGAACATGAACAAAGGAGAGCCAGAGAGTGGCTGGCCTCTGTTTCCTCGTGCCCTTAGCGGCAGCACCAACCCTGGGGCTGCCGGGGAGGCTGAACTCCTTCTCTGCCCCCCAGGAGCTGCTGTGTTCTTCAGAGGGGCCGGGGTTCTGGTGTGAGTGCCCAAAGTGCAGCAGCACCCTGCGGTGGGCACTGCCATGGGGCCAGGGGGGAGGTGGCTGTTGGCCTTTGCTGCAATGGTGCACTGCTGGCTCCTGCTCAGCTTGTTATCCTCTGGGACCCCAAGGTCCTTCTCTGCAGAGCTGCTGTCTAGCCAGTCAGCTCCCACCACGATGTCCACAGTGTGGCTGGATCACAGGCTCTCCTCCCCTAGGGACTTTCTCAGCAGCACCTTCTTGGAGATCGGCTTCACCTCTGTCACGGGCCGCACACTGCTGCAGAGTCACCTGGGACAGCAAACCCCTCTCCTGCCAGGGCTGCACAGCCCAGGCCTGTTTCTCCCCAGCCTTGGAGATGGCAGCTTTTGCTCTCATTGTGGGAACCTCATTCATCAGTATGTTGCCACCTGCTGTCCACTCCAGTATTTCTCTGCTGTGAAGCAAAGCCATTCCACACAAGGGGTCCGATCTCTTGGTACCAGGTATTCCATGTGACAAGTCTGGAGAGGTCCCAGTTGACTGGAAGCTGGCAAATGTTGTCCCAGTTTTCAAGAAGGGTAAGAAGGAAGGCCTGGCAATTACAGGCCTGTCAGTCACACCTCAGTGCCTGGTAAAATTATGGAGAAATTTACTCTGGGACTTATTGAAAAACACTTGAGAGACAACACAGTCATTGGTCATAGCCAGCATGAGTTCACGAAGGGAAAGTCTGCTTAACCAACTCAATTTCCTTTTATGACAAGGTCACCCATCTAGTTGGCCAAGGGAAGCCAGTAGAAGTGGTGGGTTTGGATTTTAGCAAAGCTTTTCATACTGTCTCTCCCAGTATCCTTCTGGATAAACTGTCCAGCACACAGCTAGACAAGTCTATAATACATAGGGTGAGCAATTGGCTGACGGGTTGGGCTTAAAGGGCGTTATATCAGGCTGGCTATATCACTCACCAGTGGGGTTCGCCAGGGCTCAGTTTTAGGGGCAGTGATCTTTAATGTTTTTCTAAATGATCTGGAGGCAGGAATCAAATATACATCAAGTAAGTTTGCCAACAATGTGAAACTATGAGGAGCTGTGGACTCCCTCGAGTGTAGAGGAGCCTTACAGAGAGATCTGGATAGACTAGAGAGCTGGGCAATCACCACCGTATGAAATTTAACAAGAGCAAGTGCCAGATTCTGCACCTGGGACAGGGTAATCCTGGTTATACACACAAACTGGGGGACGAGAGGCTGGAGAGCAGCCCTATGGAACGAGATCTGGGGGTTTGGGTTGATGGCAAGTTGACTATGAGTCAACAGCGTGCCCTGTCAGCCAAAAGGGCCAACCGTGTCCTAGGGTGCATCAAGCACAGCATAGCTAGCCAGTCAAGGGAGGTGATTGTCCCACTCTATGCTGCACTGGTGCGGCCCCACCTCGAGTACTGTGTGCAGGCTTGGGCGCCTCAATATAAGAAGGACATTAAACTATGAAAGACTGTGCAGAGGAGGGCAACCAAGATGGTGAAAGGTCTCGAGGGCAAGACTTGGCTTGTTCAGCTTGGAGAAGAGAAGGCCGAGGGGTGACCTCATCACAGGCTACAACTTCCTCAAGGCGGGCAGCGGAGCAGGAGGTTCTGATCTCCTCTCTCTGGTGACCAGCAATAGGACACGAAGAAATGGAATGAAACTGCATCAGGGGAAGTTCAGATTGGACTTCCTCAGATAGGAAAAGGTTCTTCACTGAGAGGGTGGTCAGTCACTGGAAGAGGCTCCCCAGGGAAGTGGTCATGGCACCAGGTCTTTCAGAGTTTAAGGAGTGGACCATGCTCTTAGTCATATGGTTTAGTTTTAGGTAGTCCTGTGAGGAGAGGGAGTTAGACTCGATGACCCTTATGGGTTCCTTCCAACGGGAGATATTCTATGATTGTATGATTCTATTCAGCCGGCGTGCCCCAGAACGGCCCTCTAGGCTCCATCCCCTGAATTTACTGGAGTTCAAGGCACTACAAAGCTAGAACACATCCACATCCTTGCACTGAAGACAACTCATTGTAATGGCATAAAAGGAAGTGTGGTGTCATGGCAAGTGCATGGGTGCCCAGCACACTCACATGCAGCCAGCAATCTCAGTCACTGGGGTGAGCAGCTCCAGTGCTGGCACGATCCACAGCAGAGTGCTCTAACATGGTGTACGAGGGGGGTTCCTGAACTGGGGAAAACTCAGAGGAAGCTGAGAGAGCCACCAGGAGCCCGCAGCTTGCGCGACAGTGGCTGACGAGACCTGGGCGGGGCCAGAAGCAACAGCGGCCAAGCCCTCCCCACCTATAAAAGAAGCCCCTAGGGAGCACTAGCGACCAGGAATGCTGCGAACAGGATGGGCAAATAGGGCATGGCATGTCAGCAAGGGTGTGGTGTGGCAGTTTGCATGGAAGGGCACACAGGAAGCGCACTGAAGCTCTGCCAGCTTGACCAGGGAGCAATGGTACCCACCCGGCAGAAAGCCATGGCCTCTCTAAACTCTGCACCCGCTGCAACTGACACAGCTTCACAGACAGAGCTCCGATGGGAACGTGCTGCCACCCAGGTGTCAGGCTGCAGGGTGTGCCCTACTCTTATGCCAGTATGGGACAGCAGTAGTGAGCACACCTGTGGGAGGTGCGCCCAGGTAGCGGAACTCCTCCACTTAGTGACAGAGCTCCGGGAGGAGGTGAGTAGGTTGAGGAGCATCAGAGAGTCTGAGAGAGAGATAGACTACTGGAATTGCGCCCTGCCTTCCTTGGGACAGGCCTGTCAGGCAGACAGGATACATGATGCAGAGGATTCCCTACGCTTTCTCCACCTGGCCGAATGCGGTGACTGAAGGGATAGGAGGGGAATGGCGACGAGTTCCTGCCCAGTGCAGCAGGTGCATCTCCTCCGTGACTACCCCACCTTCCCAGGTGCCCTTGTACAATAGGTATGAGGCTCTGCAAGTGGATCCAAACAATGATGAGGACAATGGTCCATCTAGGTTAGAAATGTTGCCAAGGTCAAGTCAGCCTGCGCCCTGCATCAAAACCACTTCCATTAAGAAAAAATGATGGGTCATTGTCATAGGAGACTGTCTTCTGAGGGGAACAGAAGGCCCAATATGCCAACCTGACCCACTTCTTAGGGAAGTCTGCTGCCTCCCTGGGGCATGGGTTAAAGATGTGACGAGAAGACTTCCTACACTGGTAAGGCCCTCAGATTATTATCCATTATTGATTTTTCATGTAGGCAGCGATGAAGTTGCAATAAGAAGTCCAAGAGCAATCAGAAGAACCTTCAGGGCCTTGGGATGACTGGTTAAGGGATCAGGAGCACAAATAGTGTTCTCCTCTATCCTTCCAGTTGCAGGGAATGATGAGAGAAGAAACAGGAAGAGCCAGATGATCAATATCTGGCTCTGTGACTGGTGTCACTGGAAGAATTTGGGGCTTTTTGATCATAGGTTGGTCTACACAACACCAGGCCTGCTGGTGACAGACGGGGTGCACCTGTCTCAAAGGGGGAAAAGGATCTCTGAGCAAGAGTTAGCAGGGCTCACTGAAAGAGCTTTAAACTAGATTTTGAGGGGGGGAGGAATAAAACCAGGCTCGCTAGAGATAAGCCTAGGGGCAGCACACCAATGTTTGAAGGATAGTGTGCTAGCGAGGTCCTTCAGGCTGCTCCACGATGTGCTGAGTACACTAGAGCACATTTGAAATGTCCCTGTGCTAATGCACGCAACACCTGAGCCATTCTAGTGGAAGTAGGGGATGGAGGTCCATGTGGCAGCAAAGACGCAAGGGTTATCGATGTGTTAGAAACCACAGAAGCACCCGAGAACAGTCACAAAGGAATTAGGGCTTCTCCCCCAATAAAGGTGGTAGGATCAATAGCCCAGCTGAAGTGCATCTACACCAATGCATGCAGCATGGGCAACAAACAGGAGGAGCTGGAAGCTGTTGTGCAGCTGGAAAACTATGATGTAATTGCAATCATGAAAACATGGTGGGATGACTCACACAACTGGAGTGCTGCAATGGATGTCTATGAACTCTTCAGAAGGGACAGGCAAGGAAGGAGAGATGCTGGGGTAGCCCTGCACTGTTAGGGAGTGTTTTGACTGTCCAGAGCTTGACGATGGTGATGAAAAGGTTGAGTGTTTACGGGTAAGAATCAGGGGAAAGGCCAACAAGGCAGGTATCGTGGCGGGAGTCTGTTCTAGACCACCCAACCAGGATGAAGAGGTAGATTAAATATTCTGCTGGGAGAAGTCTTACGATCGCTAGCCCTTGTTCTTGTGGGGGACTTCAATTTACCAGATGTCTGCTGGAAATACAATACAGTGGAGAGGAAACAGTCTAGGAGGTTCCTGGAGTGTCAGAAAGATAACTTCTGACACAATTAGTGAGTGAGCCAACTAAGGAAGGAACCCTGCCAGACCTGTTGTTCGCAAACAGAGAAGGACTTGTGGATGATGTGATGGTTGGAGGCCGCCTTGGGCATAGCGACCATGAAATAGCATAGCAACCATGAAATAGCATAGCGACCAAGGAAGAGAAGACGGGTTATAGTTGTGGGCGACTCCCTTCTGAAGGGAACCGAGGGCCCCATATGCCGGACGGACCCTCCTCTTAGGGAAGTCTGCTGCCTCCCTGGGGCCCGCGTGAAGGATGTCACGAGGGTACTCCCTAGCCTGGTACGGCCCTCAGACTGTTACCCCCTACTGCTCTTCCATGTGGGGGGCGATGAAGCTGCAACACGAAGTCCTAGGGCGATCAAAAGAGACTTCAGAGCCTTGGGACGGCAAGTAAGGAACTCTGGAGCACAGGTTATTTTCTCCTCTCTCCTTCCAGTTGTGGGCAGCAACACAAGAAGGAAGAGAGACACCCAATCTATTAACACATGGCTCCGTGGCTGGTGTCATCACCACGGATTTGGTTTTTTTGACAACGGGATGGCCTACACAGCACCGGGTGTGCTGGCATCTGATGGGATTCATCTTTCTCAAAGGGGAAAGAGAATCTTCGCTCAGGAACTTGCGGGGCTCATTGACAGAGCTTTAAACTAGACTCGAAGGGGGAGGGAGATAATATCAGGCTTGCCCAAGAGAAGCTGAGGGACGACGTGCCACGGTTAGAGGGAGCGGGTGCCAGCGAGGGCACTCGGCCTGTGTCTCCGAGATGTGCGGGGTACGCTGGGGCACAGCCGAAGTCAAACGGAGTTGAGCTAGGGGATACTGAGGCAACGGGAGCCAAGAGGGAAACGCCAGTGAAACGCCTCAAAGCACACAAGGGGTGTTCTTCTATGAAGGAAACACGGATGACAGCCCAGCTGAAGTGCCTCTACACCAATGCACGCAGCATGGGCAACAAGCAGGAGGAGTTGGAAGCCATTGTACATCAGGAAAACTATGATATGGTGGCCATCACGGAAATGTGGTGGGATGACTCGCACAACTGGAGTGCGGTGATGGATGGCTATAAACTCTTCAGGAGGGATAGGCGAGGCAGGAGAGGTGGTGGGGTAGCCCTATACGTCAGGGAGTGTCTGGATAGTTTAGAGCTCGATGATGGTGATGATAGGGTGGAGTGTCTATGGGTGAGAATCAGGTGGAAGGCCAACAAGGCAGATATTGTGGTTGGAGTCTGTTACAGACCACCTAACCAGGATGAGGAGACAGATGAACTATTCTCTAAGCAGCTGGGAGAAGCCTCACGATCGCTAGCCCTTGTTCTTGTGGGGGACTTCAACCTGCTGGATGTCTGCTGGAAATACAACACAGCAGAGAGGAAACAGTCTAGGAGGTTCCTGGAGCGTGTGGAAGAGACCTTCCTGACACAGCTGGTGAGTGAGCCTACCAGGGAAGGTGCCCCGCTGGACCTGTTGTTCACGAACAGAGAAGGACTTATGAGCCATGTGATGGTTGGAGGCCGTCTTGGGCAGAGTGATCATGAAATGATAGACTTTTTGATACGTGGAGAAGCGGCGAGGGGGCTCAGCAAAACTGCCACCTTAGACTTCTGGAGGGCAGACTTCGACCTGTTTAGGAGACTGGTCGAGAGAGTCCCCTGGGAGGCAGCCCTTATGGGCAAAGGAGTCCAGGAAGGCTGGACATTCTTTAAGGAGGAAGTCCTAAAGGCACAAGAGCGGGCTGTCCCCAGATGCTGAAAGACGAGCCGGCGGGGAAGAAGACCGGCCTGGCTGACTAGAGAGCTCTGGCTCGAACTCAGGAAAAAGAGGAGAGTCTATGACCTCTGGAAGAAGGGGTGGGCAACTCAGGAGAAATACAAAGGTGTAGCAAGGCTGTGCAGGGAGAAAATTAGAAGGGCCAAAGCTGAGCTAGAGCTCAATCTGGCTGCTGCTGTAAAAGACAAAGAAAAACACTTCTTCAAATACATTAGCAGCAAGAGGAGAGCTAAGGAGAATCTCCAGCCCCTAGTAGACGGGGGAGGGAACACAGTGACCAAGGATGAGGAAAAGGCTGAGGTACTTAATGCCTTCTTTGCCTCAGTCTTTAATAGCAGGGCCAGTTGTTCTCTGGGTACCCAGCACCCGGAGTTGGAAGATAGGGACGGGGACCAGAATGGAGCCCCCATAATGCAGGGGGAAATGGTGAGTGACCTGCTGCACCACTTAGACACTCACAAGTCTATGGGGCCTGATGAGATCCACCTGAGAGTACTGAAGGCAGATGTGCTCACCAAGCCCCTTTCCATCATTTACCAGCAGTCCTGGCTAACTGGGGAGGTCCCAACTGACTGGAGATTAGCTAATGTGACGCCCATCTTCAAGAAGGGCCGGAAGGAGGACCCGGGGAACTACAGGCCTGTCAGCCTGACCTCGGTGCTGGGGAAGCTGATGGAGCAGATCATCCTGAGTGCTATCACACGGCATGTAGAGAATAACCAAGGGATCAAGCCCAGCCAGCATGGGTTCAGGAAAGGCAGGTCCTGCTTGACCAGCCTGATCTCCATCTACGAGAAGGTGACCCGCCTAGTGGATGAGGGGAAGGCTGTGGATGTTGTCTATCTAGACTTCAGTAAAGCCTTTGACACGGTTTCCCACAGCATTCTCCTGGAGAAACTGGCTGCTCATGGCTTGGACGGGTGTACTCTTCGCTGGGTAAAGAACTGGCTGGATGGCTGGGCCCAAAGAGTGGTGGTGAATGGAGTTTACTCCAGTTGGCGGCCGGTCACAAGCGGTGTTCCCCAGGGCTCTGTGCTGGGGCCAGTTCTGTTTAACATCTTTATCAATGATCTGGACGAAGGGATCGAGTGCACCCTCAGTAAGTCTGCAGATGACCCCAAGTTGTGCGGGAGTGTTGATCTGCTTGAGGGTAGGAAGGCTCTGCAGAGGGACCTGGACAGGCTGGATCGATGGGCTGGGGTGAATTGTATGAGGTTCAACAAGGCCAAGTGCAAGGTCCTGCACTTGGGTCACACAACCCCATGCAATGCTACAGGCTTGGGGAAGAGTGGCTGGAAAGCTGCCTGGCAGAGAAGGACCTGGGGGTGTTGGTTGACAGCCGCCTGAATATGAGCCAGCAGTGTGCCCAGGTGGCCAAGAAGGCCAACAGCATACTGGCTTTTATCAAAAATAGTGTGGCCAGCAGGACTAGGGAAGTGATCGTGCCCCTGTACTCAGCACTGGTGAGGCCGCACCTCGAATACTGTGTTCAGTGTTGGGCCCCTCCCTACAAGAGAGACATTGAGGTGCTGGAGTGTGTCCAGAGAAGGGCAATGAAGCTGGGGAAGGGTCTGGAGCACAAGGCTGATGGGGAGCAGCTGAGGGACCTGGGGTTGTTTAGTCTGGAGAAGCAGAGGCTGAGGGGAGACCATCTCGCTCCCTACAACTACCTGAAAGGAGGCTGTAGAGAGGTGGGGGTCAGTCTCTTTTCCCAGGTAACAAGTGATAGGACAAGAGGAAATGGCCTCAACTTGCATCAGGAGAGGTTTAGACTGGATATGAGGAAACAATTCTTCACTGAAAGGGTTATCAAGCATTGGAACAGGCTGCCCAGAGAGGTGGTGGAGTCACCACCCCGGGAGGAGTTCAAAAAACGTGTAGGTGTGGCACTTCAGGACATGGTTTAGTAGGCATGGAGGTGTTGGGCTGACGGACTAGATGATCCTAGAGGTCTTTTCCAACCTTAATGATTCTATGATTCTATGATTCTATGCTGGTACCGCAGCAGAGGGGAAGGTGCCGGGAGCGATGGCTGTGGCAGTGGCTGTTAGCAAAGGGGCTGGGAGGCTTCTCAGCTGCCAAGATCCCCCTATAAATACAAAATAAAGAGCTCTGGGGCTGTTCCCAGCTGGACTGACTGACCTGTGCCTGGGGATGGATGGGTCTAAAGGGATTATGCACACCCCACGTGTGATCCCAGCACTGCTGTAGGGGCAGGAGGGAAGAAAGTCCACGCCTACCCCACAGCCCGAAGACGTGCAGCCCCACTCCTGCACATCCCAACACACAGGCAGCCTGACAGAGGAGGCTCTCGCACTCTTCCCAGGAAACCAGCACAGCCGGTGCCTCCCTGAAGGGCCTGCAGGCTCACGCACGCAGCGTGGAGAACCAGCAGCAGGACCAGAAGTCTGTGTGTGATTACAGGACTGTGACTATGCTGGGACTGCAGCGCGAGGGCTGCGTTGGAGGGACACGGGCTCTTCAGGAAGGATCCTCTGCGAAGGCGAGGAGGTGGACTTGCCTCCGGCTCGGGGCAGGACAGGAGCCAGCTTATGGGTCAGGATCTGCAGGCACACCAACATGGGTGCCATGTTAGCAGGTATCTGCTGGAGACCTCCTGTTCAGGAGGAAGATGTAGATGAGGCCTTCTTCAAACAAGTGAAAGAAGCCTCACATTTGCAGGGCCTGGTCCTGCTGGGGGACCTTCAGCACCCTGGTACCTGCTGGAAGGACAATCCAGCAGGGCTCTGTGGGATAATTGCTGGAGGTGACTTAGAAATTAAACTTATATTCACACTTTTAGGTAAGGCACAGCATTGAAGAAGCTTCCCGGGTGGAGTGCGGCTGATGTGCAAGGAATCCATTCCATGGAAGGTCCCTAGGCCTGCAACCTTAGATGTCGGCAACGCCAGGGGAACGTGGTGTGTTGGCTCTAAGAGGCACTGCTTGGAGGGTGGAGCGGTGTGGAGGCACCGCGGCCAGGCTCTGTGATAACATGGGAACTTGAAGGTACCACGGTACCACGGTACCACGGAAGGTAACACAAAGGCTACCCTGGGCCAACAGCCTGTCACGTTTCTGAAAAAATGCTGTCCTTTTGGTGAACTTTGCTCATTATAACATCAGTACAATACCAAAACACACCTCCATCCCAAAAGCTACCCACCTCTGAGGTGCAACCACCCCTCACTCAGCTTGCACTTTGAATTTTCCTACCTTATACCTTTAAAAGCAAAGCAAGAAAATTTTACACGAATCCTAACAAAGGTATGTATGACTAGAGTCACTCAAACTCCACCTGGAAGGGAAAAAATAGTATAAAATAGCTTAAGAGACAGAGAATGCTACAGAAGATACCATCACGTACCACTCTGGCTTCTGGGATCAGTCGATGGGCTGAGCCTCTCTTCTCCCCATCGGGATGCCTTTGGGTAAGAGTCGAACACTTGGTTATACCAAGTGCCTGCCCAGGAAACTGAGAAATCTCTCTAGAGTTGCTTTATCATCTTTAACGCGTTTGTAGCCAGCAGTGTCACTCATACTCTTGGTATTTGCACGTGCTTTGCAGACAGTGAATTTATCAGCGATAATCTAAAGAGCCTGTGTGTCTGTTGCTCCAGTAAACTGCACTCTTCATTAATCTAGCCGTGATAGTTCTCATTGAACACGACCAGACTCTTTAAGTGTGGCCATGGTAGTTCATGGAACATGACTAGACTGGGGGTGCATCGCGTTATTTGTGAATCCATAATCGTCAGAGTTCAGTACCCTGAACGCGACCAGACTTATAATGTTTTCAAATTGACGCTGTCACTGACGCTTTCATTGAAATCCCTTGAGAGGGCTCTGACAGGCAAATGTTGACTGATGGGTGGGTGCATCGTCCTTAGAAAATAACGGTATCGTCCTTAGAAAATAACCGTTGACCAAGTCTGAGACTAGGACTGGATTTAGCCGCACCTAGACTCCTCTCTGAGAAGGAGTTTAGAAAGCAAGGGGGTCCCGTCTGAACCTCGTGACTCAACGGGAGGGTTCCCCCCCCCCCAGCCACTCCTCAGACTCCTATTCGTAACACAACAGTAACTCTTAACGCAACAGGCTCAAGCAATCTAGGAGGTTTCCAGAGTTCTTCTAGTGCATTTCCTGGCACGGGTGATGGAGGAAGCAAGAAGGAGAGGTGCTCCGCTGGACCTGTGGCACGGAGGTACGCTAAAACTAACTCGAATGAGGGACAAGCTCAAACAACTTTATTTCACAAAAGAGCCAAAACCGCATGACACAAACCAAATGAGAAACGGGGGTAAACCAAAAACAACCAACACTCTGATAACATTTAACACCTAACAGGTTCGAGGTGTCTGTCGGGCTATTGTTACTACGTGGTTCTAGAATAATGACCCAAAGTGCGCACACACTCACTCGCAAAGGGGGAAACTCTCTCCCTCGTGGGTACCCAGAAGGTACACTCGCTCACCCGGGGGGTGAGGAGGAGTGAGGGCTCACTCAAGGATATATCCAGAAGAAATCACTCAGCAAAGCAGGTGAAGGCACTCAATCCCAAGAAGTTTCCTCAGGTGGCGTCCGAACGCGAGGGGAGAGGTCCCGAACACCCACCTGCTGCTCTGAGAAGACCACACTCAAAGGGGGTCTCTGGCGGTGCTACATTTATACCCTGGGTTGGATCTGAGCTGTGGTCAGAACTGGTCATGATCTAGAAGCTTCTCTTGGCCAAGGCGCCTCAGTGGCTGTGGACCCTGTCTGGTGGCCAAGGGGACCCACTTCTCCTGCTCCCCCTGCCGCGGTGTGTACGTGCCAGGGGGCACGGCAGGGCACAAAAGGTGCGAAAAGCCGGTGATCGCTGTGCCAAAAGCCACGATCTTTATCAGGGGGGACGGGGGAGGGGGTGAATCCTCCCTGTCACACAGTCCATCCCGTGACCACAGTCATGATGTGACCGGTTTCTTTGGAGTGGTGGCACAGTCACCTCTTGCCTCCAAAGTTAAAAGGGGGCACAGTGTTGGTGAGTTCAACACCCACTGTGGATCACCATTCTTTAAGCGTCTTTCAGCTCTCGCAAGCTATTGTCAGCAACCAAGCAGTCACCCCACAATAAACTATCAACCACGTAACAATATCCAACGTTCTAGCACCAATTAACAATAGCAACGGGTGAACATGTGAGCACCATCCTGGGGGTGTATTGGGACATCTAAGATATGGATGGGGCTCGGGGGGGTAACGCCAGTCGCATGGGTCAGGTTTAGGGGCATGTCAGTGTCACAAGTGGGATTCGGGGTAGCGGGAGTTTCAGGGGCAGGTTTTAAGGGAGTGGACTTCACGGTGGGTGTGGATTTCGTTCTGGTGCTCTTAATGCAGTTTATAATAATACAGATTACAACAATCCCAATTATGATCGTTATCAGAGATTGAACGAGGCTAGTTAGCCTCCCTGACATGGAAAACCCCAAACGCGTTAAAAACTTTCCCCAACCAATTAGTCCCTAGTGCAGCAGCCATTTCTGTCGTGTCTTTAGCTATCTTCTTCATCTTCTTCATCTGTTCTTGTAGTGGCACCCAAGCGTTCGGGATGTGGATGCAACAGTCGTCTACCGATAGACTCAGCCTCCTGCATACGCCTTTCTCCTTCAATAGGATTCAGTCTAACATGGCTCGGTTTTGAATGGTCATCTTGCCGTTGTCTTGTCATTGATGGCTTAAGAAGCCCATGCTGTCACGCGTAGAGTTTATTAGCACCTCTAGCTGTAGGCTCAGCTCTAGAATAGCGTGTCTGTTTTGCACTGGAGCGATCCCCATTCCAAAGATTGACTCTAACCACCACCCTGTCCTCGCTGGAGCATTTTTCCACCCCTTCCGTACAGCCCTCGGCACACGATCCCACCGTTGCTGCGGTACGGGCCCTTCCCAGGTGATAGGACAGAGGGAAAGCATGGCTAACGTGCAGGCCAGTTTGGGGATAGTTGGGTATAGCTGGGAATATAGGCGGCCATCAGAGCACACCCACAGTAAATTAGGAGGTGCGGAGACAAAAGATGTTTGGCACGAACCTGGAGTGCTGGTGAGGGGGCGACGATAGTCTCTTTTATGGCAACGTAGGACAGAGGGACGGGAATAGCTGGTATTGCTGCATAAGCAGCCTTGTACCAAGGCTTCTTGGGCCGGTGGATATAGCCACACCAGGGGCATCTTACCTAGAGCCTCGCACCCCATTTCCACTTGGCAGTCCCAGAGTGGACATGCCCCTGTCGGGTGTGCCTCATCTCTTCCCCCGTACCAACCAGGTGCATAGGTGTACCTGGCCCACGTGCAACTGGGCGGGCAGTCGAATGAGTTGTTATTGCACATGCTAGGGCATTCGGTACCGTCTCTGTCAGGATGTTTGATACACCAAGGAGCGTTCAGTGGCTTGGTATACACCAGTGAGCAATGTCCCATAGAAAGCCACGTTCGGTGGTTCCTCAGAGAACTTTGGGACAGGGTGTGGTGCCGTTGACGCCCACCCTGTGGCTTTATGGGTTGGCTGGAGAATGTAATTGCATTTAGCATCCCATACCGAACTAGCATTTATTGTGCCTGGTGGCCAGCTATAAACAATACGGGTATAGCCTACGCCCCCTATGCTTTCCCAGAATTTCCAGCTATAATTGTTATTTGGACGCCGTGTTAATTCACGGGCTAGAGATATGATGATGTCCTGGACAAAAATGGGTGAGGGGTCCTCCGCTGACCTGGGGGTGGGTCAAGAGACTGTTACCCATCTTAGGTTCATCATCCGTGCAAATCTTACCATCAGCTTTGCCACTACGTTGCCATCCAGGTCCGAGTTGTCCACATCAGTTGCCGTCGCCACCAGTAGGAGCAACAGAATGGCCCATCCCTCCATCGTCTTTAAGAGACTACAAAAAAAAAAGGCCTCAATCCCCTGGACCGGGCTTTCAGGGTTAGAAGTCAGGGATTATCCACCGAGCACTAATACGGTGGGATTTTCTGCTCCTGTCCAGAGCTTGCCAGGCATATAAGCCTCTGGGTTTTGCAGGGTCATGGGCACGATGCCAATGGAAGGTAGTTTCACTATTACAGGTTGGCCCACATATGTCCGTAGTGGGAACTGGTCCCTTTTATCGTCCGGTATAGGGTCATTGCCCGTTAATAGTCTCGCAGGACAGAACGCTCAGAGTTTGGGGTTTCCGTAACTTCCCCAGCAGCTGTTAACAATAAAGACCACCTGTGGCAATCGCATGTCCCAGTTGTGGCGTGAGACATCAGCATATCTCTGAATTAATCCCATTGGCGTGGGGATAATATGGTGTATGGAACACCCGTTCGATGCCTTCCCGTCGAGCCCAGTCTTGCATCACAGTGGAGGTGAAATGCGACACATTATTACTTTGGATGCACTTGGGGGTGGGTAAAACACAGAATCACCGAATCACAGCATCATATAGGTTGGAAAAGACCTTTAAGATCATTGAGTCCAACGGTAAACCTAACACTACCAAGACCACCACTACACCATGTCCCTAAGCACCTCATCCAAACATCTTTTAAATACTTCCAGGGGTGGCGACAAAACAAATTCCCTGGGCAGCCTGTTCCAATGCTTGATAACCCTTTCAGTGAACTAAAATTTCCTCATATCCAGTCCAAACCTCCCCTGGCGCAACTTGAGGCCATTTCCTCTCGTCCTGTCACTTGTTATATGGGAGAAGAGACCGACCCCCACCTCTCTACAACCACCTTTCAGGCAGTTGTAGAGAGCGATGAGGTCTCCCCTCAGCCTCCTTTTCTCCAGGCTGAACAACCCCAGGTCCCTCAGCCGCTCCCCATCACCCTTGTGCTCCAGACCCTTCCCCAGCTTCGTTGCCCTTCTCTGGACACGCTCCAGCCCCTCAATGTCTCTCTTGCAGTGAGGGGCCCAACACTGAACACAGCATTCGAGGTGCGGCCTCACCAGTGCTGAGTACAGGGGCACGATCACTTCCCTAGTCCTGCTGCCCACACTATTTTTGATACAAGCCAGGATGCCATTGGCTTTCTTGGCCGCCTGGGCACACTGCTGGCTCATATTCAGGCGGCTGTCAACCAACACCCCCAGGTCCTTCTCTGCCAGGCAGCTTTCCAGCCACTCTTCCCCAAGCCTGTAGCATTGGATGGGGTTGTTGTGACCCAAGTGCAGGACTCAACACTTGGCCCTGTTAAACCTCATACAATGGACCTCGGCTCATCGATCCAGCCTGTCCAGGTCCCTCTGCAGAGCCTTCCTACCCTCAAGCAGATCAACACTCCTGCACAACTTGGGGTCAATTTCTTGGGGTCAATTGACAACTTGGGGTCAATTGACAACTTGGGGTCAATTACAAACTTACTGAGGGTGCAGTCAATCCCTTCATCCAGATCATTGATAAAGATATTAAACAAAACTGGCCCAAACACAGAGCCCTGGGGAACACTGTTTGTGACTGGCCGCCAACTGGAGTAAACTCCATTCACCACCGCTCTTTGGGCCCAGCCATCCAGCCAGTTCTTTACCCAGCGAAGAGTACACCCGTCCAAGCCATGAGCAGCCAGTTTCTCCAGGAGTATGCTGTGGGAAACCGTGTCAAAGGCTTTACTGAAGTCTAGATAGACAACATCCACAGCCTTTTCCTCATCTACTAGGCGGGTCACCTTCTCGTAGATGGAGATCAGGCTGGTCAAGCAGGACCTGCCTTTCCTGAACCCATGCTGGCTGGGCTTGATCCCTTGGTTATTTTCTACACGCCATGTGATAGTACTCAGGATGATCTGCTCCATCAGCTTCCCTGGTATCAAGGCCAGGCTGACAGGCCTGTAGTTCCCCGGGTCCTCCTTCCGGCCCTTCTTGAAGATGGGCGTCACATTAGCTAATCTCCAGTCAGTTGGGACCTCCCCAGTTAGCCAGGACTGCTGGTAAATGATGGAAAGGGGCTTGGTGAGCACATCTGCCAGTTCCTTCAGTACTCTCGGGTGGATCTCATCAGGCCCCATAGACTTGTGAGTGTCTAAGTGGTGCAGCAGGTCACTCACCATTTCCCCCTGCATTATGGGGGCTCCATTCTGGTCCCCGTCCCTATCTTCCGACTCCGGGGGCTGGGTACCCAGAGAACAATTGGCCCTGCTCTTAAAGACTGAGGCAAAGAAGGCATTAAGTACCTCAGCCTTTTCCTTATCCTTGGTCACTGTGTTCCCTCCCCCATCTACTAGGGGCTCGAGATTCTCCTTAGCTCTCCTTTTGCTGCTAATGTATTTGAAGAAGTGTTTTTTGTTGTCTTTTACAGCAGCAGCCAGATTGAGCTCTAGCTCCAGTCGGGTGAAAGCGTGCTGTCAGAGCTCTCTGCCTTGATGACACTAAGGATATCAGTGCTCTCCCCTCGTCCTCATCCTGCAGTGTTTTGGCTGAGGCATAAACATGAAATGGAGAGAGACGGTTGTACTCCCTCACGCACACCTCCTCTCCCTGCAGCTGAAGGTGGACAGACCAGATCTTTGGGGGTGTGTTTTTTTATTAGAATCATATCAGAGATATGAGAGGAGCCGTGTAGAGGGAATGTCGGAGTCCAAAAGTGGGAGCAGCTGCCTGGGGCTTGATCAGCGTCACCTGGACAGGGAAAAGTAAGGAAAATAGGGTGACCATGATGCCTTGTTCTCAAGAAGACTTGTCTTCAGTGAAGGCCGTCTGGCATAACAAGTTGCTGTATGTGCATGTGCCCTTTGTCGTGCATTGCTGCAGGCATGTCTGGGCAGTTTTACCTAACTCCCCCTGTCCCAGTGGCACACTTGTTGGAAACCTCCTGCACAAGCAGGACATTTCTAATGGTCTGCTGCTGGTAGTGACTGGCAGTTCTCCCCAAGAGACAAAGAGTTCGGTGTGGGTAAAATACATCCCTCAAGTGTTTTCAGAAGGCCACTCAACAGCCAAGATCTTGTGTTTGACGCAAAATGGAGTGACATGGCCACTCCACCTGGCAGGGCAAGGTCATGGCTGGAGCTGAGCTGGCACTGGAACTTGCTCCAAGTCCAGAGGTCTTCTAGCTCCAGCCACATTTTGCTAGATGCCCCTGCCCTCCCAGCTGATGCCCAGTGCATGAGAAAAGTCCCCTCTTGGTTCTGCTTGTCCCGTCTGCAGCGGAGTGTCCTCCTGAGGAGCTTGTGATGTGTGAGCACGTATCAGCATTGAATGGCTGAGCTAGTGGAGAGGCAAAGAGATGTTCTTTGGCCTCCCTCTGCTGGGCTTTGGTCCACGGCAAGGGAGCAGGCCTGCGTCCTGCATTTTGTCACTCCAGTAAGGTGGTCTGGAGTTGTCAGAAGCCCCGTCAGAAGGGGGAGATGCTTAAGGGCTGGGTGTTGCAAAGCAGAGGAGGAGAGGCAGGCAGGCTGCCTTACCTTTCCCAGGCAGTAGTCTGCTGGCCCCGGCTTCACTGTTTTGTCGCCTCCGAGTCTACATTTGGTTCCCATCGTGTACATGGGAGCCCTTTTTTTGTAGACGTCCAGTTCCACCTTGGGGAATGCAGCAGGACCTGGCGTCTGTAAGAGAGGCAAGGAGGTGGTTGGGTACAAAAGGCAGGTGTTGATGCTTGCCGGGTGCCCACGCGGGCTGCGCTAGTTGAGTTGGCTGGCCAGAGGAGTGGTGTGAGGGGCATGGAGCGATTGGAACAAGGGCACCTCCTGTTCCCCTGCAGAGAGACAGATTTCCCAGAGGAGGAGGGAGATTCCCATTAGTGCTGGTGAGCTCTGCCCAACCAAAACTGTTAGTGTTGGACAGTGAGGCACTGCAGGTGTCGGTGTTCCTGTTAACAGCAAGAGAGCCAGGGGACCTGTGGCTTCCTGGGTTTTGCTGCTGGTGCAGGGAAGTGTGCGTTAAGAGAGGCTGCAGGAGGTGTAGGAGTCCTTCTGCCCTGAGGAGAGCAGCTGAGCTTCAGCTGCTGCCATGAGAGAGCAGAGAAGCGTAGCTCACCTTGGAGAGGTCTTCAGCAAAGCCCCTGTGCTTGCTCTTCCCTTTCAGGGAGTAGCACGGGCTGGCGTGGGTGTAGGCTGTGTTGGGTCCCACCAGCCTAGGCAGGGTGTAGGTGCCAGGACCTGGAAGGGGAATGGGAAGAGAGCGTGTGAGTCCTGCGGGGAGAGGGGCAGCACCTGGCTGGGAGAGAAGCAGCCTGCTGCGAGGAGCAGGAAGGATGTCTTGTCCCTCCTCCCACTGCCTCTTTCTTCTGTCGCATGTGGTGTGTGTTGGCAGCTCCAAGCCTGATTTGCCTGTTCTTCTGTGGGATGAGAGAAGTTGGTGCTCTGGGGCATCAAGCAAGCTTCTCAAGAGACCGTTGCGCCCTGCTGTGGAGGCTTTTCCCTAGGCCTGTTGAAAAAGCTGGGCAGCAGATTTTCCCTGGAGGACACGCCGGCTGCAAGTGTGTGTATTTCCCCAAGCTCCCTTACCTGGACTTTGGTCGGTTTTGACCACCTTGTGCCGGAAGGCCATGGACTGCGCCGGCGCGCATTTGTAGAGGTGTTTGTTGGCCTTGTCGGTGGAGTAGTCACCTATGGCAGAGGAGAAGCAGAGAAAAGCAGTGAAGCTGGGCTCTTTTGCTCAAGCCAAAGAGGAAAGGTCAGAGGGAGGGGCTCAGCCTTGTTTGCTTTGTGTCTGGAAACCTCTGAAGCTCCTTCAGGGCGTGAGCTGATGGTTTTGTACCCCAGTAGCACAGGGCAAAAGTAAGGCGTGCTTGTCTTGCCTGAAAGAAGGGCTGGAGAAATGGTACTCACTTGGTCCAGGAGTGATCTCAGTCTTAATCTTGGGCAGTCCGCAGATGTGCTGTGCTGGACCCACGTACTTCCCGTTCCTGGTAATAGAGGGCGGGACGTAGTACCGAGGACCCGGAGAGCAGCTGTCTGCAACGGGAGGCTTGGCCCCTCGAAATGTGTAGGCAGGGGCTTTGGTTTTGGTGGGATTGTGATCCAGGTAGCCTAGGAAGAAAAGCCTATGAAGAAAAGGACACCTGCCTGCAACTGCATATTTCAAGCTAGTTTTAAGTGGAGTAGTTGGAGTTGCCGGCCTCAAGAAATTCCCTTCCCGTGTGATTTATTTCCTCCAAGACTGATACCAGTGGGTCAATACAATGGTACAATGACTTCCAGCAAGAACAAGGTAGGCACTGTGCAATTAATCAGAAGATCACCAGAATGCTATTGTTATGAAGCAGGAAACACCGACACAGTTGCTAAGCTAACTGAAAGCAAATGTAAAGATGGCCTCTGTGATGTTTTGCTTTCCCGGAGCCCCGATGGGAAAGAAATGGAAATTTTACTGCTATTACCGAGGAGGAGAAGAAGAAGAAAAGGAAGAGAAGATGAAGTCTGAGAGGAGAAGATGAAGAAGGAGAAGAAGAGGGGAAGAGAAGGAGGAGAAGACAAAGATGAGAAGAAGAAGAGGAGAAGAAGACAACGGTGGGGTGGGAGCACCAAGTTTGTAGAAAAGACACAAATCAAGCTTGCTCCTGTGCACACAGGGGTTAAGGCCCTGCTAAGGCCACCTCTGTGCTCAGCAGAGTCAGGCAGCTCTTTTCCGGGGCTTTCCCGGGAGCAGCCTGAGCCTTCCTCTGGCAGGCCTGTGTCCTTGCTGCAGCTGAGAGCACAGAGGCTTGGAGCAAAGGGGAATGGAGCTGTGGCTGCTCGTCCCCTGGAGGCAGTGGATGTGCCACCCCCGCCTTGCGATGGTGGTTTTACCTGTTGTCCCGGGGATTGAGTACTTGGGTCCTGGGCTGGTGAACTGGGCCATGATGGGGCCGCGTGGGCGATGAGGTCTCCAGGTGCCCACCCAGGCTCCGTCCATGGTGGAGGTGGCTACAAAGCCTACGGCGAGAGCAGGAGAGTTGCTGAGGGCCTTCCCTGACAGAGGCCCTCTGTGAAGCCTCCCCGGGAGGAGCAGCAATGCTTCACCTTTCTCAGCCTTGGCCATCGCACTGGCTGTGGATGAGCTTGTCGGCTGCGGCAGCTCTCGGTCGCAGAGCGTGGCGAGGGTGAGGGCAGGCAGCGATCGGGCAGGAGAGGTTGTGGTGTCAGCTGCTGGCGGCTCTGGGGAGAGACCTTGGCTCATCATGGAGACGCACTGTGACATCATACAGGGTCCTGGTGCCTGTCATATGTGCTGTTGCACCATACGGCTGATGGGGGAGCTGGGGATGTCCAGCTTGCAGGGCTAGGCCTTCATGAGGTCTGCACGGCAGGAACATGCAGCGAGGGAAAACTGATGTGATTTTTGCATTTAATCTAGCAGCCTTATGTTCTTATACTGTTGGGCTCCCATCATAATATGAATGTGAAGACAATAAAGATATTCAGTGAGTACTCCTTGGTGTTGGCACCTGGGTATTAGCAGGTGTCAAATGCTGTTTGGTATCTTGTTAGCTCCTGGAAGTTCGGGGTTCCTTAGATTTATGTTGTCTTTAGCACTTGACAAGTATCTGACTCTGCAACAAAAAAATGAGAGCAATGTTTACAAAAAGATCAAAAATACAAGTGCATGAAAAAACAATCTGCTGAAGTTGAAGGAGATGCTAAACCTTTCTGAGTATGAGTATTTGGATTGGCACCTGGTCTGAAATTTGCCACAGCAGTTTCTGGGAAAACACAAGAAAAATCCATGTGAAATGTAGCCAAAGAGACTGCAGCCTCGGGAGTCTGTCCTGGTGCTCATAGCCATTTAGGAAAGAAACAAGGCTTGAAGCTAGGACTAGTTCCCAAGAGTAAAACATTGCTAGAGGATTTTCTTTCTCCCTTCTTCTCTTTTGCCCATGCATCTGCAGCGTTGGAGGAAGCAGCATGAATGGGCCGTGTGTGTTGGCTGAGAGGAGGAAGTTTTACTTTACGGGATTGCTAATGGAAGAGCAGATTCTCACAGCCAAATCCAGTTGCTTCTGCTTCAGAAAGAAGGGCCCCATTCTCCCCTCACTGACAGCGCTCTGAATCCAGCACCCATTGAGGGAGGTTTTTACCAGTGTGGAGAGTCTCAGTCCAAATGCCTCCTAATGCACCCTTACCTCTTCTCCATTTCCTCTGTACCTGTGCTACATGGGAAATGCAGAGTTGCTTTTGCACAGGGCGATCAGGCCATGGGAATCCATGGGAAATGCAGGAACAAAGGGGTGTCCTTCAGCTGTGCTGGACAGTGTGGGACTGTCTGAGGAACAGGTGAGCAAATAGGGTGATCTGGAAGAAAAAGAATGTTAAAACTTTCCTAAGATACAAGTATTTTTTCACAGTAATGTTCTTGCAGCTCATCAGCTTAGCCACATTTCCTCACCACAGCCTTGCCTTCCAGGACAAAGTCAGCTTTGCTTCCAAGCCTCCTCTAGCACCGCTCCTCCAGCTGGCCTCTGACATTCAGAGGTGCAAAGTTACCTCACTGCTGAGCTCATGATGGGGTCAGGCCTCAGGAGCTGGCAGCCTGCCAAGCATCACTTGTGCTTCCACTGCCTTGACCGCATGCCCCTGCCGGCCCCACCCCCAGAAAGCAGGCCACGCCCCATGCCTGGCAGAGGCTGCAGCCATGGTGCCACCTCGGGGTTACCAGTGGGAACAACCGCTCCAGAACCAGCATCCCCACCACAGCCTGGAACCAACCCCCTGCTAAGGCCATCTCTACCCCATCGTGCTGCTGACAGCCCCACCACCAGCGTCCCCACCTTCGTCTGGAACCGGCATTCCCAGGAAGAGCACCCCCACCCCACGCTGCTACCATCACCCCCAGTACCCGCATCCTCCACCCCACTATGAGCAACCTCCACAAGTACCTCCCGGGGACCCACACAAAGGGACACTCCAGGGGCTCTGTTATGAAAAATCTCATTTCCTAACTATAGCACCAATTAGTCTTGAGAGTATGAAATTGGATCAGGTTCCTTAAGTTGGACAGTTTGATATACATGTCGTTGACATTGTATACTGCACAGTCACGGTTCAGTCAGCATGACTAAAGGACCCCAGCTCATTGCAAGGAGGAGAAGGACAGCCCCCACCCTGAAGAAGAAGGGATACCGCTGGACTACCCAGATCACGCCATCATACAAGCCCCTCCAACACCTCTGTGAAACCCTCCCGTTATCTGGCATCAGAGATAAGGAACCAACAAGACCAACTCCAGGGAAGTCTAGATCAAGAAAGAAGCAAATGGATGACAACACCATAGAATTAGAGTTGCTTTGCAAACCAGCAGCCTGTATGTGTGTGTTAAGTAGTGATTGGTCAAATCGCGTTGGACCTGAATGCTTGAAAGGCATAAGAACCATGTGTAAAACTGCATTCAGGGTGCCCCAGTTTGAATGGGACAGATCATGTGCACGAATGCAAGAATTCCTTTTGTAATGCTATACATTGTGTCCCAGCCTCTCTCCTCAGTCGGCATGGGACACTTGCCAAATTTTGGTGATAGCTCCCCACCATGGCTGCATGGTACCAGCACTGGCCACCACAGTTCCACCACAGTTGGGAGCAGCAGTTTCCACCCAGGGCACAGAGGGGAGGACAAAAACAACCCAAAAATGCCCCAACCTCCCCCCCTGCCCCACCCAACCCCACCACTGGGGCGGGATGGGGCAGCACACACATGCTGGCATCGCAGGGCCACCGGTGCCGGCACCATCCCTTCCCCTTGGACAGGAAATTCACCTTCCCCAAAAAATCATGCTTGGGGTGGGAGTCCATTGGATAGGAAACCACCATCGGGATGGGAAACCACCATCGGGATGGGAAATCATCATAGGGATGGGAAATCAGCACTGAGGACAGCAAATCATCAGCAGGATAGGAAATCATTGAGATGGGAAGTTACAGAATCACAGAATCACAGAATCATATAGGTTGGAAAAGACCTTTAAGATCATCGAGTCCAACCATAAACCTAACACTGCCAAAAACCACCACTACACCATGTCCCTAAGTACCTCATCCAAACGTCCTTTAAATACCTCCAGGGATGGCGACTCAACCACTTCCCTGGGCAGTCTGTTCCAATGCTTGATAACCCTCTCGGTGAAGAAAAATTTCCTAATATCCAGTCTAAACCTCCCCTGGCGCAACTTGAGGCCATTTCCTCTTGTCCTATCACTTGTTACCTGGGAGAAGAGACCGACCCCCACCTCTCTACAACCTCCTTTCAGGTAGTTGTAGAGAGCGATGAGGTCTCCCCTCAGCCTCCTTTTCTCCAGGCTAAACAGTCCCAGCTCCCTCAGCCGCTCCTCATAAGACTTCTGCTCCAGACCCTTCACCAGCTTCGTTGCCCTTCTCTGGACACGCTCCAGTACCTCAATATCCCTCTTGTAGTGGGGGGCCCAACACTGAACACAGTATTCGAGGTGCGGCCTCACCAGTGCCAAGTACAGGGGCACAATCACTTCCCTAGTCCTGCTGGCCACGCTATTTTTGATAGAGGCCAGGATGCCATTGGCCTTCTTGGCCGCCTGGGCACACTGCTGGCTCATATTCAGGCGGCTGTCAACCAACACCCCCAGGTCCTTCTCTGCCAGGCAGCTTTCCAGCCACTCTTCCCCAAGCCTGTAGCGTTGCATGGGGTTGCTGTGGCCCAAGTGCAGGACCTTGCACTTGGCCTTGTTAAACCTCATACAATGGACCTCGGCTCATCGATCCAGCCTGTCCAGGTCCCTCTGCAGAGCCCGCCTACCCTCCAGCAGATCAACACTCCCACACAACTTGGTGTCGTCTGCAAACTTACTGAGAGTACACTCGATCCCTTCGTCCAGATCATTGATAAAGATGTTAAACATAACTGGCCCCAACACCGAGCCCTGGGGAACACCGCTTGTGACCGGCCGCCAACCGGAGTAAACTCCATTCACCACTACTCTCTGGGCCCGGCCATCCAGCCAGTTCTTTACCCAGCGAAGAGTACACCCGTCCAAGCCATGAGCAGCCAGTTTCTCCAGGAGAATGCCGTGGGAAACCGTGTCGAAGGCTTTACTGAAGTCTAGATAGACAACATCCACAGCCTTTCCCTCATCCACTAGGCGGGTCACCTTGTCATAGAAGGAGATCAGGTTGGTCAAGCAGGACCTGCCTTTCCTGAACCCATGCTGGCTGGGCTTGATCCCTTGGTTATTCTCTACATGCCGTGTGATAGCACTCAGGATGATCTACTCCATCAGCTTCCCCGGCACCGAGGTCAGGCTGACAGGCCTGTAGTTCCCCGGGTCCTCCTTCCGGCCCTTCTTGAAGATGGGTGTCACATTCGCTAATCTCCAGTCAGCAGGGACTTCCCCAGTTAGCCAGGACTGCTGGTAAATGATGGAAAGGGGCTTGGTGAGCACATCTGCCAGCTCCTTCAACACTCTCGAGTGAATCTCATCAGGCCCCATAGACTTGTGAGTGTCTAAGTGGTGCAGCAGGTCACTCACCATTTCCCTCTGGATAATGGGGGCTCCAGTCTGGTCCCTATCCCTATCTTCCAACTCCAGGGGCTGGGTACCCATAGAACATTCGGCCCTGCTAATAAAGACTGAGGCAAAGAAGGCATTAAGTACCTCAGCCTTTTCCTCATCCTTGGTCACTGTGTTCCCCCCCCATCTACTAGGGGCTGGAGATTCTCCTTACCTCTCCTTTTGCTGCTAATGTATTTGAAGAAGTGTTTTTTGTTGTTTTTTATAGCAGCAGCCAGACTGAGCTCTAGCTCAGCTTTGGCCCTTCTGGTTTTCTCCCTGCACAGCCTCGCTACACCTTTGTAGTCCTCCTGAGTTGCCCGCCCCTTCTTCCAGAGGTCATAGACTCTCCTCTTTCTCCTCAGTTCGAGCCAGAGCTCTCTAGTCAGCCAGGCCGGTCTTCTTCCCCGCTGGCTCGTCTTTCGGCACCTGGGGACAGCCCGCTCTTGTGCCTTTAGGACTTCCTCCTTAAAGAATGTCCAGCCTTCCTGGACTCCTTTGCCCATAAGGGCTGCCTCCCAGGGGACTCTCTCGACCAGTCTCCTAAACAGGCTGAAGTCTGCCCTCCGGAAGTCTAAGGTGGCAGTTTTGCCGACCCCCCTTGCCGCTTCTCCACGTATCAAAAACTCTATCATTTCATGATCGCTCTGCCCAAGACAGCCTCCAACCATCACATCGCTCACAAGTCCATCTCTGTTCGTGAACAAGAGGTCCAGCGGGGCACCTTCCCTCGTTGGCTCACTCACCAGCTGCGTCAGGAAGTTATCTGCCACACGCTCCAGGAACCTCCTGGACTGTTTCCTCTCTGCTGTATTGTATTTCCAGCAGACATCTGGCAGGTTGAAGTCCCCCACAAGAACAAGGGCTAGCGATCGTGAGGCTTCTCCCAGCTGCTTATAGAATAGTTCATCTGTCTCCTCATCCTGGTTGGGTGGTCTGTAACAGACTCCCACCACAATATCTGCCTTGTTGGCCTTCCCCCTGATTCTGACCCATAGACACTCCACCCTATCATCACCATCATCGAGCTCTAAACTATCCAGACTCTCCCTGACGTATAGGGCTACCCCACCACCTCTCCTGCCTCGCCTATCCCTCCTGAAGAGTTTATAGCCATCCATCGCCGCACTCCAGTTGTGCGAGTCATCCCACCACGTTTCCGTGATGGCCACCATATCATAGTTTTCCTGATGTACAATGGCTTCCAACTCCTCCTGCTTGTTACCCATGCTGCGTGCATTGGTGTAGAGGCACTTCAGCTGGGCTGTCGTCCGTGGCTCCTTCATAGGAGAACACCCCTTGCGTGCTTTGAGGCATTTCACTGGTGTTTCCCTCTTGGCTCCCGTTGTCTCAGTATCCCCTGGCTCAACTCCGCTCAACTTCGGCTGTGCCCAAGCGTACCCCGCGCATCTCGAGGACTCAGGCCGACTGTCCTCGCTGTCAGCCGCTCCCTCCAACCATGGCACGTCGCCCCTCAGCTTCTCTCGGGCAAGCCTGATATTATCCCCCTCCCCCTTCGAGTCTAGTTTAAAGCTCTGTCAATGAGCCCTGCAAGTTCCTGGGCAAAGATTCTCTTTCCCCTTTGAGAAAGATGAATCCCATCAGATGCCAGCAAACCCGGTGCGGCGTAGGCCATCCCGTTGTCAAAAAAACCAAATCCGTGGCGATGACACCAGCCACGGAGCCATGCATTAATAGATTGGGCATCTCTGTTCCTTCTGGTGTCACTGCCCACCACTGGAAGGAGAGAAGAGAAAATAACCTGCGCTCCTGAGTTTCTTACTAGCCGTCCCAAGGCCCTCAAGTCTCTTTTGATCACCCTAGGACTTCGCGTTGCAGTCTCATCGCCCCCCACATGGAAGAGCAGTAGGGGGTAATAGTCCGAGGGCCGTACCAGACTAGGGAGTACCCTCGTGACATCCTTCACGCGGGCTCCAGGGAGGCAGCAGACTTCCCTAAGAGGAGGGTCTGGCCGGCATATCGGACCCTCAGTTCCCTTCAGAAAGGAGTCACCCACAACTATAACCCTTCTTTTCTTCCTTGTGGAGGTGGTGGTAAGACGAGAGGTACGTTCTTCTGACCTGGGCGACACCACTGGTGTAGATAGACTGTCGTCCCCATCCTCCACTGACTGACCTTCCACCTCCAGGGCCTCATACCTGTTGTGTAGAGGCACCTGGGGGGGCGAGGCGGGCAAGGAGGGCCTTCGCCTGCCGCCACGAGCGCGGACTCGCCTCCATTCACTCTCCTCCTCTGAGCTGCTGCCTTCAGCCCGGCGGGGGGGGGGACAGAGGATCCCCTTGATCGTGGGTTCTTACTGGCGGCTGCTGCTGCTCCTGTTCCCGTCTCAGGGGGGGCAGAGCCTGGCACCACCAGTCGATCTCCTTTTCAGCCTCCCTGATGCTCCTTAATCTTTCCACCTCCTCCCGTAGCTCTGCCACCATGCAAAGCAAGTCATCCACCTGGTCGCACCTCACGCAGCTGTCCACATGGCTACCACGTGTGAACAGTAAGATGCCCAGGCACTCCCTGCAGCCCGAGACCTGGGTGGCGGCATGTTTTCCCGGCAGCTCCGTCTGGGTAGCCACATCCACTCTGGCGAGCACAGAGGGCATCGCTTTCTGACGAGTGAGGACCATAGTTGAGTTTCTTCTGGAATGATGGGGACTACCGAATGAACTCACTTCTCACAGATCCTCTTGAGCTGCTAGGGTGCCTCTGCTTCCCCACACGCCCTGCCTGCGTGAACTGCCGCGCAAACTGCCGCGCCACGCCCTTCTGATGCGCCACGCCCTGTTTGCCCGTCCTGTTCGCCGCGCTCCTGGTCGCTCGCGCTCCCTGGGAGATGCTCTTGTACAGGAAGGGGATTTCCGCCATCTCTCTCGTCCCCGCCCACGCTGAGTCAGAGCCGGGTCCTCGTCAGGAGCTCCCGCCTTCCTGCTCAGGGGCCGGAGGGGTGGCTGCGCCCTCCCTTTTTCTTTTTCCTCCCTTCCCTGCACGGTTTTGCCGCGGTTTCGCCGATCCAGCAGCGGTCCCCCGACGCGGTCCTCTGTCTCAGAGCTGCTCGCCTCGGAGGCTTCGCTGAAATGGCCTGAAATGGCTGAAATTTCGCTGAAATGGCTGAAAAGTTGTTGTGATACGAAAAATCAAACCATTGCAAGGCTGGCTGAAGCAGGTGCTGGTGAAATAATCGCCATGGGGACGGATCCCCCAGAATGCTGGTTGCCCCCAACAAACCCCACCATGGGCAGGTACAGCAGCAGGCTCCTGCTCCTCCTGGTGCTCCTTCCCTCCAGGTAACCCCCCCAGTTGGCTCTGCCCACCAGTATCTCACCCTGTCACCCCTTTTTCCCGTGCAACAAGGCTGCCGAGTCCTTTATTCTCAGATTTTCATGTGTAATACATCACTGTGCTCTGATGAGGCAAAAACTTAAATGCCTCTATGCAAACACACGTAGCATGGGGAATAAACAAGAGGAGTTAGAGAGGTGCACACAGCTGTAGGGCTATGACCTTATTGGCATCACAGAGACGTGGTGGGATGGCTCCTATGACTGGAGTGTTGGAATGGAAGGACAGTCAGGGGAGACGAGTAGGGGGTGTCACCCGCTATGTCAATGACCATCTGGAGTGCATGGAGCTCATGGTTAGGGCTGTTCCAATCCTCCTGGATTTGACTGGATTTGCAAGGGACCTCAGGGATGTTGGAATATCATCACCCTCATGCCATGGCTTTCTGCGTGTGTCACTCTCATTTGGCATCCTGTTGCAATGCACAGCTTTTGCAGGCTGTGAGGAGGGCCCATTCTGTCTTAACAAGCAGTCGTCCACAATGACACGCTGAACTTAAAAGATTTCAGGCCCTAGTGGCAACATGACACCACTGTGAGGATCTGGCTCTAGAGTTTCCATGCTTGGTGCATGGAAGATGAGGAATTAAGGACTGCAAGAATTGTAGTAGCTTGTAGCGGATTGATGCACGGACTCCGATAGAGGATAAATCGAAGACCCTTTATTGAAATATTACATGGCTTATATACTTTCTAATTGTTTGTACATGCGCTACTGAGAGAACTCTTATTGGTTTATATGTCTTGTTCACGCGTCCTTCATGCGTCCCTTCAGCTAATACGATTGGCTATCTTTTTGCAACTTTGCAGTTCCTTTCTTCACAACAAAAATCACGCGCTTGCCTATCTCCCTCCAATCCCATCCACCCCTGCCCCTGACACACAGCCTCCTTCCCTCGGACATGACCTGGACCCTCAGTACTTCAATCTTGTTAACCCTTTCACTCCCGCTATGCCTAATTCCTCCTCAATTCCCCCTTTTTGTTTTTCAACAACATATATTTTTTGTACCATTTTTTGCAGCATTCCTTGGACATGTGACAATAAACAGGGTAAAAGCAGCAAGATGCATAAAAATATACCGATAACCAATAACCCAGTTTTTAATAATGATTTAAGCCACCCACTTATCTCAATCCGCAAAGCAGGCGCTAACATTACTGGTGGTAGAATAACCTTTACCTGCAGCTAGCACTCCACTTGCTTCTTTTTGTATTAACCCTATCTATAGGCAATCCTACAAGACATGTATGGAATGGTTGTTCCGGTTGTTCCATGGATACACAAAAAGCAGTTTGATTCAGTGTTTGTGCTAAAGACACCCATATGTTGCTACTCTTCCAGGCTATCGTTGACATGGGGTTCGCTGCTGTTATGGTCATCAGCATCAGCAGTCCCCATGTCATTAGCAACGGCAGGCTTGTCGGTGTCTTTTTGATTCGCTTTTTCAAGGGCCGGTCTTACACATCGAGCGGGGATCCAGCGTGGTCCTTGCTCTGTGGAGACACAAGCATATCCTCGACCCCATGTTATTAATGTATAAGGTCCTTCCCATTGTCCCGATTGTAGAGACCGTACCCATACCTTAACATCCTTGCTAGATACATCTATCCTATCAGTCAAACCAAAACTTAAAAAATGTCAAACAATTGGTGGTCGCTGTTCCACTGCGGTCTCCCTAATATCTAAATAATTTAAGGTATAAACTGTTTTCCATAACCGTACTTGAGGGCTTTCTCCCACCATTCCCCCTTTTTGTTTTTCAAGCATATGTTTTAGGGTTTGGTGACTGCGTTCAACAATAGCCTGGCCTTGTGGGGAATGTGGAATGCCTATTACAGGTACTACACCGCATAGCTGTAAAAAGCGTTGGGTTTTCTGGCTAATGTATCCGGGCCCGTTATCTGTTTTGATAGTAGATGGCACTCCCAGGGCTGCAAAAGCTGCAGTCCAGTGTCGAATTACATCTTTTGTTTTTTCTCCAGATTCTGCAGTTGCCCATAAAGCGCCCGAGTAAGTATCGATAGAAACGTGCACCCATTTTTGTCTCCCAAATTCAGCTATATGAGTGACATCTGTCTGCCATAATTGTAATGCGTAGAGACCTCGCAGATTTACCCCCGTTTGGCGGATGGCAGCAAAAGGTTGACAATCAGGGCACGCACATACAATGGCGCGGGCTGTATCCCAAGAGAGGCCGAATTGTTTTCTTAGTGCTTTAGCTGACTGGTGAAAAAACTCATGGCATAGCTGGGCTTGTTTTATAGTTTGTGGTACTGGGGTTGCCCAAACTGGAGCAGTCAAGCGATCTGCTCTACGGTTACCTTCCACTATAAAACCTGGTAGATTTGTATGGCTCCTGGTGTGTACATAAAAATCATTTTGTCTACGATTTAACTCATACCATAATTGTTTAAATGAAGAGAACAGCTGTTCGTTATTAACATGTTTTAACCATGCTTTCTCTAATTGTTGGACTACCCCACATACATATTGTGAATCAGTCACTATATTCAATGGTTCACTCCATTTTTGGAATGCTTTTATGACTGCTACTAATTCCACTATTTGAGGAGTGCCTTGGACCACATGGACCTCTTCCTTCCAATGTTCCTCTTCTTTTCAAACTATGACTGCTCGGACCGTTTTTCCTGACCCATTGGTAAACACAGTAATTCCAGAGACTGGTACAGGGCTGCATCTGGGTCGAGCAACTATTTCAATATCTTTAAATGCCATAAATATTTTATGAGCTGGCATGTGGATGCTAAGTGTTCCCACATAGTCTAGCAAAGCAGTTTGTAACGGTATGCTATTAGCTAAGCTCCAGTCCAAATGTTCTTTCGTTAATGGAATGTAAATTGTATGCGCTTCCTCACCTCGTAGCTGTACAGCACGTTTCCGCCCTTTTCGGATTAACATCGCAAACATTTCCATTCTGGTAGTAATAGTCTTCACAGGCTAATATGGCAAAAACACCCATTCTGTCAAAAGCAAAGGATTATTATTGGTTGCTACCCATTGCCCCAGTAGAGCTAACGGCTGGGTATTAGTGTTAATGATATAGAGCTGGAGGCCGTACCCATCATGCACGCAATGGGCTTGTCGTGACTGTATTGCTTGTTTGATGTGAGCCAAGGCCTCCTTCGCTTCGGGAGTCAGTATACGTTTGGAATCTAATGCGGGATCACCTCTTAATAGATCAAAGAGAGGTTGTAGTGTATCATTTGTGATTCCCAGCAAGGGTCGAACCCAATTAATGGCGCCAAGTATTCTTTGTACATCGTTTAGAGTGCTGACTTCCCACTTCAAGGCCACTCTCTGAGGTTCAACAGCATGTTCCATGATTTTCCATCCTAAGTAACGCCAGGGGAGTTCCTTTTGCACCTTCTCAGGTGCCACTTTTAATCCAAATTTCTGTAATGCTTGAGCTGTGTCTTTTACTACTAACTGTAAATTGTCTACAGAAGCCCCAGCGATGAGTATATTATCCATATAATGATATATTAGTATTTGTGGGTATTGTTCTCAAACCCCAGAGAGTGCTCTTGCGACATATATTTGACATATCATGGGACTATTTTTCATGCCTTGAGGCAAGACCGTCCAGTGATATCGTTGCATGGGTTCACTGTTGTTAATTGAGGGAACCGAAAAAGCAAGTCAAGGGCAGTCTTGGGCCGCCAAAGGAATTGTAAAAAAGCAGTCCTTCAAGTCCATCACTATTATTGGCCAACTCGCAGGAATCATAGTAGGAGAAGGGAGTCCCGGCTGCAAAGCCCCCATGCTTTCAATCACTGCATTGATTTGCCTCAAGTCATGTAACAATCACCATTTACCGCTTTTTTTCTTTATAACAAACACAGGGGTATTCCATGGACTTGTAGTTGGAACAATGTGACCTTGTTGTAACTGTTCTTGCACTAAATCATTCAGAGCACGGATCTTTTCTTTGTGAGGGGCCACTGATCCACCCAGACAGGCTCGTTAGTGAGCCATTGTAGTGGAATGGTAGGCCGCGCTTCAGTGACCCCCATTAAAAATTTTGTGTACCGATAGTGACTCCCCAGGAGCTGAGAACATCTCGCCCCCAAAGAATCAGCGGTACGGCAACAACAAAAGGGCGAGTAGCTGAGACCTGGCCTTCAGGCCCAATGACTTGTATCATATATACGCTTTGATATGAAGTAGTGGTCCCTCCAATACCAGATAGGGCAGAGGCAACTTCTTTTATTGGCCATCCTTGGGGCCATTTTGCTTTTGAAATTACTGTTACATCGGCTCCGGTATCTATCATGCCCTGTAGTTTGATAGTTCTAGGCGTCCCTTGGCTATTACTTAAAGTACATGTTAACATAGGCCGTTGTGACTGTACTGTTTGGGCCCATAAGATCAAGGGCATTCCTGTGGAGCCAAAGCCACCTTTTCCTCTTTTAACTGAATCTGTCACTGGAACTTGACTTCTAAACGGTACAAGCTGTGCTATCCGGCTGCCTTTTGGAATGACAACTGGAGGAGAGGGAGTCCATATCATTGCTTGTATCTGGCCCTTATAGTCTGCATCAACGACTCCAGGGAGCACAAAGAGTCCTTTCAAAGTCACACTAGAACGTCCCAATAACAAGGCACTTAAACCGCCCCCCAGGGGTCCCCTTGCATTCAATGGCACTCGGTGTACGGTCCGGTCTTCTATTATTATTTCAGCATCTGTGGCGACATCCATTCCGGCGCTTCCTGCGGTTCGGCCTCGCAGGCCATTGCTGTTGTCATGGCTTGCCGAGGCACTTGTGTCTGTGCGCGCCGCCGGCTCGCGCTGGTTCGGAAGTTTCCCTGAATTAATTTGCCATTTTTACCCCATTTGGAATGGCACTGATTAGCATAGTGACACCCCTTTCCACATCGGGGGCAAACTCCAGGTCCTGAGTTTTGAATTTGATTTACGTTTGGGCAATTGCGCCCAAAGACAGGACATTTTAAGTCCTGTCTTCCCACACCTAAAACAGGCTCTATTATCAAATCTCAAGGCTTCGAATGCGGAGGCCATGGCTTGAGCCTGATGTTCGAATGACCCAACCTTTTGACAGGCCTCCATCATTTTTGCATTTTCTACGGCTAGCTTCATTAACAACACTTCCCTTGCTGCTTCATTTTCAACTTGCTTCTCTATTGCTTCTTTCAGCTTATCTATAAATGGCATAAATGATTCAGCTATCCCCTGCTTTATAGAGACAAAGGATTGAGTAGCCTTCCCTGTATCAGGAGTTTTCAGCAGAGCTTGGTATGCCAACTGGCAAGACTGCTGCAGAATAGCAGGGTTCAATCTAGCTTGTAATTGCGGTGTCTGTACTGGTGCTTCCCCCATCAGCTGCGGTATTCCTGCACCTCGCAAGGGATCGCCATCCGGCCGTTCAAAGTTAGTTATGGCGGCCATCTCACGGGCAGTCCACCAATGTGCGTCAAACATTACCTTTTGTGTAGGTGTAAATATTAACATGGATATCTGTTTAATATCATACGGGGTCAGTTCATGATTGAAAACCACGTTATTCAATAAACTCTGTACATATGGTGACCCAAGACCATAATCCATAACATTTTTTCGCAGTTCTTTCACTAGTTCAAATGGCAACCCCTGCCATTCTGCCCGCCCCTGAGCGTCTCGAATTACAGGACACGCTATGAGAGCAGCAATATCCTGATCGCCACTTTTTTCGGCTTGTTGCCGCAACTCCTGCCAATGTTTCCTTGGATCATAATCTGTTTCAACACATTCAAAGTCCTCTCTATTTTTCTCCTTGTACGGGTCCTCTGCAAACAACGAATCCATGTTCCTAGGTGATGGTGGTGGTGAAAAATCAGGCGAGGGAGGTGCAGTGGGCGCTAGTACGTTAGCTGTGGCAGCCGCCGCTTCTTTTTGTCTTTCTCTTACAGTGGCTGCTGCAGCGGCAGCCATTACAGCGTGATCTGCCTTCAGTTGCTTTAACGAGTCTGTAACTAAGTGCCACGTGGTTAACAAGCCCGTGGCACTGGAATCCCCCCTAGTAGCCGCGTCCCATAAAACCTGTCCAGCTGTTTCCCATGTACATATTTCAAATATCTCAGTCAATTCTGGAGCTACACCTCGGCCTTTAAGCCAGGCAAGCAGCATGCACAGTTGCATCTCATTATACTTAATGCCGCGCTTTTCTAATATCTTCTTAAACATAGTTACCACCCATTTTTCTTCTGCAGACATTGTTGCCCCCATTGTCCCTGGCTGCTCACCTGATCTAGGTGATTACTTTGTCCAGACTTTTCAGCTCTCCAACCACTGATTATACGTTCAGCCAGGCTCCGCTACCGGTCGCTCTTTCCCGTGATTCTGTCCCGCAGACTTCAAGTTTCCGTCCCGCAGACTTCAAGTCTCCTGTTCGGGCGCCATTTGTAGCAGATTGATGCATGGACTCCAATAGAGGATAAATCGAAGACCCTTTATTGAAATATTACATGGCTTATATACTTTCTAATTGTTTGTACATGCGCTACTGAGAGAACTCTTATTGGTTTATATGTCTTGTTCACGCGTCCTTCATGCGTCCCTTCAGCTAATACGATTGGCTATCTTTTTGCAACTTTGCAGTTCCTTTCTTCACAACAAAAATCACGCGCTTGCCTATCTCCCTCCAATCCCATCCACCCCTGCTCCTGACACACAGCCTCCTTCCCTCGGACATGACCTGGACCCTCAGTACTTCAATCTTGTTAACCCTTTCACTCCCGCTATGCCTAATTCCTCCTCAGTAGCTATCATCAGAAATGATAGTTTGATGATGGAACTCTTCAAGTTGGAAGGGAGCTTGAGACATCTTTAGACCAACCTCCTGCTCACAACAGGGTCAACACTGAATTCACCCCAAGTTCCTCAGGACTTTGTGTAACAGAGCCCTGAAAACCTCTTCTGGGGACTTTGTCGGAGATCCTTGGTGAACTTGAATCTTGATCCAGGGAGCCCTCTGAGGAAGTTCAAGGTGCCTATTGCTGTCAGGTAAGGATAGTCAGAGGAGACCTTGGCTTCTGGCAAGCTGCTGGCAAGCTCTAGCAGCTTGTAAGGAGCTCTGTCAGCTGTCTGTGATAAAAGGCTGCATTGCTGAGAGGCTGCTGAAGCCTGTCTGGCCCTTGGACTGTTACCCCCTGCTGTTCTTCCACACAAGCACTGCTGGACACTGTCCCAGGACACCTGGAAAGTATGAAGCACATACAGGACAGCCAGGTGATCAGGCCCATTCAGCATGGGTTTATGAAATGCAGGTCCTGCTTGCCTACCCTGTTCTCCTTCTATGACAAGGTGACCTGCTTAGTGGATGAGAGAAAGGCTGTGGATGTTGTCTACCTGGATGTTAGTGAAGCCTTTGACACCACTTCTTACAGCATTCTCCTGGAGAAACTGGCTGCTCATGGCTTGGACAGGTGTACTCTTCGCTGGGTTAAAAACTGGCTGGATGGCTGGGCCCAAAGAGTTGCGGTGAATAGAGTTGAATCCAGGTGGTGGCCGGTCACAGGTGGTGTTCCCCACGGCTCAGTACTGGGGCCAGTTCTGTTCAGTATCTTTATCAATGATCTGGATGAGGGGATTGAGTGGACCCGCAGTAAGTTTGCAGATGACACAAGTTGTGCAGGACTGTTGATCTGCTTGAGGGTACGAAGACTCTCCAGGCTGGATTGATGGGCCAAGGCCACTTGTTTGAGGTTCAACAAGGCTAAGTGCTGGGTCCTGCACTTGGGTCACAACAACCCCATGCAACGCTATCGGCTTGGGGAAGAGTGGCTGGAAAGCTGCCTGGTGGAAAAGGACCTGGGGGTGTTGGTCGACAGCCGGCTGAATGTGTGCCAGCAGTGTGCCCAGGTGGCTAAGAAGGCCAATAGCATCCTGGCTTGTATCAGAAATAGCATGGCCAGCAGGACTAGGGAAGAGATTGTCCCCCTGTACTCAGCACTGGTGAGGCCGTACTTCGAATTCTGTGTTCAGGTTTGGGCCCCTCATGACAAGAAAGACGTTGAGGTGCTGGAGTGTGTCCAGAGAAGGGCAAAAAAGCTGGTGAGGGGTCCAGAGCACAAGTCTGATGAGGAGCGGCTGAGGGAAGTGGGGTTGTTTAGCCTGGAGAAAAGGAGGCTGAGGGGAGAGCTTATCTCTCTCTGCAACTACCTGAAAGGAGGGTGTAGAGAGGTGGGGGTCGGTCTCTTCTCCCAGGTAACAAGTGATAGGATGAGATGAAATGGCCTCAAGTTGCACCAGGGGAGGTTTAGACTGGATATTACGAAATTTTACTTCACTGAAAGGGTGGTCAAGCATTGGAACAGGCTGCCCAGGGAATTTGTTTTGTCGCCACCCCTGGAAGTATTTAAAAGACGTTTGGATGAGGTGCTTAGGGACATGGTGTACTGGTGGACTTGGTAGTGTTAGATTTACAGTTGGACTCGATGATCTTAAAGGTCTTTTCCAACCTAAATGATTCTATGATTCTATGATAAAAGACAGAGGCAGAACTAGAGAGGTAACATGCCAATACAAATACAGTAGTTCTTCTGAGCAATGTTTCTCCATTTGAAACATTGGTAAGAAAACTGACCGTGATAAGTGGCTGCACAAAACTATTTACATAGAGAAGTGACCATAAGCAGCTTGCTAGTACATACCCTTGGTGCTGTTAATACGAAACGATGAAAAAAATAATGGAAATTCATTAAAAAATGCTGGAAATGAAGTAATTTTCAGCTGTTACATTGAGTTCTTTTCTGCAGAGGTTTCAAGTTTGTCCTAAAATCTGCATTGAGGGCTTGATTCAATTATCCACACAGAGGTGGCCACTGCTTCCAGGACACCCTGGAGCAGCCCAAGCACCCATGTGGGAAATGTGTCCCAGAAGATATGGGAGCCCTTCTGGAGCATGAACTGGTATGCAGGCAGAGTACGTCAGGGGTGGTGGAGGGCATGGCCTGCCTTCAGTGTTTCTGGGGTGGCTGAGCAGGGACCTCTCCAGCACAGCAGCATATTGTGTCCCCTTGGATGCTGGCTGTGAGGTCACTTCTGACTGGCCAGCAGTGTGGAGACAGATACTTGGAGGTCTTGAAAGCCATTACAATCCTGCCTGCCCCCAACAAGATGAAGAGTTTGGGGAGGACAAGGTAGCTGCGACAAGGGAGATGGGATATTTGGTGGAGGGAAGCGGGGTTTAGCCAACAGAGATGAAAGATTTTGAAGAGGAAAGATGAGTTCAGGTAATTTTGGTGCCACTGTGACACTGATGTGAAAACATTCCTGTGAGGCCTTTACCCTATATCTAACCAGTAACTTAAGTCCTAACCCTACGCCTACATTGCACTTTTCAGCCTGACAGGAATCAACTACTCTAATCCCTAACCTGAGCCTTACCTCTAAACCAAATCCAGAACCCATAACCCCTCTTACTCTTACCCTATTGATCACCCTCATCCCTAGCCCTTATCCCTAGAATTAAAACGCTAGCCTTCACCACAGCCATCAGCCCAGCCCTAAAAAAACCCTAACCCACAAAGCCAGCCCATACCCTAAACACAAACCAGGCACCCTCAGAAGAACACCAAACCCTGCCTCTAATGCTGTGCCCAATTCCTAAGCCTGAAAGGCGAGCTCTATTCCCTAAGACCTAACCTGAACACCTAACCCCCAAAGCCCTCCTTCCCATGCGCTAACCCCCTCATCTTTTTCCCCTCTCCTAACCCTAACTTAAGCTGTTTGGCCCCTTGAAGGCAGGGCAGGGATCGTGAGGTCCCAGAGCAGCCCGATGGTGTTGGAAGAGGAATGTGAGTTTACATGCATCTGATCAGCTCATAGGCCACAAGGAGGAGATGGTGGGAATGCTATGGTGAGGTCAGCTGTGCTTCAGGATCTCAATGGGCCAGCAGGAGGCACAAGGCTGTGAAGGTGGCAGTGAGGTCACATCTTTCTCTGGAGTTGATAGGCCAGCAGCAGGAACATGGCTGGGAAAGGGCTGTGAGGTCACTTCTTTCTGCAGTATCTGATAGGTCAGCCCTTGACTCATGGTTGGGCTATGTGCTCTTAGGCTCACATCTGCCAGTGTCTCTGACACACCAGCAGAAGGCACCTGGCTGGCCCTAGGATTGTGGGAATCCCTTTCCCTAAGTACCTGCTGGGTCCATCCAGGAAGAGGCCTTGGATATGGTTGTCCCGTACCTTCCGCCTGAGTACCTGATGGGACAGCAGTATGCACAGAGTTTGGTTGTGTTTATCTGAGAAGCTGAAAGGCCAGCAGCAGGCAAGTGGCTTGGAAGATCATGGTGAGGTGACTTCTGTCTAGTCAGCTGGTGCAGCAAGTCTTGCAGATCCCGTCTGTAGAAGGGTTATCCCCTTTTGCTCCTGTGATCACTCTCAGTGTTTCCTTAGAAGGAAAAAAATCCAAGTCACCATTTCTACTGCCCCCAAAAGGGGCTGTTCACATGTGAATTTGTTGTGGCAGGTTTAGATATAGGTAAGGACATGCAGTTGGCCTCATCACTGGTATCAGGTGGGAGCTTCCTGCAGACTTGTCATTACAATCAAATTTATTCTGCAACCCAGGAATATGATCTGCACAACACGGCCTGAAGGCCAGGCTGTACATAGGGCACAGCAGAGAACAGGCCTGGGTCTACTGAGGTTTACTGTTACGTGGACCACTAACTTCTTGGAGTACAATGGTCTTTTGGTCAGGATCACTGAAATGCCCGAGGAAGTCTGGGAAGAGGATGGGTTGTCCTCTAGGCAGCTGGAGGAAGGGCCACAATTTTAGGCCCTGGTAATCACTGGGGACTTTGAAGACCATGGACCTCTGCTAGAAGACCTCAGTTACAGGGAAGGTGGTAGGTGATCCCTGACCCGGCATGGTGACAATGCTCTCCTGGATATGTTTTTCACCAGAAAACAAAGCAGGACTGGTAGAAGATGTGGAGGGTAGCTCTGGCTGCAGTGTGAGTGAGATGGTATAGTAGAAAACCCTGAGGGAAGTGAACAAGACAAATTGTAGCAGGACTGAGTAGAGAGGATCACCTCTATCAACCCTTTGGCAGTGCTCTTCCTAATGCAGCCCAGAATGCCGTTGTCCGCCTTTTCTGCAAAGGTGCAATGCTAGGAGAAGAGAAGGCTTCCACAAATCTGAAGTCACCACAGGCACCACAAATCTGGTGGGCCATCTGTACAAACACATTAAAAGCTGCCCAAACAGAGCTTCACTCCAGGGGGACCTTGAGAAACTCTCAGATTTGGCAATAGAAGCCTCATGAAGTTTTACAAGGAGAAGTTGTGAGTCCTTTTTGGGGTGCAGAATAACCCCGCATGGCTGGGACCTGAACAGCTCAGGAGTGACCCTGAGGAGAAGGGCCTGGCCTTCCAAGGGATGCCATATGAGCCAGTGGCACATGCTTAAAGTTAATGAGGCCAACTGCAGATAGGGCTGCATTAGGAGGAGTGTGGCCACCCAGGCAAGAGAGTTATCATCATCCCCCTTGCCTCAGCGCTGGTGTAGCCACATCTGGACTAGTGTGTCTAGGTGTGAGGCTCCCGAGTCTGCAGGAATGAGGAGGAATTGGAGAGGTTCTAGAGGAGATCTGCCAGGATGGGGTTTGGGGCCTCTGTGGAGAGGCTGAGAGACCTGGGCTTCTTTAGCCTGGTGAAGTGGAGGCTCAGGGCTCTATAGTAGTAGCCTGCAACTACTTGAAGGGTGGTTTCCAAGATAAGGGAGATTCTCTTGGTAGTGGGAAGAGAAGGAAACCTCCACAAAGCGCAGCTTGGAAGGTTAAGAGCAGATGCAAGGAAAAAGAAGCCTCACTCAAAGAGTATCCTTGTGGTGTAAGAGGTCACCCAGAGGGAGTCTGGATCAGCCCATGGCTTTGTGTTTCAAGGAAAAGGCAGTGAGGGTAGAGAGACATCAGTGAAGGTATAGAAATGCTGGGGTGAGAGCTAGGTGGGAAAGCAAGATGGGTTTCTACAGCCTGAAGGGAAAGAGGTGCAAGCATGGGACCGTGTAGGACAGCCTGCAGTACAGATGACTAGGGGCTCTGTCAAAGCTGAAAGGCTCAACAGGACCAAGGGCTTTGTCCTCTTGGCTAAGGCAGTTGCCTCTACCACCGAGGCCTAGCAGGAGAAACTTTCTTTTGAGGCTCTGGACTTTGTTTTGTCCTTGCCCCTTCTTTGGGAGGCCATAGAATTCTCCTACACTTGGCATTGCTCACTCTCACATCCCACTGCCCCCAGGAAGAGCCCTGAGCACGCGTGAGGGACAGGGTCTGCCTTCCCAGGGCCTGGGGTTGATGGCTTGTCCTTTCTGCTTCATAAAATAAACCAAGGGTTTCCTCAGCATTACAGCTGCCTGCACAGTGCCTTTCCCTACCTGCAATCATGGCCTCCAGTTCTCTGCTCTAACAAGTCCATGGGGAGGCTTTGTCAGTAATGGCCCTCAGTGGGGTTCATTAATGCTTCAAGGTACTTTGAGTTTTGCTTCTGACTTCTTGAGCAGTTTCTTCAATCTTCCCTCAGTATTGGAGGTTCATGAAGTCAGCACCAAAGACACCATGGGGCTCATTAAAATACAGAAAGCCCTAACGAGCCATGTCTCTTCCTGTAATTTTCTTTAAGTCTTCAAGACTTGTACAGCTAATTACAGACGTTTCATAGAGTAGTTAAGGAGGAACATTTCAAAGTGCACCTAAAAAAAATGGGGTTTTTTTGTTTTGTTTTAAAGGATATTTTTTATCAGTTTCAGTTTAGAGAAGAGGTGATAGAAGCATTCTCCAAGTGATATTGATGCAGGGTGTCTCCTCAGGAGGTCTGGACAGGTAGGAAAAGCAGTCCCTTGAGGTCTGACACAGTACGGAGGACTTTGCTCCTCACCTCCCAAAGCTCACCATTTCTGTCACTGGCCATCTGGGTCTTACATCCCTGTTCCTTGCATCAGACTTCTCCACTTATCTCTGCAGCTGGATGTTACAGCTCCATTGCACCATTTCCCACATTCTCTCCTTCGAGAACTGGCTGTACACAGGCACAGAAGAATTTTTCCTATTTGTAAGGAAAGAAAATTAAAGCATGATCAGTTTTCCTAAACAATAATATACGCTCCGTAACCACATGCTAAGTATAAGCTGCCTCTAATGAGGTCACCTCTCTACAAGGGATAATCTTATCACAAATGTCTTAGAGAGATAGATAGATAGAAAAAGATAGATATGAGCATAACTAAAGTGTTGGCTAAAGAGACCATTAGACTAGTGAAAGACAGGCAAGCTTTTAACTCCCTGAAGCTTAAAGCAGCTGCATCAGTGAGAGGTATCTGAATGAAGAAAGATTTAGGGGAGGAGAAAAATGGAGAATAAGGGAAAGGGCCTTTGTCTAGACAGTCTGCATCTGCAACGATTACATTAGAAATGGTCATTGGATCAGGACAGGTGAAAGTATATGAAAGACTAGAAAACTACACGGTATAACAGGCAGAGGAGTGGTAATGAAGTTACAGGGCAAGACTGGTATTTCTTTGAATATTCCTTTTCAAAGGACATGGAATCGGTAGAAGTGTCTTGTGAGTGAGGACAAACCACTGTTGCACCCATCTTTGTAAAAGGCCAGAAGTGCAACCCAGGCTGTACAACCTTGCTTTAGTGATCCATTGAATGAATCCTCGTGGGTCACGTGCCTGATTCCGGGGCACGTGAAAGAGAAGAGCATGAGCATGGACTTTGCAAGGGTAAATCATGCCTCGCCAACCTAATTGGTTTCATGATGAAGTAACTCCATTTGTGTACGACGGGAGAACAGTGCATGTCATTTACCTGTGCTGCAGCAAGACTTCTGGCATGGTCTCCCTCAATATTCTTGTACCCCTCTTATGCCATTACAGTCTGGAGGGATTGACAAACACATGGGTAAAGCACCAGTTGGATGATGAGGCTGAGAGAGCAGTGGTGAAGGGGTCATACCGTACCTAGGGGCCAGGGGACATAGTGGGGCATTGTGGGACAGCACAGGGGACTCCTCCTGGGACGTGGGCAGTTTAACACCTGTATCCAAGACCCGGAGGAAGCAACTCTCACCAAGTTTGTCAATGGCACTAAATTGGGAGAACTATTCCTGTGCCTTGGGATTGCCTTCAGGAGAAACCTGACAGGCAGAAGGACTGTCCTGTCAGGACCTTCATGAAAAAGAAGAAGGACAAAGGCCAGATCCTGCGCCTGGGATAGACTGACACTCTGCAGTGTCTGGGCACTGCCTTGCTGGGGAACAGCTCTGCAGAAAAGGCACTGGTGGTGTTGGGGAAGGCAGAACACGTTCCAGCAGTGCTCCACATGATCCAGTGTGACCTGGTGGCAAAGGCGGCCAGCAGTGTCCTGGCCTTCTATAAAGAAGGACCCTCGCCAAAGGAGTGAGGGAAGTGATTGTCTCCCCCTGCTCATCACTTCTTAGACCACCAATATGCTACTGTGTCCATTTCTGCACCCCCAGTTCAAGTGTACTAGGTCTGGCTGGGAAGGGGTTAACTTCCGTCGCAGCAGCCCCCATGGTGCTATTGTGCCTAAAACATTTGCATTTGTGCCTAAAACAGTGTTGGTAACACACCAGTGTTTTGGCTGTTGCTGAGCAGTGTTTGCACAGCGTCAAGGCCTTCTCAGGTTCCCACTCTACTCCCTCCCAGTGAGTAGGCTGGGGGTGGGCAAGATTTTGGTAGGGGGGACACAGCCAGGACAGCTGACCCCAAGTGACCAGAGGGATATTCCATACCATATGACATCATGCTCAGCAATAAAAGCTGGGGAAGAGGAATAAGGAGATGGAGTTTTTTGTTGTTCAAGGTGTCTGTTGCTGGGAGACTGGCTGGGCATCAGTCTGCTTTGGGAGGTGGTAAGTGATTGCCTTTTTGTTGCCTTTTGGTTTTATCTTTTTTTTTTCAACCTACTGTCTGTTTTTATCTCAGCCTACAAGCTGCACAACAACTCCATGCAGCAGCATGGATGGAGACCTGGCCAGCTAACTAAGGAGTGCCCTGAGGAGAGGGACCCAATCACCATGATGATGCCATATGAGCCACTGGGCCTCACATTTCAAAAGGAATGTGGAGAAACTGGAGAGGGTCCAGAGGAGGTCTGCCAAGATGGAGCTAGGGGCCTAAAGCACGAGCTGTGAGGAGAGTGTGAGGGAAGTGGGCCTCTCTAGCCTGCTGAAGGAGGCATGGGGCAACCTAGTTAAGAGCCTACCCCACGTGGAGCGATAACTGAGCCAAGCTCTTTTCTGCAGTGGCCAATGATATGACAGAGGCAACAGCCTCAAAGTGCCTCTTGGGAGCTTCAGGCTGAGCCTTAGGAAAAATAAAATGGACTAGCAGGAGCATTGCTGCAGTCTCCTGCTTTGGAATTCCTCTTTGCTCCACAAAGTCACAGCCAGCCTGGAGGCTGGGCTAGAGACCCGCAGCAGTTTCTTTCCCATCAGACTTTCCAGGAGCGTAAGCCTTGCCCACATGCCCAATGAGAAGAGATTAGGCTGGAGGTGAAGGTCTCTACATCATGTGCTCATAGGACAACTCAGGCGGAAAGCGAGCTCAGGACGTCTGAAATCCAACGCCCAGGAAAAAGCAGAGCAATCTCTGAGGTCAGACATGGTTGCTCAGTAAATGTCAGCATCCACAGAGAGAGTTTACACATGAACCAGGCATCTAGGCCATCATTACAGAAATGGAGATGAGGCATTAGACCAGCTCCCTGAACACAGCTATCAGTACACCATGCCTCCTGAGATTCCTGGGAACATACACATTCTTGTCCAGAGGAGTGGGTTTCTTCTGCAAGTTTCCTGGCATATCTCCAGACCATGGGGTGCTTCAGGCTGGAAACAGAATTGAAAGAAATCCTCTGACTTGGGTACGATCAACTTAATTGCTAAAAGAGAGGGAGATGGAGGGATCTCAACATTTCCAGGTTCCTGCCAAAGATTTATGACCTTCGAATAAGGAGCTGAAGACAACAGTTTTGAACTAGTATAGCCTTTAGATCATTTCAGATGTTATGGCTCTGCTCCCCTATTTGAATCACTGGCGCCCAGAAACCTCACCTGCTTTTCCTTCCTGTCCTCCCTAAACCTGACCAAGTGATGGGAAGAAAGGCAGCAGAAAGGCCCTAGGCCTCTGTGAATCAGCTGGGGTCTGGCACTTGGAGGGCCATGGTGCCGTTCCATTGTACACCCCATAAAGAATCAAGCTGGGGAATGACTCTGCAAGTGCGAATCAACAAGGTCCATAGACAGGCAAGGCTGTGTCTATGGCTGTGTCTGGAGACCAGTACCCACACAGCTGGGTCTGAGTCAACCTGGGGCTGAAACTCAGACCTGGGCTTCAATGGTCTCCTGGGCCCATGGACAGAGATGCAGGTGGAGGCCCCAGCTGATGCTGCTCAGGGCCACGAAGGCCTATGGATGCTCTCAGGGCCCTGACACTGCCATATTAGACACCACCTGCCAGTGCCCTCAATAGGCCAAATTCTCATTCCCTGGTGTCCAGGGTCTGCTCTCTGCTACTCTCCTTCCCCATGTCCCTGGGGATCTGGGAGACCACAATTTCATGGTCACTACGGCCAAGGCTGACACTGGTCTTCCTATCCCTGGACAGCTCTTCCTCCCTTGGGAGTACCAGATCCAGGTGAGCAGAAGACTGGGTGGCCCATTTAGAAGCTGACCCACACAAGCCGCCATCTAACCTGTTACATGTCCCATAGAGAGCCTCCATATATCTGAGTTGCCCTGACATCACACAAGGCATCCCCCACTTCTCATCTTCCCTGTTGGCCTCTCCTAAAGATGTTGTATCTCCATTACCACAAAAGCTGAGGGAAGCTGTCCTTTCCCACCTCAGCTCTTATTCCACTCATGTCACAGCTCACCACAAAGAAAGCAAAAGCTGTAGTCCCCAAGGCCAGAGAGAAACAGGTGTGGGTGTGCAGCCCATGGCAGGAGAGGGGTTTGCTGGCCCAGGTGACTCTGCAGCACTGTGGGACCTGTGACAGGTGAAGCTGATCTCCAAGAAGGAGAAGGTGCTGCTGAGAAAGTCTCTGGGGGAGGACAGCCTGTGAGCCAGCCACACTATAGTCATCATGCTGGAGACTGACTGGTGTGCTGGTTTTGTCTGGGATAGAGTTAATTTTCTTCATAGTAGCTAGTATGGGGCTGTGTTTTGGATTTGTTCTGAAAACAGCATTGATAACACAGAGATGTTTTTGTTATTGCTGAGCAGTGCTTACACAGAGTCAAGGTCTTTTTTGCTTCTTACACCACCCTGCCAATGAGTAGGCTGGGGGTGCACAAGATGTTGTGAGGCGACACAGCTGGGACAGCTGATGCCAACTGACCAAAGGGATATTCCAGACCATATGGCATCATGCTTAAGCAATTAAAAGCTTGGGGTAGAAGGAGGAACGGGGGGACATTCGGAGTGATGGCGTTTGTCTTCCCAAGTCATGGTCATGCGTGATGTAGCCCTGCTTTCCCGGAGATGGATGAACACCTGCCTGCCCATGGGAAGTAGTGAATGAATTCCATATTTGTGAAAAGAGCTAAAATCCCCAAAGACAAAAAGAAATGTTGTAAATATCTTGGTTGCTCAATGTTTCCTTTTAGTCTCCCTTTCGCAGATAATTTGGCCTAGCTTGCCAGTATTGTTGGCCTTAAGTAAGGTAGCTTAGATAGTAGAATTGCTAACGAGCTTTCTTTATTTGACCTAATCATTAGAGTAAGAATGCTTTGCCTGTGTTAAATCCTTGGTTAGCTGAGAGAGTTGCAATGTAGATAGATAAAAAGGAATTCTTCAGGCCCTGTGTCCCTGGAAGGGGCTGATAAGGAGAAACTACACAAGAACCACCTGATTTTGGATATGCAAGGAAGGTAGGAGCAAGACAAAGATGGACTGAGCATGCGTAAAGACAAAGTTCAGTCAGCGGTCAGAGTGATGAAGACTACTGACTTCCTCCAACGACCACCAGAGGATCCCTAACGACCACCTAAGGACTTAAGTACGCATGCGTCAGGGACATTTACATATATTAATGAGTTCCAAGAAATCTCATGTTTATATAAATTAATCTTATGAATATGTATATTTTGCAACATATAACCTCTGCGATCTTGCTTGTTTGTCGGAGCACTTGTGGCGAAGCAATCCCCAGTGCTGCCCAGCGCTGCAATAAAGAATACCTGCTTAATAGTCATCCCGACTATTGAGTTCTGATTTCAGCTTTTCACGGCAACATTTGCTTTGCTTATATGCACAGCTCTTGCTTTACCTATGAAACTGTTTTTATCCCATCCCACTGGGGGGGAGTGAGCGAGTGGCTATGTGGTGCTTAGTTGCCGGCTGGGGTTAAACCATGACAACCGGCTAAACAGCAGCTCTGCAGAGAAGGACCTTGTGATTCCAGAGGACAACAAGCTGAGCATGAGCCAGTAGTGCACTCTTGCTGCAAATGCCAACAGCCTCCTGGGCTGCATTAGGAAAATAATGATGGTAGATGGAGGGAGGTTATCCTCCCCATATTCTCAGCACTGGTGAGGCCACTTCTGGAGTGCTGTGTCCAGTGCTGGGCTTCCTAGTACAAGAAAAATTGTTGACCTAGTAAAGCAAGTCCAGTAAAGGGCCACAAAGTTGGCGTGACTGAAGCAGATCCCTTCATAGGAGGAAAGGCTGCGAGATCTGGACCTGATCAGTCTAGAGAAGAAAAGGCTTGGAAGGATTTAATAAAATTCCGTCTGAACCCATGAAAACACTTTTTGACTGTGAGGGTGGTCAATCACTGGAACAGGTTGCCTGGAGAGTTTGTGGAGTCTTCATCCATGGAGATATTCCAAACCCCCCTAGACAAGGGGCTGAGCAACCTGCTCTAGATGAGCCTGCCTCAGCTAAGGGGTTGAACTAGATGATCTCCAGATGTCCCTTCCAATCTCAACTTTCCCATGATTCTGAAAGTATAAAGGATAAAAGTAAGAAAGAAAGAAATGGACAACACATAGCCTTGACCACAAATATGGTGGGATCCCATGGAGAGGACCCACGCTGGAGCAGGGGAGAAGTGTGAGGAGGAAAGAGAGGCAGAGATTTTCTTTAGTGACTGTTAACACCCTCTTCACCATCCCCCCTGATCCTCTTGGGGCTGGGGTGGGTAGATGAATTGGGAACAATGGAGTAATTTAAGCCTGGGAGAAAGTGTGAGGGCCATAGTCTTTAATATTTTGGTCATTGTTTCTCACAATGTAAATCTTTTTTAATTGGCAAGAAATTAAATTGATCTTTGGCAAGTCAACAGGTCTCTGCCGGTGACAGTAATTGGTAACTGATCTCCTTTACTTTATCTTGACCCATGAGCTTTTCTGATTTATTTTCTCCTTTTGTCCTGTTGAGTCAGGGGAGTGAATGAGCAGCTGGGTGGGTGCCTGGCTGCTGCCCAAGCTTAACCCACTACAGGACCAGATCTGGACTGCTGCATCCAGTTTGGGGCTCCCTAGCACAAGAAAGATCCTGACAGACTGAAGCGAGTCCTGCAGAGGCCAGAAGGATGGTTGGGGCCTGGAGCACATTATGGAAAAGGAGAGGCTGAGAGAGCTGGGTTTTTGAGAAACTTGCAGAATAAAACACTGGAACAAGGACCCAGGCCAGTAGATGGGATCTCAATCAATGGATTTTTTCAATCTTTGTTGAGACAAGGCCATGAGCACCTGATGTAGCTGGAGCTGTCTGAGAAAGGGCGTGGCCGAGAGACCAGCACTGGCAAGAGCTATGGGACTTGTGTGTGATAAGTGTAGGTAGGAAACTGGTTCCCTTTTTATTAATACTGGCGGTGGAGTTGGGTATCACTGAGCCACAGAGGAGGACAGAGGTGACCATGCAGCAAAAGTCCCTCCTCAGTGTTGGGGTGTACAGCCAGACATGGAAATGGCCGGTGTGTGGGAATGACCTGGTACTGTTTTCCCAGGGCAGCTTCCCCAGGCTGTCCAGGGAACATGGCACAGATTGGGCCCCTCTCTTTTGCACCTTTGGTGCCTTGCTTCCTTCCTGACTGCACTGTGAGCACCCTGTTCTGTGCCCCCCACCCTGCACACTCTCACACCTTAGCTCTACACTGATGCTTTCCTCTCCTGGGCTCTTTCCAGCCCAGCCCAGCCCCTCCCCAGCTCTCCCCCACCACTCCTGCCCTCTCCCCACCCCAACCCAGCAGAGCAGCCCAGTCTGGGCTAGTCCCATGGCAGTGCCCGCTACAGGGTGTTGCAGGGTTCTGGACATTCACCTCACAGCCTCAGCCCCTCTGAAGGGCACAGCAGCTCCTGAGGGGCAGAGACAGAGGTTAAGACTCTCCGTCAGCCCCAGGGATGGTGCTTGCCCAAAGGGCATAAGGAAATGTAGGCCAGTCACTCTCTGGCTCTCCTGAATTCATATTGTAGGTGATCCCCAACCAGAACTGAATTTGGCCCTTCTCTGCTCCCACCAGCCCAACTCCCCAGGACAGCTCGAGAGTCCTGGCCCTGGCCTCCTCAGGCAGTGCTCGCATCTCTCCAGTCTCCCCTCCCTGTGCCTGCTGAGTCCCCACTGACTCCCATGGCACTTCCGAGTCCTTGTTTCTGGATACGTCAATTTAGGGCTTTACTTCTGGTGGACATCAACTTTCAGGGTGTTTCACCTTCTGATTCTCCATTCCTTCCAACCCCAGGGCACGTGGTGAGTCCCCATCCTCTCCTCTCCTTACCCCTCCAAATTCATTTCCAGTCCTGTCGTACATGAAGAAACCTGAGGAGATAATGGGGAGCTCATGGAGCATCTGCCCTGCCATCGCACACCAAGAAGGGAGCTTTTAAATCCAGATCCAGAGGATTAAAAACACCAGATCAGGTCCAGTGGAACCCAATAGTACCGTGAGATTAGCTACTAGAACACTGCAAAAACAACAAGAAGAGGCTCTTTAAAAGACCAATTCCTTGGACATTTTTACTGGCACCAACTTTGGAGGAAGAGCCCAGCTTTCTGGCACTGCACCTGGGAGATCCCGATTTATTGAGGAGCTGCTATTGGGCATGCCACATCTGACACAATGTTGTGAAAGGGACAGACACAACAGCATCAAGCATCAGGACAACTGGTATAAACCCAGAAAATGATCTATAATATAATTATTACAAGACTAAAAAGCAGACTCGTGGCCTAAGATAAACTCTGGGAAATGTGCAAAGAAGGGGAGGAAGGTTATTGTTAGGGAAACAGCGTCCAGTGGGCCCGTTTCCAGACAGCATCCTTAAGCTCCTTGTTCCTCATGCTGTAGATGAGGGGGTTCACTGCTGGAGGCACCACTGAGTACAGAAATGACACCACCAGGTCCAGGGATGTGGTGGAGATGGAAGGGGGCTTCAGGTGGGCAAACATTGCAATGCTGATGTACAGGGAGAAAACAGCCAGGTGCGGGAGGCACGTGGCAAAGACTTTGTGCCATCCCTGCTCAGAGGGGATCCTCAGCACAGCCCTGAAGATTTGCACATAGGACACCAAAATGAATACGAACCACCTGAAGACTAAAGAGGCACTAACCATAAGAAGCCCAACTTCCCTGAGGTAGGAGTGTGAACAGGAGAGCTTGAGAATCTGGGGAATTTCACAGAAGAACTGGTCCAGGGCATTGCCTTGGCAGAGTGGTAGTGAAAATGTTATGGCAGTGTGCAAGAGAGCATTGATAAACCCACTGCCCCAGGCAGCTGCTGCCATGTGGACACAAGCTCTGCTGCCCAGGAGGGTCCCGTAGTGCAGGGGTTTGCAGATGGCAACGTAGCGGACAAAGGCCATGACAGTGAGAAGACAATACTCTCCTCCAATCCATAAGAGAAAGAAAGAGAAAAAGCATCCCAAGTAGGAGATAACCCACAGGGAATTGACCATGGCTTTGGGGAGAGTGGTGGAGATGGAGCCTAGGTCAAGAACAGAGAGGTTGAGGAGGAAGAAGTACATGGGGGTGTGGAGGCGGTGGTCGCAGGCTACGACAGTTATAATGAGGCTGTTACCCAGGAAGGCAGCCACGTAGATGCCCAGGAAGAGCCAGAAGGTCAAGAGCTGCAGCTCCCGTGTGCCTGTGAATGCCAGGAGGAGGAACTCGCTGATGGAGCTGCCATTGGACATCTGCTACTTCTGGGCATGGAAACTGCCAAAGGAGATAAAACAGAAAAATTCAGAGAAGCTTATCTGAGCAAAATTCCATTAATTCATTGTGAAATACCTAAGGGTGCTGTTCTTTCCCAGGGGACTGTTATGCAGCTCTGAGGCTTCAGCTCTGGTTTGTGGTGGCTGAGTGTGCTGTGCAGAGCAGTGCCCTCTACCCATGGGATCCTTAAGGGTCAGCCCTCCTTTACAGCAATGACACATGGAGGTAGCAACAGCACAGTGTGTTTGGAGGGAGGGTTCCTGGGGAGGGGTTCCCTGTGCCGCACTATAGCGGAGGGTAAAAAGCTCAGAAGGATGCTTTCTTCCACAGAGGAAGGTGGGAGATGAGGTGCAGCAAATATGTCGTGTTACACTCTGTGTTAGTATTCAGACCCCCATCCCACCTGGGAAATGCGCTTGAAAAGGGTAAAATTCCTCTATTGCCCGTTGCACTCAGTGTAAAGCTACGTCAGTGCTCCCATCCAGGAGGGCTGCTGTGTCCATCAGCCTGGTGCCCAGCTGCCCCGTGCTTGCACCACTCTCCGCTGGAGGAGGACTACACACAGATATTGCTCTGAAAAAGCGACTGGACTGGGAGCAGAGGGGTCCTGTTCAAGGTGCAGATTTCCAAACACCTCTCCTTTCCAGCACAGCTATGCAGAGGAGGATGAAGAGGACAGGAGAAGGATGCTGATTCGCATGGGCAGATCAAGTGCTCTCGGACATCACAAAGGTCCTACAGGAGAGCTATGCCCTTCTGGAGTGATGCTCACAGCCCCCCAGCACTCCCTGTCCAGCATAAGCAGGTGTCTTAAGGTGATGTCTGCTAAGGGAAGCAGTGTCTCATTGCCCAACCGCTGGCTGCAGTGTCTCGAGCCTGGAAAATGAAGAGAGGCCTTGGGCACCTTGGTCCTCCAGGAAACACCACCTGGAAACACCTCCAGGGCAGTGCCCTCCAGGTCAGTGTCAGAGAAGGCACTCAACACCCCCACCCCTTGTGCCACACCACCACTCTTATTGCCAGGGACCCCAAGAGCAGTGTTGTGGTTTAGCCCCAGTCGGCAATTAAGTACCACACAGCCGCTCGCTCACCCTCCCCCCTCAGCTGGATGGGGGAGAGAATAGGAAGAGCAAAAGTAAGAAAAATTGTGAGTTTAGATAAAAAGAGTTTAATAATTGGAACAACAACAAAAATAATAATGAATTGTAATGAGAAGGAAAACAACTAGCGACCAAGAGAGCAACAAAAGCCCAGGGGAAAAAAACAGTGACATAACCACTCACCACCCACCGACCGATGCCCAGCCAGTCCGTGAGCAGCGATCGCTACCCCCTGGCCAAATCCCCGTAGTTTATAAACTGGGCATGACATCATACGGTATGGAATAGCCATTTGGTCAGTTTGGATCAACTACCTTGGCTGTGCCTGCTCTCAGTTTCTTGTGCACCTGGAGAGCAGGGAAGCAGCATATTATGACTATTATTCTCATCCTAAAATCCAGTTTCCTAAAATCAGGAAAGCCTTCTACTTCCCCAGCAGAGCACAGCACCTCCCAGTTAGAAAAATAGCAAGGCAGTTGCTCTCAGCCCATTGACTCTGCAGAGGGAATTGGCCACATGTCAGGAGAGATGCAGCTCTGCTGTGCCAGAGCTCTGGCTGCAGAGGAGGCAACTCCTGCCCTGCACCACAGAGCCCTGAGGGCAGAGGCTCTGCTGGGTGGGAGACGAGAGCAAGGGTCTTGCTCAAAGGAAGGGGTCTACATTGGATGGGATGACAGGGACCTTTCCAAATTCCCCCTCCCATGACATTTCGGCTTGCAGTTAGGGTAAGGGGTTAGGGTTAGGGGTTAGGGTCAGCGTTACGGTTAGGGTAAGGGTAAGGGTAAGGGTGAGGGTTGGGGGTAGGGTTAGGTTTAGGTTTAGGGTTAGTGGTTACATTTAGGGTTAGGGTTAGGGTTAAGGTTAGGGGTTAGGGTTAGGGTTAGGGTTAGGGTTAGGGTTAAGTTTAGGGTTAGCGATTGGGATTACGGTTAGGGGTTACTCTTAGGGTTAGGAGATCAGGTTTGGGGTTAGGGTTACAGTTAGGATTCCAGCACTGAAACTTTTTGCTGCTTTCACTGCCCCAGAGATACTCGGTTAGGGCTCAGGTAAGGGTTAAGTTTTAATATAAGGGTTATGTTTAGGGTTAGGGTTAGGATTATGTGTTAGGGTTTCAGCACTGAAAGCTATATCTGTGTCAAACTTTCCCTGAGACCTGCATTCACTGCTGCACAGAGATGTGTGCTCTGCACTTGCTAAGCTTCCTCAGGGTGCAACGTTGTCTATCACAGTCTCGCAGAGCACACCTGCCAAAATTGAAAAGTCCGGAGACTGCGCCCACAGGAAAGATGCCAGCACTGAAAGCTCTAACTGGTTTTCACTGTCCCTTGGAATTGCATCCGTTGCCGAACACACATTCACGCTCTGCAAAAGCTTTGGTTCGTAAGGGGGCAAAATTGTGTATCTCACTCAGAGCACATCTCCCAAATTCGAAACGTCCAGCGATTGCGCCAACAGAAAAACTGCCATCACTGAAAGTTGTAGCTTGTTTTCACTGCCTCTTGGAACTGCATTGGAGCTGTAGAGATATTCAGACTCTGCAAAAGCTTTGGTTGGTAATGCGGCAACTCAGTGTATCTCACCCTCAGAGACCTCGCGTGCATATTCCAAATGTCCAGCGATTGCGGGCAAACGAAAGCTGCCAGCACTGAAACCTGTAGCTGATTTTCACTGTTCCTTGGACCTGCATTCGCTAACTCAGAGACACTCAGACTTGGCAATAGCTTTGGTTGGTTTGGGTCAACACCGTGTATACCACTCTCGTACAGCACAGCTGCCAAATTCAAAGCGCCCACCAATTACGGCGACACACCAGCTGCCAGCACTGAAAGCTGTAGCTGGTTTTCACTGTCCCTTGGAACTGCATTCGCTGCCAAACTGACATTCGCGCTATGCAAAAGCTTTGCTTGGTAATGCGGCAACACTCTGTATCTCTCTCTGGTAGAGCCCGGCTGCCAAATTGGAAACGTCCAGAGATTGCGCCCACAGGAAAGCTGCCAGCACTAAAAGCTGTATCTGGTTTTCACTGTCCCTTGGAACTGCATTCGCTGCCACACAGACATTCGCGATCTACAAAAGCTTTGCTAGATAATGGGGCAACACTCTGTATGACTCTCTCCCAGTGCCCAGCAGTGAAATTGGAAACGTCCAGAGATTGCACCCGCAGGAATGCTGCCAGCACTGAAAGCTGTAGCTGGTTTTCACTGTCCCTTGGAACTGCATTCGCTGCCACACAGACATTCGCACTCTGCTAAAGCTTTGCTTGGTAATGGGGCAACACTCTGTATGACTCTCTCCCAGTGCCCAGCAGTGAAATTGGAAACGTCCAGAGATTGCGCCCACAGGAAAGCTGCCAGCACTGAAAGCTCTAGCTGGTTTTCACTGTCCCTTGGAACTGCATTCGCTGCCACGCAGACATTCGCGCTCTGCTAAAGCTTTGCTTCGTAATGTGGCAACACTCTGTATCTCTCTCTGGCAGAGCCCGACTTCCAAATTGGAAACGTCCAGAGATTGCGCCCACAGGAAAGCTGCCAGCACTGAAAGCTGTAGCTGGTTTTCACTGTCCCTTGGAACTGCATTCGCTGCCACAGACACATTCGCGCTCTGCTAAAGCTTTGCTTCGTAACGTGGCAACAATCTCTATCTCTCTCTGGCAGAGCCCGGCTGCCAAATTGGAAACGTCCAGAGATTGCGCCCACAGGAAAGCTGCCAGCACTGAAAGCTCTAGCTGGTTTTCACTGTCCCTTGGAACTGCATTCGCTGCCACACAGACATTCGCGCTCTGCTAAAGCTTTGCTTCCTAATGGGGCAACACTCTGTATCTCTCTCTGGCAGAGCCCGGCTGCCAAATTGGAAACGTCCAGAGATTGCGCCCACAGGAAAGCTGCCAGCACTGAAAGCTCTAGCTGGTTTTCACTGTCCCTTGGAACTGCATTCGCTGCCACACAGACATTCGCGCTCTGCTAAAGCATTGCTTCGTAATGGGGCAACACTCTGTATCTCTCTCTGGCAGAGCCCGGCTGCCAAATTGGAAACGTCCAGAGATTGCGCCCACAGGAAAGCTGCCAGCACTGAAAGCTCTAGCTGGTTTTCACTGTCCCTTGGAACTGCATTCGCTGCCACACAGACATTCGCGCTCTGCTAAAGCTTTGCTTCCTAATGGGGCAACACTCTGTATCTCTCTCTGGCAGAGCCCGGCTGCCAAATTGGAAACGTCCAGAGATTGCGCCCACAGGAAAGCTGCCAGCACTGAAAGCTCTAGCTGGTTTTCACTGTCCCTTGGAACTGCATTCGCTGCCACACAGACATTCGCGCTCTGCTAAAGCTTTGCTTCCTAATGGGGCAACACTCTGTATCTCTCTCTGGCAGAGCCCGGCTGCCAAATTGGAAATGTCCAGAGATTGCGCCCACAGGAAAGCTGCCAGCACTGAAAGCTCTAGCTGGTTTTCACTGTCCCTTGGAACTGCATTCGCTGCCACACAGACATTCGCGCTCTGCTAAAGCATTGCTTCCTAATGGGGCAACACTCTGTATCTCTCTCTGGCAGAGCCCGGCTGCCAAATTGGAAACGTCCAGAGATTGCGCCCACAGGAAAGCTGCCAGCACTGAAAGCTCTAGCTGGTTTTCACTGTCCCTTGGAACTGCATTCGCTGCCACACAGACATTCGCGCTCTGCTAAAGCTTTGCTTCCTAATGGGGCAACACTCTGTATCTCTCTCTGGCAGAGCCCGGCTGCCAAATTGGAAACGTCCAGAGATTGCGCCCACAGGAAAGCTGCCAGCACTGAAAGCTCTAGCTGGTTTTCACTGTCCCTTGGAACTGCATTCGCTGCCACACAGACATTCGCGCTCTGCTAAAGCTTTGCTTCCTAATGGGGCAACACTCTGTATCTCTCTCTGGCAGAGCCCGGCTGCCAAATTGGAAACGTCCAGAGATTGCGCCCACAGGAAAGCCGCCAGCACTGAAAGCTCTAGCTGGTTTTCACTGTCCCTTGGAACTGCATTCGCTGCCACACAGACATTCGCGCTCTGCTAAAGCATTGCTTCCTAATGGGGCAACACTCTGTATCTCTCTCTGGCAGAGCCCGGCTGCCAAATTGGAAACGTCCAGAGATTGCGCCCACAGGAAAGCTGCCAGCACTGAAAGCTCTAGCTGGTTTTCACTGTCCCTTGGAACTGCATTCGCTGCCACACAGACATTCGCGCTCTGCTAAAGCTTTGCTTCCTAAAGGGGCAACACTCTGTATCTCTCTCTGGCAGAGCCCGGCTGCCAAATTGGAAACGTCCAGAGATTGCGCCCACAGGAAAGCTGCCAGCACTGAAAGCTCTAGCTGGTTTTCACTGTCCCTTGGAACTGCATTCGCTGCCACACAGACATTCGCGCTCTGCTAAAGCATTGCTTCCTAATGGGGCAACACTCTGTATCTCTCTCTGGCAGAGCCCGGCTGCCAAATTGGAAACGTCCAGACATTGCGCCCACAGGAAAGCTGCCAGCACTGAAAGCTCTAGCTGGTTTTCACTGTCCCTTGGAACTGCATTCGCTGCCACACAGACATTCGCGCTCTGCTAAAGCTTTGCTTGGTACTGGGGCAACACTCTGTATGACTCTCTCCCAGTGCCCGGCAGTGAAATTTGAAACGTCCAGAGATTGCGCCCACAGGAAAGCTGCCAGCAATGAAAGCTGCAGCTGGTTTTCACTGTCCCTTGGAACTCTATTTGCTGCCACACAGACATTCGCGCTCTGCTAAACCTTTGCTTGGTAATAGGGCAACACTCTGTATCTCTCTCTGGCAGAGCCCGGCTGCCAAATTGGAAACGTCCAGAGATTGCGCCCACAGGAAAGCTGCCAGCACTGAAAGCTCTAGCTGGTTTTCACTGTCCCTTGGAACTGCATTCGCTGCCACACAGACATTCGCGCTCTGCTAAAGCATTGCTTCCTAATGGGGCAACACTCTGTATCTCTCTCTGGCAGAGCCCGGCTGCCAAATTGGAAACGTCCAGAGATTGCGCCCACAGGAAAGCTGCCAGCACTGAAAGCTCTAGCTGGTTTTCACTGTCCCTTGGAACTGCATTCGCTGCCACACAGACATTCGCGATCTACAAAAGCTTTGCTAGATAATGGGGCAACACTCTGTATGACTCTCTCCCAGTGCCCAGCAGTGAAATTGGAAACGTCCAGAGATTGCACCCGCAGGAATGCTGCCAGCACTGAAAGCTGTAGCTGGTTTTCACTGTCCCTTGGAACTGCATTCGCTGCCACACAGACATTCGCACTCTGCTAAAGCTTTGCTTGGTAATGGGGCAACACTCTGTATGACTCTCTCCCAGTGCCCAGCAGTGAAATTGGAAACGTCCAGAGATTGCGCCCACAGGAAAGCTGCCACCACTGAAAGCTCTAGCTGGTTTTCACTGTCCCTTGGAACTGCATTCGCTGCCACACAGACATTCGCGCTCTGCTAAAGCTTTGCTTCGTAATGGGGCAACAATCTCTATCTCTCTCTGGCAGAGCCCGGCTGCCAAATTGGAAACGTCCAGAGATTGCGCCCACAGGAAAGCTGCCAGCACTGAAAGCTCTAGCTGGTTTTCACTGTCCCTTGGAACTGCATTCGCTGCCACGCAGACATTCGCGCTCTGCTAAAGCTTTGCTTCGTAATGGGGCAACATTCTGTATCTCTCTCTGGCAGAGCCCGGCTGCCAAATTGGAAACGTCCAGAGATTGCGCCCACAGGAAAGCTGCCAGCACTGAAAGCTGTAGCTGGTTTTCACTGTCCCTTGGAACTGCATTCGCTGCCACAGACACATTCGCGCTCTGCTAAAGCTTTGCTTCGTAACGTGGCAACAATCTCTATCTCTCTCTGGCAGAGCCCGGCTGCCAAATTGGAAACGTCCAGAGATTGCGCCCACAGGAAAGCTGCCAGCACTGAAAGCTCTAGCTGGTTTTCACTGTCCCTTGGAACTGCATTCGCTGCCACACAGACATTCGCGCTCTGCTAAAGCTTTGCTTCCTAATGGGGCAACACTCTGTATCTCTCTCTGGCAGAGCCCGGCTGCCAAATTGGAAACGTCCAGAGATTGCGCCCACAGGAAAGCTGCCAGCACTGAAAGCTCTAGCTGGTTTTCACTGTCCCTTGGAACTGCATTCGCTGCCACACAGACATTCGCGCTCTGCTAAAGCATTGCTTCCTAATGGGGCAACACTCTGTATCTCTCTCTGGCAGAGCCCGGCTGCCAAATTGGAAACGTCCAGAGATTGCGCCCACAGGAAAGCTGCCAGCACTGAAAGCTCTAGCTGGTTTTCACTGTCCCTTGGAACTGCATTCGCTGCCACACAGACATTCGCGCTCTGCTAAAGCTTTGCTTCCTAATGGGGCAACACTCTGTATCTCTCTCTGGCAGAGCCCGGCTGCCAAATTGGAAACGTCCAGAGATTGCGCCCACAGGAAAGCTGCCAGCACTGAAAGCTCTAGCTGGTTTTCACTGTCCCTTGGAACTGCATTCGCTGCCACACAGACATTCGCGCTCTGCTAAAGCTTTGCTTCCTAATGGGGCAACACTCTGTATCTCTCTCTGGCAGAGCCCGGCTGCCAAATTGGAAATGTCCAGAGATTGCGCCCACAGGAAAGCTGCCAGCACTGAAAGCTCTAGCTGGTTTTCACTGTCCCTTGGAACTGCATTCGCTGCCACACAGACATTCGCGCTCTGCTAAAGCATTGCTTCCTAATGGGGCAACACTCTGTATCTCTCTCTGGCAGAGCCCGGCTGCCAAATTGGAAACGTCCAGAGATTGCGCCCACAGGAAAGCTGCCAGCACTGAAAGCTCTAGCTGGTTTTCACTGTCCCTTGGAACTGCATTCGCTGCCACACAGACATTCATGCTCTGTTAAAGCATTGCTTCGTAATGGGGCAACACTCTGTATCTCTCTCTGGCAGAGCCCGGCTGCCAAATTGGAAACGTCCAGAGATTGCGCCCACAGGAAAGCTGCCAGCACTGAAAGCTCTAGCTGGTTTTCACTGTCCCTTGGAACTGCATTCGCTGCCACACAGACATTCGCGCTCTGCTAAAGCTTTGCTTCCTAATGGGGCAACACTCTGTATCTCTCTCTGGCAGAGCCCGGCTGCCAAATTGGAAACGTCCAGAGATTGCGCCCACAGGAAAGCTGCCAGCACTGAAAGCTCTAGCTGGTTTTCACTGTCCCTTGGAACTGCATTCGCTGCCACACAGACATTCGCGCTCTGCTAAAGCTTTGCTTCCTAATGGGGCAACACTCTGTATCTCTCTCTGGCAGAGCCCGGCTGCCAAATTGGAAACGTCCAGAGATTGCGCCCACAGGAAAGCTGCCAGCACTGAAAGCTCTAGCTGGTTTTCACTGTCCCTTGGAACTGCATTCGCTGCCACACAGACATTCGCGCTCTGCTAAAGCATTGCTTCCTAATGGGGCAACACTCTGTATCTCTCTCTGGCAGAGCCCGGCTGCCAAATTGGAAACGTCCAGAGATTGCGCCCACAGGAAAGCTGCCAGCACTGAAAGCTCTAGCTGGTTTTCACTGTCCCTTGGAACTGCATTCGCTGCCACACAGACATTCGCGCTCTGCTAAAGCTTTGCTTCCTAAAGGGGCAACACTCTGTATCTCTCTCTGGCAGAGCCCGGCTGCCAAATTGGAAACGTCCAGAGATTGCGCCCACAGGAAAGCTGCCAGCACTGAAAGCTCTAGCTGGTTTTCACTGTCCCTTGGAACTGCATTCGCTGCCACACAGACATTCGCGCTCTGCTAAAGCATTGCTTCCTAATGGGGCAACACTCTGTATCTCTCTCTGGCAGAGCCCGGCTGCCAAATTGGAAACGTCCAGACATTGCGCCCACAAGAAAGCTGCCAGCACTGAAAGCTCTAGCTGGTTTTCACTGTCCCTTGGAACTGCATTCGCTGCCACACAGACATTCGCGCTCTGCTAAACCTTTGCTTGGTACTGGGGCAACACTCTGTATGACTCTCTCCCAGTGCCCGGCAGTGAAATTTGAAACGTCCAGAGATTGCGCCCACAGGAAAGCTGCCAGCAATGAAAGCTGCAGCTGGTTTTCACTGTCCCTTGGAACTCTATTTGCTGCCACACAGACATTCGCGCTCTGCTAAACCTTTGCTTGGTAATAGGGCAACACTCTGTATCTCTCTCTGGCAGAGCCCGGCTGCCAAATTGGAAACGTCCAGAGATTGCGCCCACAGGAAAGCTGCCAGCACTGAAAGCTCTAGCTGGTTTTCACTGTCCCTTGGAACTGCATTCGCTGCCACACAGACATTCGCGCTCTGCTAAAGCATTGCTTCCTAATGGGGCAACACTCTGTATCTCTCTCTGGCAGAGCCCGGCTGCCAAATTGGAAACGTCCAGAGATTGCGCCCACAGGAAAGCTGCCAGCACTGAAAGCTCTAGCTGGTTTTCACTGTCCCTTGGAACTGCATTCGCTGCCACACAGACATTCGCGCTCTGCTAAAGCATTGCTTCCTAATGGGGCAACACTCTGTATCTCTCTCTGGCAGAGCCCGGCTGCCAAATTGGAAACGTCCAGAGATTGCGCCCACAGGAAAGCTGCCAGCACTGAAAGCTCTAGCTGGTTTTCACTGTCCCTTGGAACTGCATTCGCTGCCACACAGACATTCGCGCTCTGCTAAAGCATTGCTTCCTAATGGGGCAACACTCTGTATCTCTCTCTGGCAGAGCCCGGCTGCCAAATTGGAAACGTCCAGAGATTGCGCCCACAGGAAAGCTGCCAGCACTGAAAGCTCTAGCTGGTTTTCACTGTCCCTTGGAACTGCATTCGCTGCCACACAGACATTCGCGCTCTGCTAAAGCATTGCTTCGTAATGGGGCAACATTGTGTATCACTCTCTGGCAGAGCCCGGCTGCCAAATTGGAAACGTCCAGAGATTGCGCCCACAGGAAAGCTGCCAGCACTGAAAGCTCTAGCTGGTTTTCACTGTCCCTTGGAACTGCATTCGCTGCCACACAGACATTCATGCTCTGTTAAAGCATTGCTTCGTAATGGGGCAACACTCTGTATCTCTCTCTGGCAGAGCCCGGCTGCCAAATTGGAAACGTCCAGAGATTGCGCCCACAGGAAAGCTGCCAGCACTGAAAGCTCTAGCTGGTTTTCACTGTCCCTTGGAACTGCATTCGCTGCCACACAGACATTCGCGCTCTGCTAAAGCTTTGCTTCCTAATGGGGCAACACTCTGTATCTCTCTCTGGCAGAGCCCGGCTGCCAAATTGGAAACGTCCAGAGATTGCGCCCACAGGAAAGCTGCCAGCACTGAAAGCTCTAGCTGGTTTTCACTGTCCCTTGGAACTGCATTCGCTGCCACACAGACATTCGCGCTCTGCTAAAGCTTTGCTTCCTAATGGGGCAACACTCTGTATCTCTCTCTGGCAGAGCCCGGCTGCCAAATTGGAAACGTCCAGAGATTGCGCCCACAGGAAAGCTGCCAGCACTGAAAGCTCTAGCTGGTTTTCACTGTCCCTTGGAACTGCATTCGCTGCCACACAGACATTCGCGCTCTGCTAAAGCATTGCTTCCTAATGGGGCAACACTCTGTATCTCTCTCTGGCAGAGCCCGGCTGCCAAATTGGAAACGTCCAGAGATTGCGCCCACAGGAAAGCTGCCAGCACTGAAAGCTCTAGCTGGTTTTCACTGTCCCTTGGAACTGCATTCGCTGCCACACAGACATTCGCGCTCTGCTAAAGCTTTGCTTCCTAAAGGGGCAACACTCTGTATCTCTCTCTGGCAGAGCCCGGCTGCCAAATTGGAAACGTCCAGAGATTGCGCCCACAGGAAAGCTGCCAGCACTGAAAGCTCTAGCTGGTTTTCACTGTCCCTTGGAACTGCATTCGCTGCCACACAGACATTCGCGCTCTGCTAAAGCATTGCTTCCTAATGGGGCAACACTCTGTATCTCTCTCTGGCAGAGCCCGGCTGCCAAATTGGAAACGTCCAGACATTGCGCCCACAAGAAAGCTGCCAGCACTGAAAGCTCTAGCTGGTTTTCACTGTCCCTTGGAACTGCATTCGCTGCCACACAGACATTCGCGCTCTGCTAAAGCTTTGCTTGGTACTGGGGCAACACTCTGTATGACTCTCTCCCAGTGCCCGGCAGTGAAATTTGAAACGTCCAGAGATTGCGCCCACAGGAAAGCTGCCAGCAATGAAAGCTGCAGCTGGTTTTCACTGTCCCTTGGAACTCTATTTGCTGCCACACAGACATTCGCGCTCTGCTAAACCTTTGCTTGGTAATAGGGCAACACTCTGTATCTCTCTCTGGCAGAGCCCGGCTGCCAAATTGGAAACGTCCAGAGATTGCGCCCACAGGAAAGCTGCCAGCACTGAAAGCTCTAGCTGGTTTTCACTGTCCCTTGGAACTGCATTCGCTGCCACACAGACATTCGCGCTCTGCTAAAGCATTGCTTCCTAATGGGGCAACACTCTGTATCTCTCTCTGGCAGAGCCCGGCTGCCAAATTGGAAACGTCCAGAGATTGCGCCCACAGGAAAGCTGCCAGCACTGAAAGCTCTAGCTGGTTTTCACTGTCCCTTGGAACTGCATTCGCTGCCACACAGACATTCGCGCTCTGCTAAAGCATTGCTTCCTAATGGGGCAACACTCTGTATCTCTCTCTGGCAGAGCCCGGCTGCCAAATTGGAAACGTCCAGAGATTGCGCCCACAGGAAAGCTGCCAGCACTGAAAGCTCTAGCTGGTTTTCACTGTCCCTTGGAACTGCATTCGCTGCCACACAGACATTCGCGCTCTGCTAAAGCATTGCTTCCTAATGGGGCAACACTCTGTATCTCTCTCTGGCAGAGCCCGGCTGCCAAATTGGAAACGTCCAGAGATTGCGCCCACAGGAAAGCTGCCAGCACTGAAAGCTCTAGCTGGTTTTCACTGTCCCTTGGAACTGCATTCGCTGCCACACAGACATTCGCGCTCTGCTAAAGCATTGCTTCCTAATGGGGCAACACTCTGTATCTCTCTCTGGCAGAGCCCGGCTGCCAAATTGGAAACGTCCAGAGATTGCGCCCACAGGAAAGCTGCCAGCACTGAAAGCTCTAGCTGGTTTTCACTGTCCCTTGGAACTGCATTCGCTGCCACACAGACATTCGCGCTCTGCTAAAGCTTTGCTTCCTAATGGGGCAACACTCTGTATCTCTCTCTGGCAGAGCCCGGCTGCCAAATTGGAAACGTCCAGAGATTGCGCCCACAGGAAAGCTGCCAGCACTGAAAGCTGAAGCTGGTTTTCACTGCCCCTTGGAACTTCATTCGCTGCCTCACAGACATTCGCGCTCTGCTAAAGCTTTGCTTCGTAATGGGGCAACACTCTGTATCTCTCTCTGGCAGAGCCCGGCTGCCAAATTGGAAACGTCCAGAGATTGCGCCCACAGGAAAGCTGCCAGCACTGAAAGCTCTAGCTGGTTTTCACTGTCCCTTGGAACTGCATTCGCTGCCACACAGACATTCGCGCTCTGCTAAAGCTTTGCTTCCTAATGGGGCAACACTCTGTATCTCTCTCTGGCAGAGCCCGGCTGCCAAATTGGAAACGTCCAGAGATTGCGCCCACAGGAAAGCTGCCAGCACTGAAAGCTCTAGCTGGTTTTCACTGTCCCTTGGAACTGCATTCGCTGCCACACAGACATTCGCGCTCTGCTAAAGCATTGCTTCCTAATGGGGCAACACTCTGTATCTCTCTCTGGCAGAGCCCGGCTGCCAAATTGGAAACGTCCAGAGATTGCGCCCACAGGAAAGCCGCCAGCACTGAAAGCTCTAGCTGGTTTTCACTGTCCCTTGGAACTGCATTCGCTGCCACACAGACATTCGCGTTCTGATAAAGCTTTTCTTCGTAATGTGGCAACACTCTGTATCTCTCTCTGGCAGAGCCCGGCTGCCAAATTGGAAACGTCCAGAGATTGCGCCCACAGGAAAGCTGCCAGCACTGAAAGCTCTAGCTGGTTTTCACTGTCCCTTGGAACTGCATTCGCTGCCACACAGACATTCGCGCTCTGCTAAAGCTTTGCTTCCTAATGGGGCAACACTCTGTATCTCTCTCTGGCAGAGCCCGGCTGCCAAATTGGAAACGTCCAGAGATTGCGCCCACAGGAAAGCTGCCAGCACTGAAAGCTCTAGCTGGTTTTCACTGTCCCTTGGAACTGCATTCGCTGCCACACAGACATTCGCGCTCTGCAAAAGCATTGCTTCCTAATGGGGCAACACTCTGTATCTCTCTCTGGCAGAGCCCGGCTGCCTAATTGGAAACGTCCAGACATTGCGCCCACAGGAAAGCTGCCAGTACTGAAAGCTCTAGCTGGTTTTCACTGTCCCTTGGAACTGCATTCGCTGCCACACAGACATTCACGCTCTGCTAAAGCATTGCTTCATAATGGTGCAACACTCTGTCTCTCTCTCTGGCAGAGCCCGGCTGCCAAATTGGAAACGACCAGAGATTGCGCCCACAGGAAAGCTGCCAGCACTGAAAGCTCTAGCTGGTTTTCACTGTCCCTTGGAACTGCATTCGCTGCCACACAGACATTCGCGCTCTGCTAAAGCATTGCTTCGTAATGGGGCAACATTCTGTCTCTGTCTCTGGCAGAGCCCGGCTGCCAAATTGGAAACGTCCAGAGATTGCGCCCACAGGAAAGCTGCCAGCACTGAAAGCTCTAGCTGGTTTTTACTGTCCCTTGGAACTGCATTCGCTGCCACACAGACATTCGCGCTCTGCTAAAGCATTGCTTCGTAATGGTGCAACACTCTGTATCTCTCTCTGGCAGAGCCCGGCTGCCAAATTGGAAACGTCCAGAGATTGCGCCCACAGGAAAGCTGCCAGCACTGAAAACTGTAGCTGGTTTTCACTGTCCCTTGGAGCTGCATTCGCTGCCACACAGACATTCGCGCTCTGCTAAAGCATTGCTTCCTAATGGGGCAACACTCTGTATCTCTCTCTGGCAGAGCCCGGCTGCCAAATTGGAAACGTCCAGACATTGCGCCCACAGGAAAGCTGCCAGCACTGAAAGCTCTAGCTGGTTTTCACTGTCCCTTGGAACTGCATTCGCTGCCACACAGACATTCGCGCTCTGCTAAAGCTTTGCTTCCTAATGGGGCAACATTCTGTATCTCTCTCTGGCAGAGCCCGGCTGCCAAATTGGAAACGTCCAGAGATTGCGCCCACAGGAAAGCTGCCAGCACTGAAAACTTTAGCTGGTTTTCACTGTCCCTTGGAACTGCATTCGCTGCCACACAGACATTCGCACTCTGCTAAAGCATTGCTTCCTAATGGTGCAACACTCTATTTCTCTCTCTGGCAGAGCCCGGCTGCCAAATTGGAAACGTCCAGAGATTGCGCCCACAGGAAAGCTGCCAGCACTGAAAGCTCTAGCTGGTTTTCACTGTCCCTTGGAACTGCATTCGCTGCCACACAGACATTCGCGCTCTGCTAAAGCTTTGCTTCCTAATGGGGCAACACTCTGTATCTCTCTCTGGCAGAGCCCGGCTGCCAAATTGGAAACGTCCAGAGATTGCGCCCACAGGAAAGCTGCCAGCACTGAAAGCTCTAGCTGGTTTTCACTGTCCCTTGGAACTGCATTCGCTGCCACACAGACATTCGCGCTCTGCTAAAGCTTTGCTTCCTAATGGGGCAACACTCTGTATCTCTCTCTGGCAGAGCCCGGCTGCCAAATTGGAAACGTCCAGAGATTGCGCCCACAGGAAAGCTGCCAGCACTGAAAGCTCTAGCTGGTTTTCACTGTCCCTTGGAACTGCATTCGCTGCCACACAGACATTCGCGCTCTGCTAAAGCATTGCTTCCTAATGGGGCAACACTCTGTATCTCTCTCTGGCAGAGGCGGCTGCCAAATTGGAAACGTCCAGACATTGCGCCCACAGGAAAGCTGCCAGCACTGAAAGCTCTAGCTGGTTTTCACTGTCCCTTGGAACTGCATTCGCTGCCACACAGACATTCGCGCTCTGCTAAAGCATTGCTTCGTAATGGGGCAACACTCTGTATCTCTCTCTGGCAGAGCCCGGCTGCCAAATTGGAAACGTCCAGACATTGCGCCCACAGGAAAGCTGCCAGCACTGAAAGCTCTAGCTGGTTTTCACTGTCCCTTGGAGCTGCATTCGCTGCCACACAGACATTCGCGCTCTGCTAAAGCATTGCTTCCTAATGGGGCAACACTCTGTATCTCTCTCTGGCAGAGCCCGGCTGCCAAATTGGAAACGTCCAGAGATTGCGCCCACAGGAAAGCTGCCAGCACTGAAAGCTCTAGCTGGTTTTCACTGTCCCTTGGAACTGCATTCGCTGCCACACAGACATTCGCGCTCTGCTAAAGCATTGCTTCGTAATGGGGCAACACTCTGTATCTCTCTCTGGCAGAGCCCGGCTGCCAAATTGGAAACGTCCAGAGATTGCGCCCACAGGAAAGCTGCCAGCACTGAAAGCTCTAGCTGGTTTTCACTGTCCCTTGGAACTGCATTCGCTGCCACACAGACATTCGCGCTCTGCTAAAGCATTGCTTCGTAATGGGGCAACACTCTGTATCTCTCTCTGGCAGAGCCCGGCTGCCAAATTGGAAACGTCCAGAGATTGCGCCCACAGGAAAGCTGCCAGCACTGAAAGCTCTAGCTGGTTTTCACTGTCCCTTGGAGCTGCATTCGCTGCCACACAGACATTCGCGCTCTGCTAAAGCATTGCTTCGTAATGGGGCAACACTCTGTATCTCTCTCTGGCAGAGCCCGGCTGCCAAATTGGAAACGTCCAGAGATTGCGCCCACAGGAAAGCTGCCAGCACTGAAAACTTTAGCTGGTTTTCACTGTCCCTTGGAACTGCATTCGCTGCCACACAGACATTCGCGCTCTGCTAAAGCATTGCTTCGTAATGGGGCAACACTCTGTATCTCTCTCTGGCAGAGCCCGGCTGCCAAATTGGAAACGTCCAGAGATTGCGCCCACAGGAAAGCTGCCAGCACTGAAAGCTCTAGCTGGTTTTCACTGTCCCTTGGAACTGCATTCGCTGCCACACAGACATTCGCGCTCTGCTAAAGCTTTGCTTCCTAATGGGGCAACACTCTGTATCTCTCTCTGGCAGAGCCCGGCTGCCAAATTGGAAACGTCCAGAGATTGCGCCCACAGGAAAGCTGCCAGCACTGAAAGCTCTAGCTGGTTTTCACTGTCCCTTGGAACTGCATTCGCTGCCACACAGACATTCGCGCTCTGCTAAAGCATTGCTTCGTAATGGGGCAACACTCTGTATCTCTCTCTGGCAGAGCCCGGCTGCCAAATTGGAAACGTCCAGAGATTGCGCCCACAGGAAAGCTGCCAGCACTGAAAGCTCTAGCTGGTTTTCACTGTCCCTTGGAACTGCATTCGCTGCCACACAGACATTCGCGCTCTGCTAAAGCATTGCTTCGTAATGGGGCAACATTCTGTATCTCTCTCTGGCAGAGCCCGGCTGCCAAATTGGAAACGTCCAGAGATTGCGCCCACAGGAAAGCTGCCAGCACTGAAAGCTCTAGCTGGTTTTCACTGTCCCTTGGAACTGCATTCGCTGCCACACAGACATTCGCGCTCTGCTAAAGCTTTGCTTCCTAATGGGGCAACACTCTGTATCTCTCTCTGGCAGAGCCCGGCTGCCAAATTGGAAACGTCCAGAGATTGCGCCCACAGGAAAGCTGCCAGCACTGAAAGCTCTAGCTGGTTTTCACTGTCCCTTGGAACTGCATTCGCTGCCACACAGACATTCGCGCTCTGCTAAAGCTTTGCTTCCTAATGGGGCAACACTCTGTATGTCTCTCTGGCAGAGCCCGGCTGCCAAATTGGAAACGTCCAGAGATTGCGCCCACAGGAAAGCTGCCAGCACTGAAAGCTCTAGCTGGTTTTCACTGTCCCTTGGAACTGCATTCGCTGCCACACAGACATTCGCGCTCTGCTAAAGCATTGCTTCCTAATGGGGCAACACTCTGTATCTCTCTCTGGCAGAGCCCGGCTGCCAAATTGGAAACGTCCAGAGATTGCGCCCACAGGAAAGCTGCCAGCACTGAAAGCTCTAGCTGGTTTTCACTGTCCCTTGGAACTGCATTCGCTGCCACACAGACATTCGCGCTCTGCTAAAGCATTGCTTCGTAATGGGGCAACACTCTGTATCTCTCTCTGGCAGAGCCCGGCTGCCAAATTGGAAACGTCCAGAGATTGCGCCCACAGGAAAGCTGCCAGCACTGAAAGCTCTAGCTGGTTTTCACTGTCCCTTGGAACTGCATTCGCTGCCACACAGACATTCGCGCTCTGCTAAAGCATTGCTTCCTAATGGGGCAACACTCTGTATCTCTCTCTGGCAGAGCCCGGCTGCCAAATTGGAAACGTCCAGAGATTGCGCCCACAGGAAAGCTGCCAGCACTGAAAGCTCTAGCTGGTTTTCACTGTCCCTTGGAACTGCATTCGCTGCCACACAGACATTCGCGCTCTGCTAAAGCATTGCTTCCTAATGGGGCAACACTCTGTATCTCTCTCTGGCAGAGCCCGGCTGCCAAATTGGAAACGTCCAGAGATTGCGCCCACAGGAAAGCTGCCAGCACTGAAAGCTCTAGCTGGTTTTCACTGTCCCTTGGAACTGCATTCGCTGCCACACAGACATTCGCGCTCTGCTAAAGCATTGCTTCGTAATGGGGCAACACTCTGTATCTCTCTCTGGCAGAGCCCGGCTGCCAAATTGGAAACGTCCAGAGATTGCGCCCACAGGAAAGCTGCCAGCACTGAAAGCTCTAGCTGGTTTTCACTGTCCCTTGGAACTGCATTCGCTGCCACACAGACATTCGCGCTCTGCTAAAGCATTGCTTCCTAATGGGGCAACACTCTGTATCTCTCTCTGGCAGAGCCCGGCTGCCAAATTGGAAACGTCCAGAGATTGCGCCCACAGGAAAGCTGCCAGCACTGAAAACTTTAGCTGGTTTTCACTGTCCCTTGGAACTGCATTCGCTGCCACACAGACATTCGCGCTCTGCTAAAGCATTGCTTCCTAATGGGGCAACACTCTGTATCTCTCTCTGGCAGAGCCCGGCTGCCAAATTGGAAACGTCCAGAGATTGCGCCCACAGGAAAGCTGCCAGCACTGAAAGCTCTAGCTGGTTTTCACTGTCCCTTGGAACTGCATTCGCTGCCACACAGACATTCGCGCTCTGCTAAAGCTTTGCTTCCTAATGGGGCAACACTCTGTATCTCTCTCTGGCAGAGCCCGGCTGCCAAATTGGAAACGTCCAGACATTGCGCCCACAGGAAAGCTGCCAGCACTGAAAACTGTAGCTGGTTTTCACTGTCCCTTGGAACTGCATTCGCTGCCACACAGACATTCGCGCTCTGCTAAAGCATTGCTTCGTAATGGGGCAACACTCTGTATCTCTCTCTGGCAGAGCCCGGCTGCCAAATTGGAAACGTCCAGAGATTGCGCCCACAGGAAAGCTGCCAGCACTGAAAGCTCTAGCTGGTTTTCACTGTCCCTTGGAACTGCATTCGCTGCCACACAGACATTCGCGCTCTGCTAAAGCATTGCTTCGTAATGGGGCAACATTCTGTATCTCTCTCTGGCAGAGCCCGGCTGCCAAATTGGAAACGTCCAGAGATTGCGCCCACAGGAAAGCTGCCAGCACTGAAAGCTCTAGCTGGTTTTCACTGTCCCTTGGAACTGCATTCGCTGCCACACAGACATTCGCGCTCTGCTAAAGCTTTGCTTCCTAATGGGGCAACACTCTGTATGTCTCTCTGGCAGAGCCCGGCTGCCAAATTGGAAACGTCCAGAGATTGCGCCCACAGGAAAGCTGCCAGCACTGAAAGCTCTAGCTGGTTTTCACTGTCCCTTGGAACTGCATTCGCTGCCACACAGACATTCGCGCTCTGCTAAAGCTTTGCTTCCTAATGGGGCAACACTCTGTATCTCTCTCTGGCAGAGCCCGGCTGCCAAATTGGAAACGTCCAGAGATTGCGCCCACAGGAAAGCTGCCAGCACTGAAAGCTCTAGCTGGTTTTCACTGTCCCTTGGAACTGCATTCGCTGCCACACAGACATTCGCGCTCTGCTAAAGCATTGCTTCCTAATGGGGCAACACTCTGTATCTCTCTCTGGCAGAGCCCGGCTGCCAAATTGGAAACGTCCAGAGATTGCGCCCACAGGAAAGCTGCCAGCACTGAAAGCTCTAGCTGGTTTTCACTGTCCCTTGGAACTGCATTCGCTGCCACACAGACATTCGCGCTCTGCTAAAGCATTGCTTCCTAATGGGGCAACACTCTGTATCTCTCTCTGGCAGAGCCCGGCTGCCAAATTGGAAACGTCCAGAGATTGCGCCCACAGGAAAGCTGCCAGCACTGAAAGCTCTAGCTGGTTTTCACTGTCCCTTGGAACTGCATTCGCTGCCACACAGACATTCGCGCTCTGCTAAAGCATTGCTTCCTAATGGGGCAACACTCTGTATCTCTCTCTGGCAGAGCCCGGCTGCCAAATTGGAAACGTCCAGAGATTGCGCCCACAGGAAAGCTGCCAGCACTGAAAGCTCTAGCTGGTTTTCACTGTCCCTTGGAACTGCATTCGCTGCCACACAGACATTCGCGCTCTGCTAAAGCATTGCTTCCTAATGGGGCAACACTCTGTATCTCTCTCTGGCACAGCCCCGCTGCCAAATTGGAAACGTCCAGAGATTGCGCCCACAGGAAAGCTGCCAGCACTGAAAGCTCTAGCTGGTTTTCACTGTCCCTTGGAACTGCATTCGCTGCCACACAGACATTCGCGCTCTGCTAAAGCATTGCTTCCTAATGGGGCAACACTCTGTATCTCTCTCTGGCAGAGCCCGGCTGCCAAATTGGAAACGTCCAGAGATTGCGCCCACAGGAAAGCTGCCAGCACTGAAAGCTCTAGCTGGTTTTCACTGTCCCTTGGAACTGCATTCGCTGCCACACAGACATTCGCGCTCTGCTAAAGCATTGCTTCCTAATGGGGCAACACTCTGTATCTCTCTCTGGCAGAGCCCGGCTGCCAAATTGGAAACGTCCAGAGATTGCGCCCACAGGAAAGCTGCCAGCACTGAAAGCTCTAGCTGGTTTTCACTGTCCCTTGGAACTGCATTCGCTGCCACACAGACATTCGCGCTCTGCTAAAGCATTGCTTCGTAATGGGGCAACACTCTGTATCTCTCTCTGGCAGAGCCCGGCTGCCAAATTGGAAACGTCCAGAGATTGCGCCCACAGGAAAGCTGCCAGCACTGAAAGCTCTAGCTGGTTTTCACTGTCCCTTGGAACTGCATTCGCTGCCACACAGACATTCGCGCTCTGCTAAAGCATTGCTTCGTAATGGGGCAACATTGTGTATCACTCTCTGGCAGAGCCCGGCTGCCAAATTGGAAACGTCCAGAGATTGCGCCCACAGGAAAGCTGCCAGCACTGAAAGCTCTAGCTGGTTTTCACTGTCCCTTGGAACTGCATTCGCTGCCACACAGACATTCGCGCTCTGCTAAAGCTTTGCTTCCTAATGGGGCAACACTCTGTATCTCTCTCTGGCAGAGCCCGGCTGCCAAATTGGAAACGTCCAGAGATTGCGCCCACAGGAAAGCTGCCAGCACTGAAAGCTGAAGCTGGTTTTCACTGCCCCTTGGAACTTCATTCGCTGCCTCACAGACATTCGCGCTCTGCTAAAGCTTTGCTTCGTAATGGGGCAACACTCTGTATCTCTCTCTGGCAGAGCCCGGCTGCCAAATTGGAATCGTCCAGAGATTGCGCCCACAGGAAAGCTGCCAGCACTGAAAGCTCTAGCTGGTTTTCACTGTCCTTGGAACTGCATTCGCTGCCACACAGACATTCGCGCTCTGCTAAAGCATTGCTTCCTAATGGGGCAACACTCTGTATCTCTCTCTGGCAGAGCCCGGCTGCCAAATTGGAAACGTCCAGAGATTGCGCCCACAGGAAAGCTGCCAGCACTGAAAGCTCTAGCTGGTTTTCACTGTCCCTTGGAACTGCATTCGCTGCCACACAGACATTCGCGCTCTGCTAAAGCATTGCTTCCTAATGGGGCAACACTCTGTATCTCTCTCTGGCAGAGCCCGGCTGCCAAATTGGAAACGTCCAGAGATTGCGCCCACAGGAAAGCCGCCAGCACTGAAAGCTCTAGCTGGTTTTCACTGTCCCTTGGAACTGCATTCGCTGCCACACAGACATTCGCGTTCTGATAAAGCTTTTCTTCGTAATGTGGCAACACTCTGTATCTCTCTCTGGCAGAGCCCGGCTGCCAAATTGGAAACGTCCAGAGATTGCGCCCAGAGGAAAGCTGCCAGCACTGAAAGCTCTAGCTGGTTTTCACTGTCCCTTGGAACTGCATTCGCTGCCACACAGACATTCGCGCTCTGCTAAAGCTTTGCTTCCTAATGGGGCAACACTCTGTATCTCTCTCTGGCAGAGCCCGGCTGCCAAATTGGAAACGTCCAGAGATTGCGCCCACAGGAAAGCTGCCAGCACTGAAAGCTCTAGCTGGTTTTCACTGTCCCTTGGAACTGCATTCGCTGCCACACAGACATTCGCGCTCTGCAAAAGCATTGCTTCCTAATGGGGCAACACTCTGTATCTCTCTCTGGCAGAGCCCGGCTGCCTAATTGGAAACGTCCAGACATTGCGCCCACAGGAAAGCTGCCAGTACTGAAAGCTCTAGCTGGTTTTCACTGTCCCTTGGAACTGCATTCGCTGCCACACAGACATTCACGCTCTGCTAAAGCATTGCTTCATAATGGTGCAACACTCTGTCTCTCTCTCTGGCAGAGCCCGGCTGCCAAATTGGAAACGACCAGAGATTGCGCCCACAGGAAAGCTGCCAGCACTGAAAGCTCTAGCTGGTTTTCACTGTCCCTTGGAACTGCATTCGCTGCCACACAGACATTCGCGCTCTGCTAAAGCATTGCTTCGTAATGGGGCAACATTCTGTCTCTGTCTCTGGCAGAGCCCGGCTGCCAAATTGGAAACGTCCAGAGATTGCGCCCACAGGAAAGCTGCCAGCACTGAAAGCTCTAGCTGGTTTTCACTGTCCCTTGGAACTGCATTCGCTGCCACACAGACATTCGCGCTCTGCTAAAGCATTGCTTCGTAATGGTGCAACACTCTGTATCTCTCTCTGGCAGAGCCCGGCTGCCAAATTGGAAACGTCCAGAGATTGCGCCCACAGGAAAGCTGCCAGCACTGAAAACTGTAGCTGGTTTTCACTGTCCCTTGGAGCTGCATTCGCTGCCACACAGACATTCGCGCTCTGCTAAAGCATTGCTTCGTAATGGGGCAACACTCTGTATCTCTCTCTGGCAGAGCCCGGCTGCCAAATTGGAAACGTCCAGACATTGCGCCCACAGGAAAGCTGCCAGCACTGAAAACTGTAGCTGGTTTTCACTGTCCCTTGGAACTGCATTCGCTGCCACACAGACATTCGCGCTCTGCTAAAGCATTGCTTCGTAATGGGGCAACATTCTGTATCTCTCTCTGGCAGAGCCCGGCTGCCAAATTGGAAACGTCCAGAGATTGCGCCCACAGGAAAGCTGCCAGCACTGAAAGCTCTAGCTGGTTTTCACTGTCCCTTGGAACTGCATTCGCTGCCACACAGACATTCGCGCTCTGCTAAAGCTTTGCTTCCTAATGGGGCAACATTCTGTCTCTGTCTCTGGCAGAGCCCGGCTGCCAAATTGGAAACGTCCAGAGATTGCGCCCACAGGAAAGCTGCCAGCACTGAAAACTTTAGCTGGTTTTCACTGTCCCTTGGAACTGCATTCGCTGCCACACAGACATTCGCACTCTGCTAAAGCATTGCTTCCTAATGGTGCAACACTCTATTTCTCTCTCTGGCAGAGCCCGGCTGCCAAATTGGAAACGTCCAGAGATTGCGCCCACAGGAAAGCTGCCAGCACTGAAAGCTCTAGCTGGTTTTCACTGTCCCTTGGAACTGCATTCGCTGCCACACAGACATTCGCGCTCTGCTAAAGCTTTGCTTCCTAATGGGGCAACACTCTGTATCTCTCTCTGGCAGAGCCCGGCTGCCAAATTGGAAACGTCCAGAGATTGCGCCCACAGGAAAGCTGCCAGCACTGAAAGCTCTAGCTGGTTTTCACTGTCCCTTGGAACTGCATTCGCTGCCACACAGACATTCGCGCTCTGCTAAAGCTTTGCTTCCTAATGGGGCAACACTCTGTATCTCTCTCTGGCAGAGCCCGGCTGCCAAATTGGAAACGTCCAGAGATTGCGCCCACAGGAAAGCTGCCAGCACTGAAAGCTCTAGCTGGTTTTCACTGTCCCTTGGAACTGCATTCGCTGCCACACAGACATTCGCGCTCTGCTAAAGCATTGCTTCCTAATGGGGCAACACTCTGTATCTCTCTCTGGCAGAGGCGGCTGCCAAATTGGAAACGTCCAGACATTGCGCCCACAGGAAAGCTGCCAGCACTGAAAGCTCTAGCTGGTTTTCACTGTCCCTTGGAACTGCATTCGCTGCCACACAGACATTCGCGCTCTGCTAAAGCATTGCTTCGTAATGGGGCAACACTCTGTCTCTCTCTCTGGCAGAGCCCGGCTGCCAAATTGGAAACGTCCAGAGATTGCGCCCACAGGAAAGCTGCCAGCACTGAAAGCTCTAGCTGGTTTTCACTGTCCCTTGGAACTGCATTCGCTGCCACACAGACATTCGCGCTCTGCTAAAGCATTGCTTCGTAATGGGGCAACACTCTGTATCTCTCTCTGGCAGAGCCCGGCTGCCAAATTGGAAACGTCCAGACATTGCGCCCACAGGAAAGCTGCCAGCACTGAAAGCTCTAGCTGGTTTTCACTGTCCCTTGGAGCTGCATTCGCTGCCACACAGACATTCGCGCTCTGCTAAAGCATTGCTTCCTAATGGGGCAACACTCTGTATCTCTCTCTGGCAGAGCCCGGCTGCCAAATTGGAAACGTCCAGAGATTGCGCCCACAGGAAAGCTGCCAGCACTGAAAGCTCTAGCTGGTTTTCACTGTCCCTTGGAACTGCATTCGCTGCCACACAGACATTCGCGCTCTGCTAAAGCATTGCTTCGTAATGGGGCAACACTCTGTATCTCTCTCTGGCAGAGCCCGGCTGCCAAATTGGAAACGTCCAGAGATTGCGCCCACAGGAAAGCTGCCAGCACTGAAAGCTCTAGCTGGTTTTCACTGTCCCTTGGAACTGCATTCGCTGCCACACAGACATTCGCGCTCTGCTAAAGCATTGCTTCCTAATGGGGCAACACTCTGTATGTCTCTCTGGCAGAGCCCGGCTGCCAAATTGGAAACGTCCAGAGATTGCGCCCACAGGAAAGCTGCCAGCACTGAAAGCTCTAGCTGGTTTTCACTGTCCCTTGGAACTGCATTCGCTGCCACACAGACATTCGCGCTCTGCTAAAGCATTGCTTCGTAATGGGGCAACACTCTGTATCTCTCTCTGGCAGAGCCCGGCTGCCAAATTGGAAACGTCCAGAGATTGCGCCCACAGGAAAGCTGCCAGCACTGAAAGCTCTAGCTGGTTTTCACTGTCCCTTGGAACTGCATTCGCTGCCACACAGACATTCGCGCTCTGCTAAAGCATTGCTTCCTAATGGGGCAACACTCTGTATCTCTCTCTGGCACAGCCCCGCTGCCAAATTGGAAACGTCCAGAGATTGCGCCCACAGGAAAGCTGCCAGCACTGAAAGCTCTAGCTGGTTTTCACTGTCCCTTGGAACTGCATTCGCTGCCACACAGACATTCGCGCTCTGCTAAAGCATTGCTTCCTAATGGGGCAACACTCTGTATCTCTCTCTGGCAGAGCCCGGCTGCCAAATTGGAAACGTCCAGAGATTGCGCCCACAGGAAAGCTGCCAGCACTGAAAGCTCTAGCTGGTTTTCACTGTCCCTTGGAACTGCATTCGCTGCCACACAGACATTCGCGCTCTGCTAAAGCATTGCTTCCTAATGGGGCAACACTCTGTATCTCTCTCTGGCAGAGCCCGGCTGCCAAATTGGAAACGTCCAGAGATTGCGCCCACAGGAAAGCTGCCAGCACTGAAAGCTCTAGCTGGTTTTCACTGTCCCTTGGAACTGCATTCGCTGCCACACAGACATTCGCGCTCTGCTAAAGCATTGCTTCGTAATGGGGCAACACTCTGTATCTCTCTCTGGCAGAGCCCGGCTGCCAAATTGGAAACGTCCAGAGATTGCGCCCACAGGAAAGCTGCCAGCACTGAAAGCTCTAGCTGGTTTTCACTGTCCCTTGGAACTGCATTCGCTGCCACACAGACATTCGCGCTCTGCTAAAGCATTGCTTCGTAATGGGGCAACATTGTGTATCACTCTCTGGCAGAGCCCGGCTGCCAAATTGGAAACGTCCAGAGATTGCGCCCACAGGAAAGCTGCCAGCACTGAAAGCTCTAGCTGGTTTTCACTGTCCCTTGGAACTGCATTCGCTGCCACACAGACATTCGCGCTCTGCTAAAGCTTTGCTTCCTAATGGGGCAACACTCTGTATCTCTCTCTGGCAGAGCCCGGCTGCCAAATTGGAAACGTCCAGAGATTGCGCCCACAGGAAAGCTGCCAGCACTGAAAGCTGAAGCTGGTTTTCACTGCCCCTTGGAACTTCATTCGCTGCCTCACAGACATTCGCGCTCTGCTAAAGCTTTGCTTCGTAATGGGGCAACACTCTGTATCTCTCTCTGGCAGAGCCCGGCTGCCAAATTGGAATCGTCCAGAGATTGCGCCCACAGGAAAGCTGCCAGCACTGAAAGCTCTAGCTGGTTTTCACTGTCCTTGGAACTGCATTCGCTGCCACACAGACATTCGCGCTCTGCTAAAGCATTGCTTCCTAATGGGGCAACACTCTGTATCTCTCTCTGGCAGAGCCCGGCTGCCAAATTGGAAACGTCCAGAGATTGCGCCCACAGGAAAGCTGCCAGCACTGAAAGCTCTAGCTGGTTTTCACTGTCCCTTGGAACTGCATTCGCTGCCACACAGACATTCGCGCTCTGCTAAAGCATTGCTTCCTAATGGGGCAACACTCTGTATCTCTCTCTGGCAGAGCCCGGCTGCCAAATTGGAAACGTCCAGAGATTGCGCCCACAGGAAAGCCGCCAGCACTGAAAGCTCTAGCTGGTTTTCACTGTCCCTTGGAACTGCATTCGCTGCCACACAGACATTCGCGTTCTGATAAAGCTTTTCTTCGTAATGTGGCAACACTCTGTATCTCTCTCTGGCAGAGCCCGGCTGCCAAATTGGAAACGTCCAGAGATTGCGCCCAGAGGAAAGCTGCCAGCACTGAAAGCTCTAGCTGGTTTTCACTGTCCCTTGGAACTGCATTACCTGCCACACAGACATTCGCGCTCTGCTAAAGCTTTGCTTCCTAATGGGGCAACACTCTGTATCTCTCTCTGGCAGAGCCCGGCTGCCAAATTGGAAACGTCCAGAGATTGCGCCCACAGGAAAGCTGCCAGCACTGAAAGCTCTAGCTGGTTTTCACTGTCCCTTGGAACTGCATTCGCTGCCACACAGACATTCGCGCTCTGCAAAAGCATTGCTTCCTAATGGGGCAACACTCTGTATCTCTCTCTGGCAGAGCCCGGCTGCCTAATTGGAAACGTCCAGACATTGCACCCACAGGAAAGCTGCCAGTACTGAAAGCTCTAGCTGGTTTTCACTGTCCCTTGGAACTGCATTCGCTGCCACACAGACATTCACGCTCTGCTAAAGCATTGCTTCATAATGGTGCAACACTCTGTCTCTCTCTCTGGCAGAGCCCGGCTGCCAAATTGGAAACGACCAGAGATTGCGCCCACAGGAAAGCTGCCAGCACTGAAAGCTCTAGCTGGTTTTCACTGTCCCTTGGAACTGCATTCGCTGCCACACAGACATTCGCGCTCTGCTAAAGCATTGCTTCGTAATGGGGCAACATTCTGTCTCTGTCTCTGGCAGAGCCCGGCTGCCAAATTGGAAACGTCCAGAGATTGCGCCCACAGGAAAGCTGCCAGCACTGAAAGCTCTAGCTGGTTTTCACTGTCCCTTGGAACTGCATTCGCTGCCACACAGACATTCGCGCTCTGCTAAAGCATTGCTTCGTAATGGTGCAACACTCTCTATCTCTCTCTGGCAGAGCCCGGCTGCCAAATTGGAAACGTCCAGAGATTGCGCCCACAGGAAAGCTGCCAGCACTGAAAACTGTAGCTGGTTTTCACTGTCCCTTGGAGCTGCATTCGCTGCCACACAGACATTCGCGCTCTGCTAAAGCATTGCTTCGTAATGGGGCAACACTCTGTATCTCTCTCTGGCAGAGCCCGGCTGCCAAATTGGAAACGTCCAGACATTGCGCCCACAGGAAAGCTGCCAGCACTGAAAACTGTAGCTGGTTTTCACTGTCCCTTGGAACTGCATTCGCTGCCACACAGACATTCGCGCTCTGCTAAAGCATTGCTTCGTAATGGGGCAACATTCTGTATCTCTCTCTGGCAGAGCCCGGCTGCCAAATTGGAAACGTCCAGAGATTGCGCCCACAGGAAAGCTGCCAGCACTGAAAGCTCTAGCTGGTTTTCACTGTCCCTTGGAACTGCATTCGCTGCCACACAGACATTCGCGCTCTGCTAAAGCTTTGCTTCCTAATGGGGCAACATTCTGTCTCTGTCTCTGGCAGAGCCCGGCTGCCAAATTGGAAACGTCCAGAGATTGCGCCCACAGGAAAGCTGCCAGCACTGAAAACTTTAGCTGGTTTTCACTGTCCCTTGGAACTGCATTCGCTGCCACACAGACATTCGCACTCTGCTAAAGCATTGCTTCCTAATGGTGCAACACTCTGTATCTCTCTCTGGCAGAGCCCGGCTGCCAAATTGGAAACGTCCAGAGATTGCGCCCACAGGAAAGCTGCCAGCACTGAAAGCTCTAGCTGGTTTTCACTGTCCCTTGGAACTGCATTCGCTGCCACACAGACATTCGCGCTCTGCTAAAGCATTGCTTCGTAATGGGGCAACACTCTGTATCTCTCTCTGGCAGAGCCCGGCTGCCAAATTGGAAACGTCCAGAGATTGCGCCCACAGGAAAGCTGCCAGCACTGAAAGCTCTAGCTGGTTTTCACTGTCCCTTGGAACTGCATTCGCTGCCACACAGACATTCGCGCTCTGCTAAAGCTTTGCTTCCTAATGGGGCAACACTCTGTATCTCTCTCTGGCAGAGCCCGGCTGCCAAATTGGAAACGTCCAGAGATTGCGCCCACAGGAAAGCTGCCAGCACTGAAAGCTCTAGCTGGTTTTCACTGTCCCTTGGAACTGCATTCGCTGCCACACAGACATTCGCGCTCTGCTAAAGCATTGCTTCCTAATGGGGCAACACTCTGTATCTCTCTCTGGCAGAGGCGGCTGCCAAATTGGAAACGTCCAGACATTGCGCCCACAGGAAAGCTGCCAGCACTGAAAGCTCTAGCTGGTTTTCACTGTCCCTTGGAACTGCATTCGCTGCCACACAGACATTCGCGCTCTGCTAAAGCATTGCTTCGTAATAGGGCAACACTCTGTCTCTCTCTCTGGCAGAGCCCGGCTGCCAAATTGGAAACGTCCAGAGATTGCGCCCACAGGAAAGCTGCCAGCACTGAAAGCTCTAGCTGGTTTTCACTGTCCCTTGGAACTGCATTCGCTGCCACACAGACATTCGCGCTCTGCTAAAGCATTGCTTCGTAATGGGGCAACACTCTGTATCTCTCTCTGGCAGAGCCCGGCTGCCAAATTGGAAACGTCCAGACATTGCGCCCACAGGAAAGCTGCCAGCACTGAAAGCTCTAGCTGGTTTTCACTGTCCCTTGGAGCTGCATTCGCTGCCACACAGACATTCGCGCTCTGCTAAAGCATTGCTTCATAATGGGGCAACACTCTGTATCTCTCTCTGGCAGAGCCCGGCTGCCAAATTGGAAACGTCCAGAGATTGCGCCCACAGGAAAGCTGCCAGCACTGAAAGCTCTAGCTGGTTTTCACTGTCCCTTGGAACTGCATTCGCTGCCACACAGACATTCGCGCTCTGCTAAAGCATTGCTTCGTAATGGGGCAACACTCTGTATCTCTCTCTGGCAGAGCCCGGCTGCCAAATTGGAAACGTCCAGAGATTGCGCCCACAGGAAAGCTGCCAGCGCTGAAAGCTCTAGCTGGTTTTCACTGTCCCTTGGAACTGCATTCGCTGCCACACAGACATTCGCGCTCTGCTAAAGCATTGCTTCGTAATGGGGCAACACTCTGTATCTCTCTCTGGCAGAGCCCGGCTGCCAAATTGGAAACGTCCAGAGATTGCGCCCACAGGAAAGCTGCCAGCACTGAAAGCTCTAGCTGGTTTTCACTGTCCCTTGGAGCTGCATTCGCTGCCACACAGACATTCGCGCTCTGCTAAAGCATTGCTTCGTAATGGGGCAACACTCTGTATCTCTCTCTGGCAGAGCCCGGCTGCCAAATTGGAAACGTCCAGAGATTGCGCCCACAGGAAAGCTGCCAGCACTGAAAACTTTAGCTGGTTTTCACTGTCCCTTGGAACTGCATTCGCTGCCACACAGACATTCGCGCTCTGCTAAAGCATTGCTTCGTAATGGGGCAACACTCTGTATCTCTCTCTGGCAGAGCCCGGCTGCCAAATTGGAAACGTCCAGAGATTGCGCCCACAGGAAAGCTGCCAGCACTGAAAGCTCTAGCTGGTTTTCACTGTCCCTTGGAACTGCATTCGCTGCCACACAGACATTCGCGCTCTGCTAAAGCTTTGCTTCCTAATGGGGCAACACTCTGTATCTCTCTCTGGCAGAGCCCGGCTGCCAAATTGGAAACGTCCAGAGATTGCGCCCACAGGAAAGCTGCCAGCACTGAAAGCTCTAGCTGGTTTTCACTGTCCCTTGGAACTGCATTCGCTGCCACACAGACATTCGCGCTCTGCTAAAGCATTGCTTCGTAATGGGGCAACACTCTGTATCTCTCTCTGGCAGAGCCCGGCTGCCAAATTGGAAACGTCCAGAGATTGCGCCCACAGGAAAGCTGCCAGCACTGAAAGCTCTAGCTGGTTTTCACTGTCCCTTGGAACTGCATTCGCTGCCACACAGACATTCGCGCTCTGCTAAAGCATTGCTTCCTAATGGGGCAACACTCTGTATCTCTCTCTGGCAGAGCCCGGCTGCCAAATTGGAAACGTCCAGAGATTGCGCCCACAGGAAAGCTGCCAGCACTGAAAGCTCTAGCTGGTTTTCACTGTCCCTTGGAACTGCATTCGCTGCCACACAGACATTCGCGCTCTGCTAAAGCTTTGCTTCCTAATGGGGCAACACTCTGTATCTCTCTCTGGCAGAGCCCGGCTGCCAAATTGGAAACGTCCAGAGATTGCGCCCACAGGAAAGCTGCCAGCACTGAAAGCTCTAGCTGGTTTTCACTGTCCCTTGGAACTGCATTCGCTGCCACACAGACATTCGCGCTCTGCTAAAGCATTGCTTCGTAATGGGGCAACATTCTGTATCTCTCTCTGGCAGAGCCCGGCTGCCAAATTGGAAACGTCCAGAGATTGCGCCCACAGGAAAGCTGCCAGCACTGAAAGCTCTAGCTGGTTTTCACTGTCCCTTGGAACTGCATTCGCTGCCACACAGACATTCGCGCTCTGCTAAAGCTTTGCTTCCTAATGGGGCAACACTCTGTATCTCTCTCTGGCAGAGCCCGGCTGCCAAATTGGAAACGTCCAGAGATTGCGCCCACAGGAAAGCTGCCAGCACTGAAAGCTCTAGCTGGTTTTCACTGTCCCTTGGAACTGCATTCGCTGCCACACAGACATTCGCGCTCTGCTAAAGCATTGCTTCGTAATGGGGCAACACTCTGTATCTCTCTCTGGCAGAGCCCGGCTGCCAAATTGGAAACGTCCAGAGATTGCGCCCACAGGAAAGCTGCCAGCACTGAAAGCTCTAGCTGGTTTTCACTGTCCCTTGGAACTGCATTCGCTGCCACACAGACATTCGCGCTCTGCTAAAGCATTGCTTCCTAATGGGGCAACACTCTGTATCTCTCTCTGGCAGAGCCCGGCTGCCAAATTGGAAACGTCCAGAGATTGCGCCCACAGGAAAGCTGCCAGCACTGAAAGCTCTAGCTGGTTTTCACTGTCCCTTGGAACTGCATTCGCTGCCACACAGACATTCGCGCTCTGCTAAAGCATTGCTTCGTAATGGGGCAACACTCTGTATTTCTCTCTGGCAGAGCCCGGCTGCCAAATTGGAAACGTCCAGAGATTGCGCCCACAGGAAAGCTGCCAGCACTGAAAGCTCTAGCTGGTTTTCACTGTCCCTTGGAACTGCATTCGCTGCCACACAGACATTCGCGCTCTGCTAAAGCATTGCTTCCTAATGGGGCAACACTCTGTATCTCTCTCTGGCAGAGCCCGGCTGCCAAATTGGAAACGTCCAGAGATTGCGCCCACAGGAAAGCTGCCAGCACTGAAAACTTTAGCTGGTTTTCACTGTCCCTTGGAACTGCATTCGCTGCCACACAGACATTCGCGCTCTGCTAAAGCATTGCTTCGTAATGGGGCAACACTCTGTATCTCTCTCTGGCAGAGCCCGGCTGCCAAATTGGAAACGTCCAGAGATTGCGCCCACAGGAAAGCTGCCAGCACTGAAAGCTCTAGCTGGTTTTCACTGTCCCTTGGAACTGCATTCGCTGCCACACAGACATTCGCGCTCTGCTAAAGCTTTGCTTCCTAATGGGGCAACACTCTGTATCTCTCTCTGGCAGAGCCCGGCTGCCAAATTGGAAACGTCCAGACATTGCGCCCACAGGAAAGCTGCCAGCACTGAAAGCTCTAGCTGGTTTTCACTGTCCCTTGGAACTGCATTCGCTGCCACACAGACATTCGCGCTCTGCTAAAGCTTTGCTTCCTAATGGGGCAACACTCTGTATCTCTCTCTGGCAGAGCCCGGCTGCCAAATTGGAAACGTCCAGAGATTGCGCCCACAGGAAAGCTGCCAGCACTGAAAGCTCTAGCTGGTTTTCACTGTCCCTTGGAACTGCATTCGCTGCCACACAGACATTCGCGCTCTGCAAAAGCATTGCTTCCTAATGGGGCAACACTCTGTATCTCTCTCTGGCAGAGCCCGGCTGCCTAATTGGAAACGTCCAGACATTGCGCCCACAGGAAAGCTGCCAGTACTGAAAGCTCTAGCTGGTTTTCACTGTCCCTTGGAACTGCATTCGCTGCCACACAGACATTCACGCTCTGCTAAAGCATTGCTTCATAATGGTGCAACACTCTGTCTCTCTCTCTGGCAGAGCCCGGCTGCCAAATTGGAAACGACCAGAGATTGCGCCCACAGGAAAGCTGCCAGCACTGAAAGCTCTAGCTGGTTTTCACTGTCCCTTGGAACTGCATTCGCTGCCACACAGACATTCGCGCTCTGCTAAAGCATTGCTTCGTAATGGGGCAACATTCTGTCTCTGTCTATGGCAGAGCCCGGCTGCCAAATTGGAAACGTCCAGAGATTGCGCCCACAGGAAAGCTGCCAGCACTGAAAGCTCTAGCTGGTTTTCACTGTCCCTTGGAACTGCATTCGCTGCCACACAGACATTCGCGCTCTGCTAAAGCATTGCTTCGTAATGGGGCAACACTCTGTATCTCTCTCTGGCAGAGCCCGGCTGCCAAATTGGAAACGTCCAGAGATTGCGCCCACAGGAAAGCTGCCAGCACTGAAAACTGTAGCTGGTTTTCACTGTCCCTTGGAGCTGCATTCGCTGCCACACAGACATTCGCGCTCTGCTAAAGCATTGCTTCGTAATGGGGCAACACTCTGTATCTCTCTCTGGCAGAGCCCGGCTGCCAAATTGGAAACGTCCAGACATTGCGCCCACAGGAAAGCTGCCAGCACTGAAAACTGTAGCTGGTTTTCACTGTCCCTTGGAACTGCATTCGCTGCCACACAGACATTCGCGCTCTGCTAAAGCATTGCTTCGTAATGGGGCAACATTCTGTATCTCTCTCTGGCAGAGCCCGGCTGCCAAATTGGAAACGTCCAGAGATTGCGCCCACAGGAAAGCTGCCAGCACTGAAAGCTCTAGCTGGTTTTCACTGTCCCTTGGAACTGCATTCGCTGCCACACAGACATTCGCGCTCTGCTAAAGCTTTGCTTCCTAATGGGGCAACATTCTGTCTCTGTCTCTGGCAGAGCCCGGCTGCCAAATTGGAAACGTCCAGAGATTGCGCCCACAGGAAAGCTGCCAGCACTGAAAACTTTAGCTGGTTTTCACTGTCCCTTGGAACTGCATTCGCTGCCACACAGACATTCGCACTCTGCTAAAGCATTGCTTCCTAATGGTGCAACACTCTATTTCTCTCTCTGGCAGAGCCCGGCTGCCAAATTGGAAACGTCCAGAGATTGCGCCCACAGGAAAGCTGCCAGCACTGAAAGCTCTAGCTGGTTTTCACTGTCCCTTGGAACTGCATTCGCTGCCACACAGACATTCGCGCTCTGCTAAAGCTTTGCTTCCTAATGGGGCAACACTCTGTATCTCTCTCTGGCAGAGCCCGGCTGCCAAATTGGAAACGTCCAGAGATTGCGCCCACAGGAAAGCTGCCAGCACTGAAAGCTCTAGCTGGTTTTCACTGTCCCTTGGAACTGCATTCGCTGCCACACAGACATTCGCGCTCTGCTAAAGCATTGCTTCCTAATGGGGCAACACTCTGTATCTCTCTCTGGCAGAGGCGGCTGCCAAATTGGAAACGTCCAGACATTGCGCCCACAGGAAAGCTGCCAGCACTGAAAGCTCTAGCTGGTTTTCACTGTCCCTTGGAACTGCATTCGCTGCCACACAGACATTCGCGCTCTGCTAAAGCATTGCTTCGTAATGGGGCAACACTCTGTCTCTCTCTCTGGCAGAGCCCGGCTGCCAAATTGAAAACGTCCAGAGATTGCGCCCACAGGAAAGCTGCCAGCACTGAAAGCTCTAGCTGGTTTTCACTGTCCCTTGGAACTGCATTCGCTGCCACACAGACATTCGCGCTCTGCTAAAGCATTGCTTCGTAATGGGGCAACACTCTGTATCTCTCTCTGGCAGAGCCCGGCTGCCAAATTGGAAACGTCCAGACATTGCGCCCACAGGAAAGCTGCCAGCACTGAAAGCTCTAGCTGGTTTTCACTGTCCCTTGGAGCTGCATTCGCTGCCACACAGACATTCGCGCTCTGCTAAAGCATTGCTTCCTAATGGGGCAACACTCTGTATCTCTCTCTGGCAGAGCCCGGCTGCCAAATTGGAAACGTCCAGAGATTGCGCCCACAGGAAAGCTGCCAGCACTGAAAGCTCTAGCTGGTTTTCACTGTCCCTTGGAACTGCATTCGCTGCCACACAGACATTCGCGCTCTGCTAAAGCATTGCTTCGTAATGGGGCAACACTCTGTATCTCTCTCTGGCAGAGCCCGGCTGCCAAATTGGAAACGTCCAGACATTGCGCCCACAGGAAAGCTGCCAGCGCTGAAAGCTCTAGCTGGTTTTCACTGTCCCTTGGAACTGCATTCGCTGCCACACAGACATTCGCGCTCTGCTAAAGCATTGCTTCGTAATGGGGCAACACTCTGTATCTCTCTCTGGCAGAGCCCGGCTGCCAAATTGGAAACGTCCAGAGATTGCGCCCACAGGAAAGCTGCCAGCACTGAAAGCTCTAGCTGGTTTTCACTGTCCCTTGGAGCTGCATTCGCTGCCACACAGACATTCGCGCTCTGCTAAAGCATTGCTTCGTAATGGGGCAACACTCTGTATCTCTCTCTGGCAGAGCCCGGCTGCCAAATTGGAAACGTCCAGAGATTGCGCCCACAGGAAAGCTGCCAGCACTGAAAACTTTAGCTGGTTTTCACTGTCCCTTGGAACTGCATTCGCTGCCACACAGACATTCGCGCTCTGCTAAAGCATTGCTTCGTAATGGGGCAACACTCTGTATCTCTCTCTGGCAGAGCCCGGCTGCCAAATTGGAAACGTCCAGAGATTGCGCCCACAGGAAAGCTGCCAGCACTGAAAGCTCTAGCTGGTTTTCACTGTCCCTTGGAACTGCATTCGCTGCCACACAGACATTCGCGCTCTGCTAAAGCTTTGCTTCCTAATGGGGCAACACTCTGTATCTCTCTCTGGCAGAGCCCGGCTGCCAAATTGGAAACGTCCAGAGATTGCGCCCACAGGAAAGCTGCCAGCACTGAAAGCTCTAGCTGGTTTTCACTGTCCCTTGGAACTGCATTCGCTGCCACACAGACATTCGCGCTCTGCTAAAGCATTGCTTCGTAATGGGGCAACACTCTGTATCTCTCTCTGGCAGAGCCCGGCTGCCAAATTGGAAACGTCCAGAGATTGCGCCCACAGGAAAGCTGCCAGCACTGAAAGCTCTAGCTGGTTTTCACTGTCCCTTGGAACTGCATTCGCTGCCACACAGACATTCGCGCTCTGCTAAAGCATTGCTTCGTAATGGGGCAACATTCTGTATCTCTCTCTGGCAGAGCCCGGCTGCCAAATTGGAAACGTCCAGAGATTGCGCCCACAGGAAAGCTGCCAGCACTGAAATCTCTAGCTGGTTTTCACTGTCCCTTGGAACTGCATTCGCTGCCACACAGACATTCGCGCTCTGCTAAAGCTTTGCTTCCTAATGGGGCAACACTCTGTATCTCTCTCTGGCAGAGCCCGGCTGCCAAATTGGAAACGTCCAGAGATTGCGCCCACAGGAAAGCTGCCAGCACTGAAAGCTCTAGCTGGTTTTCACTGTCCCTTGGAACTGCATTCGCTGCCACACAGACATTCGCGCTCTGCTAAAGCATTGCTTCGTAATGGGGCAACATTCTGTATCTCTCTCTGGCAGAGCCCGGCTGCCAAATTGGAAACGTCCAGAGATTGCGCCCACAGGAAAGCTGCCAGCACTGAAAGCTCTAGCTGGTTTTCACTGTCCCTTGGAACTGCATTCGCTGCCACACAGACATTCGCGCTCTGCTAAAGCTTTGCTTCCTAATGGGGCAACACTCTGTATGTCTCTCTGGCAGAGCCCGGCTGCCAAATTGGAAACGTCCAGAGATTGCGCCCACAGGAAAGCTGCCAGCACTGAAAGCTCTAGCTGGTTTTCACTGTCCCTTGGAACTGCATTCGCTGCCACACAGACATTCGCGCTCTGCTAAAGCATTGCTTCCTAATGGGGCAACACTCTGTATCTCTCTCTGGCAGAGCCCGGCTGCCAAATTGGAAACGTCCAGAGATTGCGCCCACAGGAAAGCTGCCAGCACTGAAAACTTTAGCTGGTTTTCACTGTCCCTTGGAACTGCATTCGCTGCCACACAGACATTCGCGCTCTGCTAAAGCATTGCTTCCTAATGGGGCAACACTCTGTATCTCTCTCTGGCAGAGCCCGGCTGCCAAATTGGAAACGTCCAGAGATTGCGCCCACAGGAAAGCTGCCAGCACTGAAAGCTCTAGCTGGTTTTCACTGTCCCTTGGAACTGCATTCGCTGCCACACAGACATTCGCGCTCTGCTAAAGCATTGCTTCGTAATGGGGCAACACTCTGTATCTCTCTCTGGCAGAGCCCGGCTGCCAAATTGGAAACGTCCAGAGATTGCGCCCACAGGAAAGCTGCCAGCACTGAAAGCTCTAGCTGGTTTTCACTGTCCCTTGGAACTGCATTCGCTGCCACACAGACATTCGCGCTCTGCTAAAGCATTGCTTCCTAATGGGGCAACACTCTGTATCTCTCTCTGGCAGAGCCCGGCTGCCAAATTGGAAACGTCCAGAGATTGCGCCCACAGGAAAGCTGCCAGCACTGAAAACTTTAGCTGGTTTTCACTGTCCCTTGGAACTGCATTCGCTGCCACACAGACATTCGCGCTCTGCTAAAGCATTGCTTCCTAATGGGGCAACACTCTGTATCTCTCTCTGGCAGAGCCCGGCTGCCAAATTGGAAACGTCCAGAGATTGCGCCCACAGGAAAGCTGCCAGCACTGAAAGCTCTAGCTGGTTTTCACTGTCCCTTGGAACTGCATTCGCTGCCACACAGACATTCGCGCTCTGCTAAAGCTTTGCTTCCTAATGGGGCAACACTCTGTATCTCTCTCTGGCAGAGCCCGGCTGCCAAATTGGAAACGTCCAGACATTGCGCCCACAGGAAAGCTGCCAGCACTGAAAACTGTAGCTGGTTTTCACTGTCCCTTGGAACTGCATTCGCTGCCACACAGACATTCGCGCTCTGCTAAAGCATTGCTTCGTAATGGGGCAACACTCTGTATCTCTCTCTGGCAGAGCCCGGCTGCCAAATTGGAAACGTCCAGAGATTGCGCCCACAGGAAAGCTGCCAGCACTGAAAGCTCTAGCTGGTTTTCACTGTCCCTTGGAACTGCATTCGCTGCCACACAGACATTCGCGCTCTGCTAAAGCATTGCTTCGTAATGGGGCAACATTCTGTATCTCTCTCTGGCAGAGCCCGGCTGCCAAATTGGAAACGTCCAGAGATTGCGCCCACAGGAAAGCTGCCAGCACTGAAAGCTCTAGCTGGTTTTCACTGTCCCTTGGAACTGCATTCGCTGCCACACAGACATTCGCGCTCTGCTAAAGCTTTGCTTCCTAATGGGGCAACACTCTGTATGTCTCTCTGGCAGAGCCCGGCTGCCAAATTGGAAACGTCCAGAGATTGCGCCCACAGGAAAGCTGCCAGCACTGAAAGCTCTAGCTGGTTTTCACTGTCCCTTGGAACTGCATTCGCTGCCACACAGACATTCGCGCTCTGCTAAAGCTTTGCTTCCTAATGGGGCAACACTCTGTATCTCTCTCTGGCAGAGCCCGGCTGCCAAATTGGAAACGTCCAGAGATTGCGCCCACAGGAAAGCTGCCAGCACTGAAAGCTCTAGCTGGTTTTCACTGTCCCTTGGAACTGCATTCGCTGCCACACAGACATTCGCGCTCTGCTAAAGCATTGCTTCCTAATGGGGCAACACTCTGTATCTCTCTCTGGCAGAGCCCGGCTGCCAAATTGGAAACGTCCAGAGATTGCGCCCACAGGAAAGCTGCCAGCACTGAAAGCTCTAGCTGGTTTTCACTGTCCCTTGGAACTGCATTCGCTGCCACACAGACATTCGCGCTCTGCTAAAGCATTGCTTCGTAATGGGGCAACACTCTGTATCTCTCTCTGGCAGAGCCCGGCTGCCAAATTGGAAACGTCCAGAGATTGCGCCCACAGGAAAGCTGCCAGCACTGAAAGCTCTAGCTGGTTTTCACTGTCCCTTGGAACTGCATTCGCTGCCACACAGACATTCGCGCTCTGCTAAAGCATTGCTTCCTAATGGGGCAACACTCTGTATCTCTCTCTGGCAGAGCCCGGCTGCCAAATTGGAAACGTCCAGAGATTGCGCCCACAGGAAAGCTGCCAGCACTGAAAACTTTAGCTGGTTTTCACTGTCCCTTGGAACTGCATTCGCTGCCACACAGACATTCACGCTCTGCTAAAGCTTTGCTTCCTAATGGGGCAACACTCTGTATCTCTCTCTGGCAGAGCCCGGCTGCCAAATTGGAAACGTCCAGAGATTGCGCCCACAGGAAAGCTGCCAGCACTGAAAGCTCTAGCTGGTTTTCACTGTCCCTTGGAACTGCATTCGCTGCCACACAGACATTCGCGCTCTGCTAAAGCATTGCTTCCTAATGGGGCAACACTCTGTATCTCTCTCTGGCAGAGCCCAGCTGCCAAATTGGAAACGTCCAGAGATTGCGCCCACAGGAAAGCTGCCAGCACTGAAAACTTTAGCTGGTTTTCACTGTCCCTTGGAACTGCATTCGCTGCCACACAGACATTCGCGCTCTGCTAAAGCATTGCTTCCTAATGGGGAAACACTCTGTATCTCTCTCTGGCAGAGCCCGGCTGCCAAATTGGAAACGTCCAGAGATTGCGCCCACAGGAAAGCTGCCAGCACTGAAAGCTCTAGCTGGTTTTCACTGTCCCTTGGAACTGCATTCGCTGCCACACAGACATTCGCGCTCTGCTAAAGCTTTGCTTCCTAATGGGGCAACACTCTGTATCTCTCTCTGGCAGAGCCCGGCTGCCAAATTGGAAACGTCCAGAGATTGCGCCCACAGGAAAGCTGCCAGCACTGAAAACTTTAGCTGGTTTTCACTGTCCCTTGGAACTGCATTCGCTGCCACACAGACATTCGCGCTCTGCTAAAGCATTGCTTCCTAATGGGGAAACACTCTGTATCTCTCTCTGGCAGAGCCCGGCTGCCAAATTGGAAACGTCCAGAGATTGCGCCCACAGGAAAGCTGCCAGCACTGAAAGCTCTAGCTGGTTTTCACTGTCCCTTGGAACTGCATTCGCTGCCACACAGACATTCGCGCTCTGCTAAAGCTTTGCTTCCTAATGGGGCAACACTCTGTATCTCTCTCTGGCAGAGCCCGGCTGCCAAATTGGAAACGTCCAGAGATTGCGCCCACAGGAAAGCTGCCAGCACTGAAAGCTCTAGCTGGTTTTCACTGTCCCTTGGAACTGCATTCGCTGCCACACAGACATTCGCGCTCTGCTAAAGCATTGCTTCGTAATGGGGCAACATTCTGTATCTCTCTCTGGCAGAGCCCGGCTGCCAAATTGGAAACGTCCAGAGATTGCGCCCACAGGAAAGCTGCCAGCGCTGAAAGCTCTAGCTGGTTTTCACTGTCCCTTGGAACTGCATTCGCTGCCACACAGACATTCGCGCTCTGCTAAAGCTTTGCTTCCTAATGGGGCAACACTCTGTATGTCTCTCTGGCAGAGCCCGGCTGCCAAATTGGAAACGTCCAGAGATTGCGCCCACAGGAAAGCTGCCAGCACTGAAAGCTCTAGCTGGTTTTCACTGTCCCTTGGAACTGCATTCGCTGCCACACAGACATTCGCGCTCTGCTAAAGCATTGCTTCCTAATGGGGCAACACTCTGTATCTCTCTCTGGCAGAGCCCGGCTGCCAAATTGGAAACGTCCAGAGATTGCGCCCACAGGAAAGCTGCCAGCGCTGAAAGCTCTAGCTGGTTTTCACTGTCCCTTGGAACTGCATTCGCTGCCACACAGACATTCGCGCTCTGCTAAAGCTTTGCTTCCTAATGGGGCAACACTCTGTATCTCTCTCTGGCAGAGCCCGGCTGCCAAATTGGAAACGTCCAGAGATTGCGCCCACAGGAAAGCTGCCAGCACTGAAAGCTCTAGCTGGTTTTCACTGTCCCTTGGAGCTGCATTCGCTGCCACACAGACATTCGCGCTCTGCTAAAGCATTGCTTCGTAATGGGGCAACACTCTGTATCTCTCTCTGGCAGAGCCCGGCTGCCAAATTGGAAACGTCCAGAGATTGCGCCCACAGGAAAGCTGCCAGCACTGAAAACTTTAGCTGGTTTTCACTGTCCCTTGGAACTGCATTCGCTGCCACACAGACATTCGCGCTCTGCTAAAGCATTGCTTCGTAATGGGGCAACACTCTGTATCTCTCTCTGGCAGAGCCCGGCTGCCAAATTGGAAACGTCCAGAGATTGCGCCCACAGGAAAGCTGCCAGCACTGAAAGCTCTAGCTGGTTTTCACTGTCCCTTGGAACTGCATTCGCTGCCACACAGACATTCGCGCTCTGCTAAAGCTTTGCTTCCTAATGGGGCAACACTCTGTATCTCTCTCTGGCAGAGCCCGGCTGCCAAATTGGAAACGTCCAGAGATTGCGCCCACAGGAAAGCTGCCAGCACTGAAAGCTCTAGCTGGTTTTCACTGTCCCTTGGAACTGCATTCGCTGCCACACAGACATTCGCGCTCTGCTAAAGCATTGCTTCGTAATGGGGCAACACTCTGTATCTCTCTCTGGCAGAGCCCGGCTGCCAAATTGGAAACGTCCAGAGATTGCGCCCACAGGAAAGCTGCCAGCACTGAAAGCTCTAGCTGGTTTTCACTGTCCCTTGGAACTGCATTCGCTGCCACACAGACATTCGCGCTCTGCTAAAGCTTTGCTTCCTAATGGGGCAACACTCTGTATCTCTCTCTGGCAGAGCCCGGCTGCCAAATTGGAAACGTCCAGAGATTGCGCCCACAGGAAAGCTGCCAGCACTGAAAGCTCTAGCTGGTTTTCACTGTCCCTTGGAACTGCATTCGCTGCCACACAGACATTCGCGCTCTGCTAAAGCATTGCTTCCTAATGGGGCAACACTCTGTATCTCTCTCTGGCAGAGCCCGGCTGCCAAATTGGAAACGTCCAGAGATTGCGCCCACAGGAAAGCTGCCAGCACTGAAAACTTTAGCTGGTTTTCACTGTCCCTTGGAACTGCATTCGCTGCCACACAGACATTCGCGCTCTGCTAAAGCATTGCTTCCTAATGGGGAAACACTCTGTATCTCTCTCTGGCAGAGCCCGGCTGCCAAATTGGAAACGTCCAGAGATTGCGCCCACAGGAAAGCTGCCAGCACTGAAAGCTCTAGCTGGTTTTCACTGTCCCTTGGAACTGCATTCGCTGCCACACAGACATTCGCGCTCTGCTAAAGCTTTGCTTCCTAATGGGGCAACACTCTGTATCTCTCTCTGGCAGAGCCCGGCTGCCAAATTGGAAACGTCCAGACATTGCGCCCACAGGAAAGCTGCCAGCACTGAAAACTGTAGCTGGTTTTCACTGTCCCTTGGAACTGCATTCGCTGCCACACAGACATTCGCGCTCTGCTAAAGCATTGCTTCGTAATGGGGCAACACTCTGTATCTCTCTCTGGCAGAGCCCGGCTGCCAAATTGGAAACGTCCAGAGATTGCGCCCACAGGAAAGCTGCCAGCACTGAAAGCTCTAGCTGGTTTTCACTGTCCCTTGGAACTGCATTCGCTGCCACACAGACATTCGCGCTCTGCTAAAGCTTTGCTTCCTAATGGGGCAACACTCTGTATGTCTCTCTGGCAGAGCCCGGCTGCCAAATTGGAAACGTCCAGAGATTGCGCCCACAGGAAAGCTGCCAGCACTGAAAGCTCTAGCTGGTTTTCACTGTCCCTTGGAACTGCATTCGCTGCCACACAGACATTCGCGCTCTGCTAAAGCATTGCTTCGTAATGGGGCAACACTCTGTATCTCTCTCTGGCAGAGCCCGGCTGCCAAATTGGAAACGTCCAGAGATTGCGCCCACAGGAAAGCTGCCAGCACTGAAAGCTCTAGCTGGTTTTCACTGTCCCTTGGAACTGCATTCGCTGCCACACAGACATTCGCGCTCTGCTAAAGCATTGCTTCGTAATGGGGCAACACTCAGTATCTCTCTCTGGCAGAGCCCGGCTGCCAAATTGGAAACGTCCAGAGATTGCGCCCACAGGAAAGCTGCCAGCACTGAAAACTGTAGCTGGTTTTCACTGTCCCTTGGAACTGCATTCGCTGCCACACAGACATTCGCGCTCTGCTAAAGCTTTGCTTCCTAATGGGGCAACACTCTGTATCTCTCTCTGGCAGAGCCCGGCTGCCAAATTGGAAACGTCCAGAGATTGCGCCCACAGGAAAGCTGCCAGCACTGAAAGCTCTAGCTGGTTTTCACTGTCCCTTGGAACTGCATTCGCTGCCACACAGACATTCGCGCTCTGCTAAAGCATTGCTTCGTAATGGGGCAACACTCTGTATCTCTCTCTGGCAGAGCCCGGCTGCCAAATTGGAAACGTCCAGAGATTGCGCCCACAGGAAAGCTGCCAGCACTGAAAGCTCTAGCTGGTTTTCACTGTCCCTTGGAACTGCATTCGCTGCCACACAGACATTCGCGCTCTGCTAAAGCATTGCTTCCTAATGGGGCAACACTCTGTATCTCTCTCTGGCAGAGCCCGGCTGCCAAATTGGAAACGTCCAGAGATTGCGCCCACAGGAAAGCTGCCAGCACTGAAAACTTTAGCTGGTTTTCACTGTCCCTTGGAACTGCATTCGCTGCCACACAGACATTCGCGCTCTGCTAAAGCATTGCTTCCTAATGGGGCAACACTCTGTATCTCTCTCTGGCAGAGCCCGGCTGCCAAATTGGAAACGTCCAGAGATTGCGCCCACAGGAAAGCTGCCAGCACTGAAAACTTTAGCTGGTTTTCACTGTCCCTTGGAACTGCATTCGCTTCCACACAGACATTCGCGCTCTGCTAAAGCATTGCTTCCTAATGGGGCAACACTCTGTATCTCTCTCTGGCAGAGCCCGGCTGCCAAATTGGAAACGTCCAGAGATTGCGCCCACAGGAAAGCTGCCAGCACTGAAAGCTCTAGCTGGTTTTCACTGTCCCTTGGAACTGCATTCGCTGCCACACAGACATTCGCGCTCTGCTAAAGCTTTGCTTCCTAATGGGGCAACACTCTGTATCTCTCTCTGGCAGAGCCCGGCTGCCAAATTGGAAACGTCCAGACATTGCGCCCACAGGAAAGCTGCCAGCACTGAAAACTGTAGCTGGTTTTCACTGTCCCTTGGAACTGCATTCGCTGCCACACAGACATTCGCGCTCTGCTAAAGCATTGCTTCGTAATGGGGCAACACTCTGTATCTCTCTCTGGCAGAGCCCGGCTGCCAAATTGGAAACGTCCAGAGATTGCGCCCACAGGAAAGCTGCCAGCACTGAAAGCTCTAGCTGGTTTTCACTGTCCCTTGGAACTGCATTCGCTGCCACACAGACATTCGCGCTGTGCTAAAGCATTGCTTCGTAATGGGGCAACACTCTGTATCTCTCTCTGGCAGAGCCCGGCTGCCAAATTGGAAACGTCCAGAGATTGCGCCCACAGGAAAGCTGCCAGCACTGAAAGCTCTAGCTGGTTTTCACTGTCCCTTGGAACTGCATTCGCTGCCACACAGACATTCGCGCTCTGCTAAAGCATTGCTTCGTAATGGGGCAACATTCTGTATCTCTCTCTGGCAGAGCCCGGCTGCCAAATTGGAAACGTCCAGAGATTGCACCCACAGGAAAGCTGCCAGCACTGAAAGCTCTAGCTGGTTTTCACTGTCCCTTGGAACTGCATTCGCTGCCACACAGACATTCGCGCTCTGCTAAAGCTTTGCTTCCTAATGGGGCAACACTCTGTATCTCTCTCTGGCAGAGCCCGGCTGCCAAATTGGAAACGTCCAGAGATTGCGCCCACAGGAAAGCTGCCAGCACTGAAAGCTCTAGCTGGTTTTCACTGTCCCTTGGAACTGCATTCGCTGCCACACAGACATTCGCGCTCTGCTAAAGCATTGCTTCGTAATGGGGCAACACTCTGTATCTCTCTCTGGCAGAGCCCGGCTGCCAAATTGGAAACGTCCAGAGATTGCGCCCACAGGAAAGCTGCCAGCGCTGAAAGCTCTAGCTGGTTTTCACTGTCCCTTGGAACTGCATTCGCTGCCACACAGACATTCGCGCTCTGCTAAAGCATTGCTTCGTAATGGGGCAACACTCTGTCTCTCTCTCTGGCAGAGCCCGGCTGCCAAATTGGAAACGTCCAGAGATTGCGCCCACAGGAAAGCTGCCAGCACTGAAAGCTCTAGCTGGTTTTCACTGTCCCTTGGAACTGCATTCGCTGCCACACAGACATTCGCGCTCTGCTAAAGCATTGCTTCGTAATGGGGCAACACTCTGTATCTCTCTCTGGCAGAGCCCGGCTGCCAAATTGGAAACGTCCAGACATTGCGCCCACAGGAAAGCTGCCAGCACTGAAAGCTCTAGCTGGTTTTCACTGTCCCTTGGAGCTGCATTCGCTGCCACACAGACATTCGCGCTCTGCTAAAGCATTGCTTCCTAATGGGGCAACACTCTGTATCTCTCTCTGGCAGAGCCCGGCTGCCAAATTGGAAACGTCCAGAGATTGCGCCCACAGGAAAGCTGCCAGCACTGAAAGCTCTAGCTGGTTTTCACTGTCCCTTGGAACTGCATTCGCTGCCACACAGACATTCGCGCTCTGCTAAAGCATTGCTTCGTAATGGGGCAACACTCAGTATCTCTCTCTGGCAGAGCCCGGCTGCCAAATTGGAAACGTCCAGACATTGCGCCCACAGGAAAGCTGCCAGCACTGAAAACTGTAGCTGGTTTTCACTGTCCCTTGGAACTGCATTCGCTGCCACACAGACATTCGCGCTCTGCTAAAGCTTTGCTTCCTAATGGGGCAACACTCTGTATCTCTCTCTGGCAGAGCCCGGCTGCCAAATTGGAAACGTCCAGAGATTGCGCCCACAGGAAAGCTGCCAGCACTGAAAGCTCTAGCTGGTTTTCACTGTCCCTTGGAGCTGCATTCGCTGCCACACAGACATTCGCGCTCTGCTAAAGCATTGCTTCGTAATGGGGCAACACTCTGTATCTCTCTCTGGCAGAGCCCGGCTGCCAAATTGGAAACGTCCAGAGATTGCGCCCACAGGAAAGCTGCCAGCACTGAAAGCTCTAGCTGGTTTTCACTGTCCCTTGGAACTGCATTCGCTGCCACACAGACATTCGCGCTCTGCTAAAGCTTTGCTTCCTAATGGGGCAACACTCTGTATCTCTCTCTGGCAGAGCCCGGCTGCCAAATTGGAAACGTCCAGAGATTGCGCCCACAGGAAAGCTGCCAGCACTGAAAGCTCTAGCTGGTTTTCACTGTCCCTTGGAACTGCATTCGCTGCCACACAGACATTCGCGCTCTGCTAAAGCATTGCTTCGTAATGGGGCAACACTCTGTATCTCTCTCTGGCAGAGCCCGGCTGCCAAATTGGAAACGTCCAGAGATTGCGCCCACAGGAAAGCTGCCAGCACTGAAAGCTCTAGCTGGTTTTCACTGTCCCTTGGAACTGCATTCGCTGCCACACAGACATTCGCGCTCTGCTAAAGCATTGCTTCGTAATGGGGCAACACTCTGTATCTCTCTCTGGCAGAGCCCGGCTGCCAAATTGGAAACGTCCAGAGATTGCGCCCACAGGAAAGCTGCCAGCACTGAAAACTTTAGCTGGTTTTCACTGTCCCTTGGAACTGCATTCGCTGCCACACAGACATTCGCGCTCTGCTAAAGCATTGCTTCGTAATGGGGCAACACTCTGTATCTCTCTCTGGCAGAGCCCGGCTGCCAAATTGGAAACGTCCAGAGATTGCGCCCACAGGAAAGCTGCCAGCACTGAAAGCTCTAGCTGGTTTTCACTGTCCCTTGGAACTGCATTCGCTGCCACACAGACATTCGCGCTCTGCTAAAGCTTTGCTTCCTAATGGGGCAACACTCTGTATCTCTCTCTGGCAGAGCCCGGCTGCCAAATTGGAAACGTCCAGACATTGCGCCCACAGGAAAGCTGCCAGCACTGAATGCTCTAGCTGGTTTTCACTGTCCCTTGGAACTGCATTCGCTGCCACACAGACATTCGCGCTCTGCTAAAGCATTGCTTCGTAATGGGGCAACACTCTGTATCTCTCTCTGGCAGAGCCCGGCTGCCAAATTGGAAACGTCCAGAGATTGCGCCCACAGGAAAGCTGCCAGCACTGAAAGCTCTAGCTGGTTTTCACTGTCCCTTGGAACTGCATTCGCTGCCACACAGACATTCGCGCTCTGCTAAAGCATTGCTTCGTAATGGGGCAACACTCTGTATCTCTCTCTGGCAGAGCCCGGCTGCCAAATTGGAAACGTCCAGAGATTGCGCCCACAGGAAAGCTGCCAGCACTGAAAGCTCTAGCTGGTTTTCACTGTCCCTTGGAACTGCATTCGCTGCCACACAGACATTCGCGCTCTGCTAAAGCATTGCTTCGTAATGGGGCAACACTCTGTATCTCTCTCTGGCAGAGCCCGGCTGCCAAATTGGAAACGTCCAGAGATTGCGCCCACAGGAAAGCTGCCAGCACTGAAAACTTTAGCTGGTTTTCACTGTCCCTTGGAACTGCATTCGCTGCCACACAGACATTCGCGCTCTGCTAAAGCATTGCTTCGTAATGGGGCAACACTCTGTATCTCTCTCTGGCAGAGCCCGGCTGCCAAATTGGAAACGTCCAGAGATTGCGCCCACAGGAAAGCTGCCAGCACTGAAAGCTCTAGCTGGTTTTCACTGTCCCTTGGAACTGCATTCGCTGCCACACAGACATTCGCGCTCTGCTAAAGCTTTGCTTCCTAATGGGGCAACACTCTGTATCTCTCTCTGGCAGAGCCCGGCTGCCAAATTGGAAACGTCCAGAGATTGCGCCCACAGGAAAGCTGCCAGCACTGAAAGCTCTAGCTGGTTTTCACTGTCCCTTGGAACTGCATTCGCTGCCACACAGACATTCGCGCTCTGCTAAAGCATTGCTTCGTAATGGGGCAACACTCTGTATCTCTCTCTGGCAGAGCCCGGCTGCCAAATTGGAAACGTCCAGAGATTGCGCCCACAGGAAAGCTGCCAGCACTGAAAGCTCTAGCTGGTTTTCACTGTCCCTTGGAACTGCATTCGCTGCCACACAGACATTCGCGCTCTGCTAAAGCTTTGCTTCCTAATGGGGCAACACTCTGTATGTCTCTCTGGCAGAGCCCGGCTGCCAAATTGGAAACGTCCAGAGATTGCGCCCACAGGAAAGCTGCCAGCACTGAAAGCTCTAGCTGGTTTTCACTGTCCCTTGGAACTGCATTCGCTGCCACACAGACATTCGCGCTCTGCTAAAGCATTGCTTCGTAATGGGGCAACACTCTGTCTCTCTCTCTGGCAGAGCCCGGCTGCCAAATTGGAAACGTCCAGAGATTGCGCCCACAGGAAAGCTGCCAGCACTGAAAGCTCTAGCTGGTTTTCACTGTCCCTTGGAACTGCATTCGCTGCCACACAGACATTCGCGCTCTGCTAAAGCATTGCTTCGTAATGGGGCAACACTCTGTATCTCTCTCTGGCAGAGCCCGGCTGCCAAATTGGAAACGTCCAGACATTGCGCCCACAGGAAAGCTGCCAGCACTGAAAACTGTAGCTGGTTTTCACTGTCCCTTGGAGCTGCATTCGCTGCCACACAGACATTCGCGCTCTGCTAAAGCATTGCTTCGTAATGGGGCAACACTCTGTATCTCTCTCTGGCAGAGCCCGGCTGCCAAATTGGAAACGTCCAGAGATTGCGCCCACAGGAAAGCTGCCAGCACTGAAAGCTCTAGCTGGTTTTCACTGTCCCTTGGAGCTGCATTCGCTGCCACACAGACATTCGCGCTCTGCTAAAGCATTGCTTCGTAATGGGGCAACACTCTGTATCTCTCTCTGGCAGAGCCCGGCTGCCAAATTGGAAACGTCCAGAGATTGCGCCCACAGGAAAGCTGCCAGCACTGAAAACTTTAGCTGGTTTTCACTGTCCCTTGGAACTGCATTCGCTGCCACACAGACATTCGCGCTCTGCTAAAGCATTGCTTCCTAATGGGGCAACACTCTGTATCTCTCTCTGGCAGAGCCCGGCTGCCAAATTGGAAACGTCCAGAGATTGCGCCCACAGGAAAGCTGCCAGCACTGAAAGCTCTAGCTGGTTTTCACTGTCCCTTGGAACTGCATTCGCTGCCACACAGACATTCGCGCTCTGCTAAAGCATTGCTTCGTAATGGGGCAACACTCTGTATCTCTCTCTGGCAGAGCCCGGCTGCCAAATTGGAAACGTCCAGAGATTGCGCCCACAGGAAAGCTGCCAGCACTGAAAGCTCTAGCTGGTTTTCACTGTCCCTTGGAACTGCATTCGCTGCCACACAGACATTCGCGCTCTGCTAAAGCTTAACTTGGTAATTGGGCAACATTCTGTATCTCTCTCTGGCAGAGCCCGGCTGCCAAATTGGAAACGTCCAGAGATTGCGCCCACAGGAAAGCTGCCAGCACTGAAAGCTCTAGCTGGTTTTCACTGTCCCTTGGAACTGCATTCGCTGCCACACAGACATTCGCGCTCTGCTAAAGCTTTGCTTCCTAATGGGGCAACACTCTGTATCTCTCTCTGGCAGAGCCCGGCTGCCAAATTGGAAACGTCCAGACATTGCGCCCACAGGAAAGCTGCCAGCACTGAATGCTCTAGCTGGTTTTCACTGTCCCTTGGAACTGCATTCGCTGCCACACAGACATTCGCGCTCTGCTAAAGCATTGCTTCCTAATGGGGCAACACTCTGTATCTCTCTCTGGCAGAGCCCGGCTGCCAAATTGGAAACGTCCAGAGATTGCGCCCACAGGAAAGCTGCCAGCACTGAAAGCTCTAGCTGGTTTTCACTGTCCCTTGGAGCTGCATTTGCTGCCACACAGACATTCGCGCTCTGCTAAAGCATTGCTTCCTAATGGGGCAACACTCTGTATCTCTCTCTGGCAGAGCCCGGCTGCCAAATTGGAAACGTCCAGAGATTGCGCCCACAGGAAAGCTGCCAGCACTGAAAACTGTAGCTGGTTTTCACTGTCCCTTGGAACTGCATTCGCTGCCACACAGACATTCGCGCTCTGCTAAAGCATTGCTTCCTAATGGGGCAACACTCTGTATCTCTCTCTGGCAGAGCCCGGCTGCCAAATTGGAAACGTCCAGAGATTGCGCCCACAGGAAAGCTGCCAGCACTGAAAGCTCTAGCTGGTTTTCACTGTCCCTTGGAACTGCATTCGCTGCCACACAGACATTCGCGCTGTGCTAAAGCATTGCTTCGTAATGGGGCAACACTCTGTATCTCTCTCTGGCAGAGCCCGGCTGCCAAATTGGAAACGTCCAGAGATTGCGCCCACAGGAAAGCTGCCAGCACTGAAAGCTCTAGCTGGTTTTCACTGTCCCTTGGAGCTGCATTCGCTGCCACACAGACATTCGCGCTCTGCTAAAGCATTGCTTCGTAATGGGGCAACACTCTGTCTCTCTCTCTGGCAGAGCCCGGCTGCCAAATTGGAAACGTCCAGAGATTGCGCCCACAGGAAAGCTGCCAGCACTGAAAGCTCTAGCTGGTTTTCACTGTCCCTTGGAACTGCATTCGCTGCCACACAGACATTCGCGCTCTGCTAAAGCTTTGCTTCCTAATGGGGCAACACTCTGTATGTCTCTCTGGCAGAGCCCGGCTGCCAAATTGGAAACGTCCAGAGATTGCGCCCACAGGAAAGCTGCCAGCACTGAAAGCTCTAGCTGGTTTTCACTGTCCCTTGGAACTGCATTCGCTGCCACACAGACATTCGCGCTCTGCTAAAGCATTGCTTCGTAATAGGGCAACATTCTGTATCTCTCTCTGGCAGAGCCCGGCTGCCAAATTGGAAACGTCCAGAGATTGCGCCCACAGGAAAGCTGCCAGCACTGAAAGCTCTAGCTGGTTTTCACTGTCCCTTGGAACTGCATTCGCTGCCACACAGACATTCGCGCTCTGCTAAAGCATTGCTTCGTAATGGGGCAACACTCTGTATCTCTCTCTGGCAGAGCCCGGCTGCCAAATTGGAAACGTCCAGAGATTGCGCCCACAGGAAAGCTGCCAGCGCTGAAAGCTCTAGCTGGTTTTCACTGTCCCTTGGAACTGCATTCGCTGCCACACAGACATTCGCGCTCTGCTAAAGCATTGCTTCGTAATGGGGCAACACTCTGTATCTCTCTCTGGCAGAGCCCGGCTGCCAAATTGGAAACGTCCAGAGATTGCGCCCACAGGAAAGCTGCCAGCACTGAAAACTTTAGCTGGTTTTCACTGTCCCTTGGAACTGCATTCGCTGCCACACAGACATTCGCGCTCTGCTAAAGCTTTGCTTCGTAATGGGGCAACACTCTGTATGTCTCTCTGGCAGAGCCCGGCTGCCAAATTGGAAACGTCCAGAGATTGCGCCCACAGGAAAGCTGCCAGCACTGAAAGCTCTAGCTGGTTTTCACTGTCCCTTGGAACTGCATTCGCTGCCACACAGACATTCGCGCTCTGCTAAAGCATTGCTTCCTAATGGGGCAACACTCTGTATCTCTCTCTGGCAGAGCCCGGCTGCCAAATTGGAAACGTCCAGAGATTGCGCCCACAGGAAAGCTGCCAGCACTGAAAGCTCTAGCTGGTTTTCACTGTCCCTTGGAACTGCATTCGCTGCCACACAGACATTCGCGCTGTGCTAAAGCATTGCTTCGTAATGGGGCAACACTCTGTATCTCTCTCTGGCAGAGCCCGGCTGCCAAATTGGAAACGTCCAGAGATTGCGCCCACAGGAAAGCTGCCAGCACTGAAAGCTCTAGCTGGTTTTCACTGTCCCTTGGAACTGCATTCGCTGCCACACAGACATTCGCGCTGTGCTAAAGCATTGCTTTGTAATGGGGCAACACTCTGTATCTGTCTCTGGCAGAGCCCGGCTGCCAAATTGGAAACGTCCAGAGATTGCGCCCACAGGAAAGCTGCCAGCACTGAAAGCTCTAGCTGGTTTTCACTGTCCCTTGGAACTGCATTCGCTGCCACACAGACATTCGCGCTCTGCTAAAGCATTGCTTCGTAATGGGGCAACATTCTGTATCTCTCTCTGGCAGAGCCCGGCTGCCAAATTGGAAACGTCCAGAGATTGCGCCCACAGGAAAGCTGCCAGCACTGAAAGCTCTAGCTGGTTTTCACTGTCCCTTGGAACTGCATTCGCTGCCACACAGACATTCGCGCTCTGCTAAAGCTTTGCTTCCTAATGGGGCAACACTCTGTATGTCTCTCTGGCAGAGCCCGGCTGCCAAATTGGAAACGTCCAGAGATTGCGCCCACAGGAAAGCTGCCAGCACTGAAAGCTCTAGCTGGTTTTCACTGTCCCTTGGAACTGCATTCGCTGCCACACAGACATTCGCGCTCTGCTAAAGCATTGCTTCCTAATGGGGCAACACTCTGTATCTCTCTCTGGCAGAGCCCGGCTGCCAAATTGGAAACGTCCAGAGATTGCGCCCACAGGAAAGCTGCCAGCACTGAAAGCTCTAGCTGGTTTTCACTGTCCCTTGGAACTGCATTCGCTGCCACACAGACATTCGCGCTCTGCTAAAGCATTGCTTCGTAATGGGGCAACACTCTGTATCTCTCTCTGGCAGAGCCCGGCTGCCAAATTGGAAACGTCCAGAGATTGCGCCCACAGGAAAGCTGCCAGCGCTGAAAGCTCTAGCTGGTTTTCACTGTCCCTTGGAACTGCATTCGCTGCCACACAGACATTCGCGCTCTGCTAAAGCATTGCTTCGTAATGGGGCAACACTCTGTCTCTCTCTCTGGCAGAGCCCGGCTGCCAAATTGGAAACGTCCAGAGATTGCGCCCACAGGAAAGCTGCCAGCACTGAAAGCTCTAGCTGGTTTTCACTGTCCCTTGGAACTGCATTCGCTGCCACACAGACATTCGCGCTCTGCTAAAGCATTGCTTCCTAATGGGGCAACACTCTGTATCTCTCTCTGGCAGAGCCCGGCTGCCAAATTGGAAACGTCCAGACATTGCGCCCACAGGAAAGCTGCCAGCACTGAAAGCTCTAGCTGGTTTTCACTGTCCCTTGGAGCTGCATTCGCTGCCACACAGACATTCGCGCTCTGCTAAAGCATTGCTTCCTAATGGGGCAACACTCTGTATCTCTCTCTGGCAGAGCCCGGCTGCCAAATTGGAAACGTCCAGAGATTGCGCCCACAGGAAAGCTGCCAGCACTGAAAGCTCTAGCTGGTTTTCACTGTCCCTTGGAACTGCATTCGCTGCCACACAGACATTCGCGCTCTGCTAAAGCATTGCTTCGTAATGGGGCAACACTCTGTATCTCTCTCTGGCAGAGCCCGGCTGCCAAATTGGAAACGTCCAGAGATTGCGCCCACAGGAAAGCTGCCAGCACTGAAAACTGTAGCTGGTTTTCACTGTCCCTTGGAACTGCATTCGCTGCCACACAGACATTCGCGCTCTGCTAAAGCTTTGCTTCCTAATGGGGCAACACTCTGTATCTCTCTCTGGCAGAGCCCGGCTGCCAAATTGGAAACGTCCAGAGATTGCGCCCACAGGAAAGCTGCCAGCACTGAAAGCTCTAGCTGGTTTTCACTGTCCCTTGGAGCTGCATTCGCTGCCACACAGACATTCGCGCTCTGCTAAAGCATTGCTTCGTAATGGGGCAACACTCTGTATCTCTCTATGGCAGAGCCCGGCTGCCAAATTGGAAACGTCCAGAGATTGCGCCCACAGGAAAGCTGCCAGCACTGAAAGCTCTAGCTGGTTTTCACTGTCCCTTGGAACTGCATTCGCTGCCACACAGACATTCGCGCTCTGCTAAAGCATTGCTTCCTAATGGGGCAACACTCTGTATCTCTCTCTGGCAGAGCCCGGCTGCCAAATTGGAAACGTCCAGAGATTGCGCCCACAGGAAAGCTGCCAGCACTGAAAACTTTAGCTGGTTTTCACTGTCCCTTGGAGCTGCATTCGCTGCCACACAGACATTCGCGCTCTGCTAAAGCATTGCTTCGTAATGGGGCAACACTCTGTATCTCTCTCTGGCAGAGCCCGGCTGCCAAATTGGAAACGTCCAGAGATTGCGCCCACAGGAAAGCTGCCAGCACTGAAAACTTTAGCTGGTTTTCACTGTCCCTTGGAACTGCATTCGCTGCCACACAGACATTCGCGCTCTGCTAAAGCATTGCTTCGTAATGGGGCAACACTCTGTATCTCTCTCTGGCAGAGCCCGGCTGCCAAATTGGAAACGTCCAGAGATTGCGCCCACAGGAAAGCTGCCAGCACTGAAAGCTCTAGCTGGTTTTCACTGTCCCTTGGAACTGCATTCGCTGCCACACACACATTCGCGCTCTGCTAAAGCTTTGCTTCCTAATGGGGCAACACTCTGTATCTCTCTCTGGCAGAGCCCGGCTGCCAAATTGGAAACGTCCAGAGATTGCGCCCACAGGAAAGCTGCCAGCACTGAAAGCTCTAGCTGGTTTTCACTGTCCCTTGGAACTGCATTCGCTGCCACACAGACATTCGCGCTCTGCTAAAGCATTGCTTCCTAATGGGGCAACACTCTGTATCTCTCTCTGGCAGAGCCCGGCTGCCAAATTGGAAACGTCCAGAGATTGCGCCCACAGGAAAGCTGCCAGCACTGAAAACTTTAGCTGGTTTTCACTGTCCCTTGGAACTGCATTCGCTGCCACACAGACATTCGCGCTCTGCTAAAGCATTGCTTCGTAATGGGGAAACACTCTGTATCTCTCTCTGGCAGAGCCCGGCTGCCAAATTGGAAACGTCCAGAGATTGCGCCCACAGGAAAGCTGCCAGCACTGAAAGCTCTAGCTGGTTTTCACTGTCCCTTGGAACTGCATTCGCTGCCACACAGACATTCGCGCTCTGCTAAAGCTTTGCTTCCTAATGGGGCAACACTCTGTATCTCTCTCTGGCAGAGCCCGGCTGCCAAATTGGAAACGTCCAGAGATTGCGCCCACAGGAAAGCTGCCAGCACTGAAAGCTCTAGCTGGTTTTCACTGTCCCTTGGAACTGCATTCGCTGCCACACAGACATTCGCGCTGTGCTAAAGCATTGCTTCGTAATGGGGCAACACTCTGTATCTCTCTCTGGCAGAGCCCGGCTGCCAAATTGGAAACGTCCAGAGATTGCGCCCACAGGAAAGCTGCCAGCACTGAAAGCTCTAGCTGGTTTTCACTGTCCCTTGGAACTGCATTCGCTGCCACACAGACATTCGCGCTCTGCTAAAGCATTGCTTCGTAATAGGGCAACATTCTGTATCTCTCTCTGGCAGAGCCCGGCTGCCAAATTGGAAACGTCCAGAGATTGCGCCCACAGGAATGCTGCCAGCACTGAAAGCTCTAGCTGGTTTTCACTGTCCCTTGGAACTGCATTCGCTGCCACACAGACATTCGCGCTCTGCTAAAGCATTGCTTCGTAATGGGGCAACACTCTGTATCTCTCTCTGGCAGAGCCCGGCTGCCAAATTGGAAACGTCCAGAGATTGCGCCCACAGGAAAGCTGCCAGCGCTGAAAGCTCTAGCTGGTTTTCACTGTCCCTTGGAACTGCATTCGCTGCCACACAGACATTCGCGCTCTGCTAAAGCATTGCTTCCTAATGGGGCAACACTCTGTATCTCTCTCTGGCAGAGCCCGGCTGCCAAATTGAAAACGTCCAGAGATTGCGCCCACAGGAAAGCTGCCAGCACTGAAAGCTCTAGCTGGTTTTCACTGTCCCTTGGAACTGCATTCGCTGCCACACAGACATTCGCGCTCTGCTAAAGCATTGCTTCCTAATGGGGCAACACTCTGTATCTCTCTCTGGCAGAGCCCGGCTGCCAAATTGGAAACGTCCAGACATTGCGCCCACAGGAAAGCTGCCAGCACTGAAAGCTCTAGCTGGTTTTCACTGTCCCTTGGAACTGCATTCGCTGCCACACAGACATTCGCGCTCTGCTAAAGCATTGCTTCGTAATAGGGCAACATTCTGTATCTCTCTCTGGCAGAGCCCGGCTGCCAAATTGGAAATGTCCAGAGATTGCGCCCACAGGAAAGCTGCCAGCACTGAAAGCTCTAGCTGGTTTTCACTGTCCCTTGGAACTGCATTCGCTGCCACACAGACATTCGCGCTCTGCTAAAGCATTGCTTCCTAATGGGGCAACACTCTGTCTCTCTCTCTGGCAGAGCCCGGCTGCCAAATTGGAAACGTCCAGAGATTGCGCCCACAGGAAAGCTGCCAGCACTGAAAGCTCTAGCTGGTTTTCACTGTCCCTTGGAACTGCATTCGCTGCCACACAGACATTCGCGCTCTGCTAAAGCATTGCTTCGTAATGGGGCAACACTCTGTATCTCTCTCTGGCAGAGCCCGGCTGCCAAATTGGAAACGTCCAGACATTGCGCCCACAGGAAAGCTGCCAGCACTGAAAGCTCTAGCTGGTTTTCACTGTCCCTTGGAGCTGCATTCGCTGCCACACAGACATTCGCGCTCTGCTAAAGCATTGCTTCCTAATGGGGCAACACTCTGTATCTCTCTCTGGCAGAGCCCGGCTGCCAAATTGGAAACGTCCAGAGATTGCGCCCACAGGAAAGCTGCCAGCACTGAAAACTTTAGCTGGTTTTCACTGTCCCTTGGAACTGCATTCGCTGCCACACAGACATTCGCGCTCTGCTAAAGCATTGCTTCGTAATGGGGCAACACTCTGTATCTCTCTCTGGCAGAGCCCGGCTGCCAAATTGGAAACGTCCAGAGATTGCGCCCACAGGAAAGCTGCCAGCACTGAAAGCTCTAGCTGGTTTTCACTGTCCCTTGGAACTGCATTCGCTGCCACACAGACATTCGCGCTCTGCTAAAGCATTGCTTCCTAATGGGGCAACACTCTGTATCTCTCTCTGGCAGAGCCCGGCTGCCAAATTGGAAACGTCCAGAGATTGCGCCCACAGGAAAGCTGCCAGCACTGAAAACTTTAGCTGGTTTTCACTGTCCCTTGGAACTGCATTCGCTGCCACACAGACATTCGCGCTCTGCTAAAGCATTGCTTCGTAATGGGGAAACACTCTGTATCTCTCTCTGGCAGAGCCCGGCTGCCAAATTGGAAACGTCCAGAGATTGCGCCCACAGGAAAGCTGCCAGCACTGAAAGCTCTAGCTGGTTTTCACTGTCCCTTGGAACTGCATTCGCTGCCACACACACATTCGCGCTCTGCTAAAGCTTTGCTTCCTAATGGGGCAACACTCTGTATCTCTCTCTGGCAGAGCCCGGCTGCCAAATTGGAAACGTCCAGACATTGCGCCCACAGGAAAGCTGCCAGCACTGAAAGCTCTAGCTGGTTTTCACTGTCCCTTGGAACTGCATTCGCTGCCACACAGACATTCGCGCTCTGCTAAAGCATTGCTTCGTAATGGGGCAACACTCTGTATCTCTCTCTGGCAGAGCCCGGCTGCCAAATTGGAAACGTCCAGAGATTGCGCCCACAGGAAAGCTGCCAGCACTGAAAGCTCTAGCTGGTTTTCACTGTCCCTTGGAACTGCATTCGCTGCCACACAGACATTCGCGCTCTGCTAAAGCATTGCTTCGTAATGGGGCAACATTCTGTATCTCTCTCTGGCAGAGCCCGGCTGCCAAATTGGAAACGTCCAGAGATTGCGCCCACAGGAAAGCTGCCAGCACTGAAAGCTCTAGCTGGTTTTCACTGTCCCTTGGAACTGCATTCGCTGCCACACAGACATTCGCGCTCTGCTAAAGCATTGCTTCCTAATGGGGCAACACTCTGTATGTCTCTCTGGCAGAGCCCGGCTGCCAAATTGGAAACGTCCAGAGATTGCGCCCACAGGAAAGCTGCCAGCACTGAAAGCTCTAGCTGGTTTTCACTGTCCCTTGGAACTGCATTCGCTGCCACACAGACATTCGCGCTCTGCTAAAGCATTGCTTCGTAATAGGGCAACATTCTGTATCTCTCTCTGGCAGAGCCCGGCTGCCAAATTGGAAACGTCCAGAGATTGCGCCCACAGGAATGCTGCCAGCACTGAAAGCTCTAGCTGGTTTTCACTGTCCCTTGGAACTGCATTCGCTGCCACACAGACATTCGCGCTCTGCTAAAGCATTGCTTCCTAATGGGGCAACACTCTGTATCTCTCTCTGGCAGAGCCCGGCTGCCAAATTGGAAACGTCCAGACATTGCGCCCACAGGAAAGCTGCCAGCACTGAAAGCTCTAGCTGGTTTTCACTGTCCCTTGGAACTGCATTCGCTGCCACACAGACATTCGCGCTCTGCTAAAGCATTGCTTCGTAATAGGGCAACATTCTGTATCTCTCTCTGGCAGAGCCCGGCTGCCAAATTGGAAATGTCCAGAGATTGCGCCCACAGGAAAGCTGCCAGCACTGAAAGCTCTAGCTGGTTTTCACTGTCCCTTGGAACTGCATTCGCTGCCACACAGACATTCGCGCTCTGCTAAAGCATTGCTTCCTAATGGGGCAACACTCTGTATCTCTCTCTGGCAGAGCCCGGCTGCCAAATTGGAAACGTCCAGAGATTGCGCCCACAGGAAAGCTGCCAGCACTGAAAACTTTAGCTGGTTTTCACTGTCCCTTGGAACTGCATTCGCTGCCACACAGACATTCGCGCTCTGCTAAAGCATTGCTTCGTAATGGGGAAACACTCTGTATCTCTCTCTGGCAGAGCCCGGCTGCCAAATTGGAAACGTCCAGAGATTGCGCCCACAGGAAAGCTGCCAGCACTGAAAGCTCTAGCTGGTTTTCACTGTCCCTTGGAACTGCATTCGCTGCCACACAGACATTCGCGCTCTGCTAAAGCATTGCTTCCTAATGGGGCAACACTCTGTATCTCTCTCTGGCAGAGCCCGGCTGCCAAATTGGAAACGTCCAGACATTGCGCCCACAGGAAAGCTGCCAGCACTGAAAACTGTAGCTGGTTTTCACTGTCCCTTGGAACTGCATTCGCTGCCACACAGACATTCGCGCTCTGCTAAAGCATTGCTTCGTAATGGGGCAACACTCTGTATCTCTCTCTGGCAGAGCCCGGCTGCCAAATTGGAAACGTCCAGAGATTGCGCCCACAGGAAAGCTGCCAGCACTGAAAGCTCTAGCTGGTTTTCACTGTCCCTTGGAACTGCATTCGCTGCCACACAGACATTCGCGCTGTGCTAAAGCATTGCTTCGTAATGGGGCAACACTCTGTATCTCTCTCTGGCAGAGCCCGGCTGCCAAATTGGAAACGTCCAGAGATTGCGCCCACAGGAAAGCTGCCAGCACTGAAAGCTCTAGCTGGTTTTCACTGTCCCTTGGAACTGCATTCGCTGCCACACAGACATTCGCGCTCTGCTAAAGCATTGCTTCGTAATGGGGCAACATTCTGTATCTCTCTCTGGCAGAGCCCGGCTGCCAAATTGGAAACGTCCAGAGATTGCGCCCACAGGAAAGCTGCCAGCACTGAAAGCTCTAGCTGGTTTTCACTGTCCCTTGGAACTGCATTCGCTGCCACACAGACATTCGCGCTCTGCTAAAGCATTGCTTCGTAATGGGGCAACACTCTGTATCTCTCTCTGGCAGAGCCCGGCTGCCAAATTGGAAACGTCCAGAGATTGCGCCCACAGGAAAGCTGCCAGCACTGAAAACTTTAGCTGGTTTTCACTGTCCCTTGGAACTGCATTCGCTGCCACACAGACATTCGCGCTCTGCTAAAGCATTGCTTCGTAATGGGGCAACACTCTGTATCTCTCTCTGGCAGAGCCCGGCTGCCAAATTGGAAACGTCCAGAGATTGCTCCCACAGGAAAGCTGCCAGCACTGAAAGCTCTAGCTGGTTTTCACTGTCCCTTGGAACTGCATTCGCTGCCACACACACATTCGCGCTCTGCTAAAGCTTTGCTTCCTAATGGGGCAACACTCTGTATCTCTCTCTGGCAGAGCCCGGCTGCCAAATTGGAAACGTCCAGAGATTGCGCCCACAGGAAAGCTGCCAGCACTGAAAGCTCTAGCTGGTTTTCACTGTCCCTTGGAACTGCATTCGCTGCCACACAGACATTCGCGCTCTGCTAAAGCATTGCTTCGTAATGGGGCAACACTCTGTATCTCTCTCTGGCAGAGCCCGGCTGCCAAATTGGAAACGTCCAGAGATTGCGCCCACAGGAAAGCTGCCAGCACTGAAAGCTCTAGCTGGTTTTCACTGTCCCTTGGAACTGCATTCGCTGCCACACAGACATTCGCGCTCTGCTAAAGCATTGCTTCGTAATGGGGCAACACTCTGTATCTCTCTCTGGCAGAGCCCGGCTGCCAAATTGGAAACGTCCAGAGATTGCGCCCACAGGAAAGCTGCCAGCACTGAAAACTTTAGCTGGTTTTCACTGTCCCTTGGAACTGCATTCGCTGCCACACAGACATTCGCGCTCTGCTAAAGCATTGCTTCGTAATGGGGAAACACTCTGTATCTCTCTCTGGCAGAGCCCGGCTGCCAAATTGGAAACGTCCAGAGATTGCGCCCACAGGAAAGCTGCCAGCACTGAAAGCTCTAGCTGGTTTTCACTGTCCCTTGGAACTGCATTCGCTGCCACACACACATTCGCGCTCTGCTAAAGCTTTGCTTCCTAATGGGGCAACACTCTGTATCTCTCTCTGGCAGAGCCCGGCTGCCAAATTGGAAACGTCCAGACATTGCGCCCACAGGAAAGCTGCCAGCACTGAAAGCTCTAGCTGGTTTTCACTGTCCCTTGGAACTGCATTCGCTGCCACACAGACATTCGCGCTCTGCTAAAGCATTGCTTCGTAATGGGGCAACATTCTGTATCTCTCTCTGGCAGAGCCCGGCTGCCAAATTGGAAACGTCCAGACATTGCGCCCACAGGAAAGCTGCCAGCACTGAAAGCTCTAGCTGGTTTTCACTGTCCCTTGGAACTGCATTCGCTGCCACACAGACATTCGCGCTCTGCTAAAGCATTGCTTCGTAATAGGGCAACATTCTGTATCTCTCTCTGGCAGAGCCCGGCTGCCAAATTGGAAATGTCCAGAGATTGCGCCCACAGGAAAGCTGCCAGCACTGAAAGCTCTAGCTGGTTTTCACTGTCCCTTGGAACTGCATTCGCTGCCACACAGACATTCGCGCTCTGCTAAAGCATTGCTTCCTAATGGGGCAACACTCTGTATCTCTCTCTGGCAGAGCCCGGCTGCCAAATTGGAAACGTCCAGAGATTGCGCCCACAGGAAAGCTGCCAGCACTGAAAACTTTAGCTGGTTTTCACTGTCCCTTGGAACTGCATTCGCTGCCACACAGACATTCGCGCTCTGCTAAAGCATTGCTTCCTAATGGGGAAACACTCTGTATCTCTCTCTGGCAGAGCCCGGCTGCCAAATTGGAAACGTCCAGAGATTGCGCCCACAGGAAAGCTGCCAGCACTGAAAGCTCTAGCTGGTTTTCACTGTCCCTTGGAACTGCATTCGCTGCCACACAGACATTCGCGCTCTGCTAAAGCTTTGCTTCCTAATGGGGCAACACTCTGTATCTCTCTCTGGCAGAGCCCGGCTGCCAAATTGGAAACGTCCAGACATTGCGCCCACAGGAAAGCTGCCAGCACTGAAAACTGTAGCTGGTTTTCACTGTCCCTTGGAACTGCATTCGCTGCCACACAGACATTCGCGCTCTGCTAAAGCATTGCTTCGTAATGGGGCAACACTCTGTATCTCTCTCTGGCAGAGCCCGGCTGCCAAATTGGAAACGTCCAGAGATTGCGCCCACAGGAAAGCTGCCAGCACTGAAAGCTCTAGCTGGTTTTCACTGTCCCTTGGAACTGCATTCGCTGCCACACAGACATTCGCGCTGTGCTAAAGCATTGCTTCGTAATGGGGCAACACTCTGTATCTCTCTCTGGCAGAGCCCGGCTGCCAAATTGGAAACGTCCAGAGATTGCGCCCACAGGAAAGCTGCCAGCACTGAAAGCTCTAGCTGGTTTTCACTGTCCCTTGGAACTGCATTCGCTGCCACACAGACATTCGCGCTCTGCTAAAGCATTGCTTCGTAATGGGGCAACATTCTGTATCTCTCTCTGGCAGAGCCCGGCTGCCAAATTGGAAACGTCCAGAGATTGCGCCCACAGGAAAGCTGCCAGCACTGAAAGCTCTAGCTGGTTTTCACTGTCCCTTGGAACTGCATTCGCTGCCACACAGACATTCGCGCTCTGCTAAAGCATTGCTTCGTAATGGGGCAACACTCTGTATCTCTCTCTGGCAGAGCCCGGCTGCCAAATTGGAAACGTCCAGAGATTGCGCCCACAGGAAAGCTGCCAGCACTGAAAACTTTAGCTGGTTTTCACTGTCCCTTGGAACTGCATTCGCTGCCACACAGACATTCGCGCTCTGCTAAAGCATTGCTTCGTAATGGGGCAACACTCTGTATCTCTCTCTGGCAGAGCCCGGCTGCCAAATTGGAAACGTCCAGAGATTGCTCCCACAGGAAAGCTGCCAGCACTGAAAGCTCTAGCTGGTTTTCACTGTCCCTTGGAACTGCATTCGCTGCCACACACACATTCGCGCTCTGCTAAAGCTTTGCTTCCTAATGGGGCAACACTCTGTATCTCTCTCTGGCAGAGCCCGGCTGCCAAATTGGAAACGTCCAGAGATTGCGCCCACAGGAAAGCTGCCAGCACTGAAAGCTCTAGCTGGTTTTCACTGTCCCTTGGAACTGCATTCGCTGCCACACAGACATTCGCGCTCTGCTAAAGCATTGCTTCGTAATGGGGCAACACTCTGTATCTCTCTCTGGCAGAGCCCGGCTGCCAAATTGGAAACGTCCAGAGATTGCGCCCACAGGAAAGCTGCCAGCACTGAAAGCTCTAGCTGGTTTTCACTGTCCCTTGGAACTGCATTCGCTGCCACACAGACATTCGCGCTCTGCTAAAGCATTGCTTCCTAATGGGGCAACACTCTGTATCTCTCTCTGGCAGAGCCCGGCTGCCAAATTGGAAACGTCCAGAGATTGCGCCCACAGGAAAGCTGCCAGCACTGAAAACTTTAGCTGGTTTTCACTGTCCCTTGGAACTGCATTCGCTGCCACACAGACATTCGCGCTCTGCTAAAGCATTGCTTCGTAATGGGGAAACACTCTGTATCTCTCTCTGGCAGAGCCCGGCTGCCAAATTGGAAACGTCCAGAGATTGCGCCCACAGGAAAGCTGCCAGCACTGAAAGCTCTAGCTGGTTTTCACTGTCCCTTGGAACTGCATTCGCTGCCACACACACATTCGCGCTCTGCTAAAGCTTTGCTTCCTAATGGGGCAACACTCTGTATCTCTCTCTGGCAGAGCCCGGCTGCCAAATTGGAAACGTCCAGACATTGCGCCCACAGGAAAGCTGCCAGCACTGAAAGCTCTAGCTGGTTTTCACTGTCCCTTGGAACTGCATTCGCTGCCACACAGACATTCGCGCTCTGCTAAAGCATTGCTTCGTAATGGGGCAACACTCTGTATCTCTCTCTGGCAGAGCCCGGCTGCCAAATTGGAAACGTCCAGAGATTGCGCCCACAGGAAAGCTGCCAGCACTGAAAGCTCTAGCTGGTTTTCACTGTCCCTTGGAACTGCATTCGCTGCCACACAGACATTCGCGCTCTGCTAAAGCATTGCTTCGTAATGGGGCAACACTCTGTATCTCTCTCTGGCAGAGCCCGGCTGCCAAATTGGAAACGTCCAGAGATTGCGCCCACAGGAAAGCTGCCAGCACTGAAAGCTCTAGCTGGTTTTCACTGTCCCTTGGAACTGCATTCGCTGCCACACAGACATTCGCGCTCTGCTAAAGCATTGCTTCGTAATGGGGCAACATTCTGTATCTCTCTCTGGCAGAGCCCGGCTGCCAAATTGGAAACGTCCAGAGATTGCGCCCACAGGAAAGCTGCCAGCACTGAAAGCTCTAGCTGGTTTTCACTGTCCCTTGGAACTGCATTCGCTGCCACACAGACATTCGCGCTCTGCTAAAGCTTTGCTTCCTAATGGGGCAACACTCTGTATGTCTCTCTGGCAGAGCCCGGCTGCCAAATTGGAAACGTCCAGAGATTGCGCCCACAGGAAAGCTGCCAGCACTGAAAGCTCTAGCTGGTTTTCACTGTCCCTTGGAACTGCATTCGCTGCCACACAGACATTCGCGCTCTGCTAAAGCATTGCTTCGTAATAGGGCAACATTCTGTATCTCTCTCTGGCAGAGCCCGGCTGCCAAATTGGAAACGTCCAGAGATTGCGCCCACAGGAATGCTGCCAGCACTGAAAGCTCTAGCTGGTTTTCACTGTCCCTTGGAACTGCATTCGCTGCCACACAGACATTCGCGCTCTGCTAAAGCATTGCTTCGTAATGGGGCAACACTCTGTATCTCTCTCTGGCAGAGCCCGGCTGCCAAATTGGAAACGTCCAGAGATTGCGCCCACAGGAAAGCTGCCAGCACTGAAAGCTCTAGCTGGTTTTCACTGTCCCTTGGAACTGCATTCGCTGCCACACAGACATTCGCGCTCTGCTAAAGCATTGCTTCGTAATGGGGCAACACTCTGTCTCTCTCTCTGGCAGAGCCCGGCTGCCAAATTGAAAACGTCCAGAGATTGCGCCCACAGGAAAGCTGCCAGCACTGAAAGCTCTAGCTGGTTTTCACTGTCCCTTGGAACTGCATTCGCTGCCACACAGACATTCGCGCTCTGCTAAAGCATTGCTTCCTAATGGGGCAACACTCTGTATCTCTCTCTGGCAGAGCCCGGCTGCCAAATTGGAAACGTCCAGACATTGCGCCCACAGGAAAGCTGCCAGCACTGAAAGCTCTAGCTGGTTTTCACTGTCCCTTGGAACTGCATTCGCTGCCACACAGACATTCGCGCTCTGCTAAAGCATTGCTTCGTAATAGGGCAACATTCTGTATCTCTCTCTGGCAGTGCCCGGCTGCCAAATTGGAAATTTCCAGAGATTGCGCCCACAGGAAAGCTGCCAGCACTGAAAGCTCTAGCTGGTTTTCACTGTCCCTTGGAACTGCATTCGCTGCCACACAGACATTCGCGCTCTGCTAAAGCATTGCTTCGTAATGGGGCAACACTCTGTATCTCTCTCTGGCAGAGCCCGGCTGCCAAATTGGAAACGTCCAGACATTGCGCCCACAGGAAAGCTGCCAGCGCTGAAAGCTCTAGCTGGTTTTCACTGTCCCTTGGAACTGCATTCGCTGCCACACAGACATTCGCGCTCTGCTAAAGCATTGCTTCGTAATGGGGCAACACTCTGTCTCTCTCTCTGGCAGAGCCCGGCTGCCAAATTGGAAACGTCCAGAGATTGCGCCCACAGGAAAGCTGCCAGCACTGAAAGCTCTAGCTGGTTTTCACTGTCCCTTGGAACTGCATTCGCTGCCACACAGACATTCGCGCTCTGCTAAAGCATTGCTTCGTAATGGGGCAACACTCTGTATCTCTCTCTGGCAGAGCCCGGCTGCCAAATTGGAAACGTCCAGAGATTGCGCCCACAGGAAAGCTGCCAGCACTGAAAGCTCTAGCTGGTTTTCACTGTCCCTTGGAGCTGCATTCGCTGCCACACAGACATTCGCGCTCTGCTAAAGCATTGCTTCGTAATGGGGCAACACTCTGTATCTCTCTCTGGCAGAGCCCGGCTGCCAAATTGGAAACGTCCAGAGATTGCGCCCACAGGAAAGCTGCCAGCACTGAAAGCTCTAGCTGGTTTTCACTGTCCCTTGGAACTGCATTCGCTGCCACACAGACATTCGCGCTCTGCTAAAGCATTGCTTCCTAATGGGGCAACACTCTGTATCTCTCTCTGGCAGAGCCCGGCTGCCAAATTGGAAACGTCCAGAGATTGCGCCCACAGGAAAGCTGCCAGCACTGAAAGCTCTAGCTGGTTTTCACTGTCCCTTGGAACTGCATTCGCTGCCACACAGACATTCGCGCTCTGCTAAAGCATTGCTTCCTAATGGGGAAACACTCTGTATCTCTCTCTGGCAGAGCCCGGCTGCCAAATTGGAAACGTCCAGAGATTGCGCCCACAGGAAAGCTGCCAGCACTGAAAGCTCTAGCTGGTTTTCACTGTCCCTTGGAACTGCATTCGCTGCCACACAGACATTCGCGCTCTGCTAAAGCTTTGCTTCCTAATGGGGCAACACTCTGTATCTCTCTCTGGCAGAGCCCGGCTGCCAAATTGGAAACGTCCAGAGATTGCGCCCACAGGAAAGCTGCCAGCACTGAAAGCTCTAGCTGGTTTTCACTGTCCCTTGGAACTGCATTCGCTGCCACACAGACATTCGCGCTCTGCTAAAGCATTGCTTCCTAATGGGGCAACACTCTGTATCTCTCTCTGGCAGAGCCCGGCTGCCAAATTGGAAACGTCCAGAGATTGCGCCCACAGGAAAGCTGCCAGCACTGAAAACTTTAGCTGGTTTTCACTGTCCCTTGGAACTGCATTCGCTGCCACACAGACATTCGCGCTCTGCTAAAGCATTGCTTCCTAATGGGGAAACACTCTGTATCTCTCTCTGGCAGAGCCCGGCTGCCAAATTGGAAACGTCCAGAGATTGCGCCCACAGGAAAGCTGCCAGCACTGAAAGCTCTAGCTGGTTTTCACTGTCCCTTGGAACTGCATTCGCTGCCACACAGACATTCGCGCTGTGCTAAAGCATTGCTTCGTAATGGGGCAACACTCTGTATCTCTCTCTGGCAGAGCCCGGCTGCCAAATTGGAAACGTCCAGAGATTGCGCCCACAGGAAAGCTGCCAGCACTGAAAGCTCTAGCTGGTTTTCACTGTCCCTTGGAACTGCATTCGCTGCCACACAGACATTCGCGCTCTGCTAAAGCATTGCTTCGTAATGGGGCAACATTCTGTATCTCTCTCTGGCAGAGCCCGGCTGCCAAATTGGAAACGTCCAGAGATTGCGCCCACAGGAAAGCTGCCAGCACTGAAAGCTCTAGCTGGTTTTCACTGTCCCTTGGAACTGCATTCGCTGCCACACAGACATTCGCGCTCTGCTAAAGCTTTGCTTCCTAATGGGGCAACACTCTGTATGTCTCTCTGGCAGAGCCCGGCTGCCAAATTGGAAACGTCCAGAGATTGCGCCCACAGGAAAGCTGCCAGCACTGAAAGCTCTAGCTGGTTTTCACTGTCCCTTGGAACTGCATTCGCTGCCACACAGACATTCGCGCTCTGCTAAAGCATTGCTTCGTAATGGGGCAACACTCTGTATCTCTCTCTGGCAGAGCCCGGCTGCCAAATTGGAAACGTCCAGAGATTGCGCCCACAGGAAAGCTGCCAGCGCTGAAAGCTCTAGCTGGTTTTCACTGTCCCTTGGAACTGCATTCGCTGCCACACAGACATTCGCGCTCTGCTAAAGCATTGCTTCGTAATGGGGCAACACTCTGTCTCTCTCTCTGGCAGAGCCCGGCTGCCAAATTGGAAACGTCCAGAGATTGCGCCCACAGGAAAGCTGCCAGCACTGAAAGCTCTAGCTGGTTTTCACTGTCCCTTGGAACTGCATTCGCTGCCACACAGACATTCGCGCTCTGCTAAAGCATTGCTTCGTAATGGGGCAACACTCTGTATCTCTCTCTGGCAGAGCCCGGCTGCCAAATTGGAAACGTCCAGACATTGCGCCCACAGGAAAGCTGCCAGCACTGAAAACTGTAGCTGGTTTTCACTGTCCCTTGGAGCTGCATTCGCTGCCACACAGACATTCGCGCTCTGCTAAAGCATTGCTTCGTAATGGGGCAACACTCTGTATCTCTCTCTGGCAGAGCCCGGCTGCCAAATTGGAAACGTCCAGAGATTGCGCCCACAGGAAAGCTGCCAGCACTGAAAGCTCTAGCTGGTTTTCACTGTCCCTTGGAGCTGCATTCGCTGCCACACAGACATTCGCGCTCTGCTAAAGCATTGCTTCGTAATGGGGCAACACTCTGTATCTCTCTCTGGCAGAGCCCGGCTGCCAAATTGGAAACGTCCAGAGATTGCGCCCACAGGAAAGCTGCCAGCACTGAAAACTTTAGCTGGTTTTCACTGTCCCTTGGAACTGCATTCGCTGCCACACAGACATTCGCGCTCTGCTAAAGCATTGCTTCGTAATGGGGCAACATTCTGTATCTCTCTCTGGCAGAGCCCGGCTGCCAAATTGGAAACGTCCAGAGATTGCGCCCACAGGAAAGCTGCCAGCACTGAAAGCTCTAGCTGGTTTTCACTGTCCCTTGGAACTGCATTCGCTGCCACACAGACATTCGCGCTCTGCTAAAGCTTTGCTTCGTAATGGGGCAACACTCTGTATGTCTCTCTGGCAGAGCCCGGCTGCCAAATTGGAAACGTCCAGAGATTGCGCCCACAGGAAAGCTGCCAGCACTGAAAGCTCTAGCTGGTTTTCACTGTCCCTTGGAACTGCATTCGCTGCCACACAGACATTCGCGCTCTGCTAAAGCATTGCTTCCTAATGGGGCAACACTCTGTATCTCTCTCTGGCAGAGCCCGGCTGCCAAATTGGAAACGTCCAGAGATTGCGCCCACAGGAAAGCTGCCAGCACTGAAAGCTCTAGCTGGTTTTCACTGTCCCTTGGAACTGCATTCGCTGCCACACAGACATTCGCGCTCTGCTAAAGCATTGCTTCCTAATGGGGCAACACTCTGTATCTCTCTCTGGCAGAGCCCGGCTGCCAAATTGGAAACGTCCAGAGATTGCGCCCACAGGAAAGCTGCCAGCACTGAAAGCTCTAGCTGGTTTTCACTGTCCCTTGGAACTGCATTCGCTGCCACACAGACATTCGCGCTCTGCTAAAGCTTTGCTTCCTAATGGGGCAACACTCTGTATCTCTCTCTGGCAGAGCCCGGCTGCCAAATTGGAAACGTCCAGACATTGCGCCCACAGAAAGCTGCCAGCACTGAATGCTCTAGCTGGTTTTCACTGTCCCTTGGAACTGCATTCGCTGCCACACAGACATTCGCGCTCTGCTAAAGCATTGCTTCCTAATGGGGCAACACTCTGTATCTCTCTCTGGCAGAGCCCGGCTGCCAAATTGGAAACGTCCAGAGATTGCGCCCACAGGAAAGCTGCCAGCACTGAAAGCTCTAGCTGGTTTTCACTGTCCCTTGGAGCTGCATTTGCTGCCACACAGACATTCGCGCTCTGCTAAAGCATTGCTTCCTAATGGGGCAACACTCTGTATCTCTCTCTGGCAGAGCCCGGCTGCCAAATTGGAAACGTCCAGAGATTGCGCCCACAGGAAAGCTGCCAGCACTGAAAACTGTAGCTGGTTTTCACTGTCCCTTGGAACTGCATTCGCTGCCACACAGACATTCGCGCTCTGCTAAAGCATTGCTTCGTAATGGGGCAACACTCTGTATCTCTCTCTGGCAGAGCCCGGCTGCCAAATTGGAAACGTCCAGAGATTGCGCCCACAGGAAAGCTGCCAGCACTGAAAGCTCTAGCTGGTTTTCACTGTCCCTTGGAACTGCATTCGCTGCCACACAGACATTCGCGCTGTGCTAAAGCATTGCTTCGTAATGGGGCAAGACTCTGTATCTCTCTCTGGCAGAGCCCGGCTGCCAAATTGGAAACGTCCAGAGATTGCGCCCACAGGAAAGCTGCCAGCACTGAAAGCTCTAGCTGGTTTTCACTGTCCCTTGGAGCTGCATTCGCTGCCACACAGACATTCGCGCTCTGCTAAAGCATTGCTTCGTAATGGGGCAACACTCTGTCTCTCTCTCTGGCAGAGCCCGGCTGCCAAATTGGAAACGTCCAGAGATTGCGCCCACAGGAAAGCTGCCAGCACTGAAAGCTCTAGCTGGTTTTCACTGTCCCTTGGAACTGCATTCGCTGCCACACAGACATTCGCGCTCTGCTAAAGCTTTGCTTCCTAATGGGGCAACACTCTGTATCTCTCTCTGGCAGAGCCCGGCTGCCAAATTGGAAACGTCCAGAGATTGCGCCCACAGGAAAGCTGCCAGCACTGAAAGCTCTAGCTGGTTTTCACTGTCCCTTGGAACTGCATTCGCTGCCACACAGACATTCGCGCTCTGCTAAAGCATTGCTTCGTAATAGGGCAACATTCTGTATCTCTCTCTGGCAGAGCCCGGCTGCCAAATTGGAAACGTCCAGAGATTGCGCCCACAGGAAAGCTGCCAGCACTGAAAGCTCTAGCTGGTTTTCACTGTCCCTTGGAACTGCATTCGCTGCCACACAGACATTCGCGCTCTGCTAAAGCATTGCTTCGTAATGGGGCAACACTCTGTATCTCTCTCTGGCAGAGCCCGGCTGCCAAATTGGAAACGTCCAGAGATTGCGCCCACAGGAAAGCTGCCAGCGCTGAAAGCTCTAGCTGGTTTTCACTGTCCCTTGGAACTGCATTCGCTGCCACACAGACATTCGCGCTCTGCTAAAGCATTGCTTCGTAATGGGGCAACACTCTGTATCTCTCTCTGGCAGAGCCCGGCTGCCAAATTGGAAACGTCCAGAGATTGCGCCCACAGGAAAGCTGCCAGCACTGAAAACTTTAGCTGGTTTTCACTGTCCCTTGGAACTGCATTCGCTGCCACACAGACATTCGCGCTCTGCTAAAGCATTGCTTCCTAATGGGGCAACACTCTGTATCTCTCTCTGGCAGAGCCCGGCTGCCAAATTGGAAACGTCCAGAGATTGCGCCCACAGGAAAGCTGCCAGCACTGAAAGCTCTAGCTGGTTTTCACTGTCCCTTGGAACTGCATTCGCTGCCACACAGACATTCGCGCTCTGCTAAAGCTTTGCTTCCTAATGGGGCAACACTCTGTATGTCTCTCTGGCAGAGCCCGGCTGCCAAATTGGAAACGTCCAGAGATTGCGCCCACAGGAAAGCTGCCAGCACTGAAAGCTCTAGCTGGTTTTCACTGTCCCTTGGAACTGCATTCGCTGCCACACAGACATTCGCGCTCTGCTAAAGCATTGCTTCGTAATGGGGCAACACTCTGTATCTCTCTCTGGCAGAGCCCGGCTGCCAAATTGGAAACGTCCAGAGATTGCGCCCACAGGAAAGCTGCCAGCACTGAAAGCTCTAGCTGGTTTTCACTGTCCCTTGGAACTGCATTCGCTGCCACACAGACATTCGCGCTCTGCTAAAGCATTGCTTCCTAATGGGGCAACACTCTGTATCTCTCTCTGGCAGAGCCCGGCTGCCAAATTGGAAACGTCCAGAGATTGCGCCCACAGGAAAGCTGCCAGCACTGAAAGCTCTAGCTGGTTTTCACTGTCCCTTGGAACTGCATTCGCTGCCACACAGACATTCGCGCTGTGCTAAAGCATTGCTTCGTAATGGGGCAACACTCTGTATCTCTCTCTGGCAGAGCCCGGCTGCCAAATTGGAAACGTCCAGAGATTGCGCCCACAGGAAAGCTGCCAGCACTGAAAGCTCTAGCTGGTTTTCACTGTCCCTTGGAACTGCATTCGCTGCCACACAGACATTCGCGCTGTGCTAAAGCATTGCTTCGTAATGGGGCAACACTCTGTATCTGTCTCTGGCAGAGCCCGGCTGCCAAATTGGAAACGTCCAGAGATTGCGCCCACAGGAAAGCTGCCAGCACTGAAAGCTCTAGCTGGTTTTCACTGTCCCTTGGAACTGCATTCGCTGCCACACAGACATTCGCGCTCTGCTAAAGCATTGCTTCGTAATGGGGCAACACTCTGTATCTCTCTCTGGCAGAGCCCGGCTGCCAAATTGGAAACGTCCAGAGATTGCGCCCACAGGAAAGCTGCCAGCACTGAAAGCTCTAGCTGGTTTTCACTGTCCCTTGGAACTGCATTCGCTGCCACACAGACATTCGCGCTCTGCTAAAGCTTTGCTTCCTAATGGGGCAACACTCTGTATCTCTCTCTGGCAGAGCCCGGCTGCCAAATTGGAAACGTCCAGAGATTGCGCCCACAGGAAAGCTGCCAGCACTGAAAGCTCTAGCTGGTTTTCACTGTCCCTTGGAGCTGCATTCGCTGCCACACAGACATTCGCGCTCTGCTAAAGCATTGCTTCGTAATGGGGCAACACTCTGTATCTCTCTATGGCAGAGCCCGGCTGCCAAATTGGAAACGTCCAGAGATTGCGCCCACAGGAAAGCTGCCAGCACTGAAAGCTCTAGCTGGTTTTCACTGTCCCTTGGAGCTGCATTCGCTGCCACACAGACATTCGCGCTCTGTTAAAGCATTGCTTCCTAATGGGGCAACACTCTGTATCTCTCTCTGGCAGAGCCCGGCTGCCAAATTGGAAACGTCCAGAGATTGCGCCCACAGGAAAGCTGCCAGCACTGAAAACTTTAGCTGGTTTTCACTGTCCCTTGGAGCTGCATTCGCTGCCACACAGACATTCGCGCTCTGCTAAAGCATTGCTTCGTAATGGGGCAACACTCTGTATCTCTCTCTGGCAGAGCCCGGCTGCCAAATTGGAAACGTCCAGAGATTGCGCCCACAGGAAAGCTGCCAGCACTGAAAACTTTAGCTGGTTTTCACTGTCCCTTGGAACTGCATTCGCTGCCACACAGACATTCGCGCTCTGCTAAAGCATTGCTTCGTAATGGGGCAACACTCTGTATCTCTCTCTGGCAGAGCCCGGCTGCCAAATTGGAAACGTCCAGAGATTGCGCCCACAGGAAAGCTGCCAGCACTGAAAACTTTAGCTGGTTTTCACTGTCCCTTGGAACTGCATTCGCTGCCACACAGACATTCGCGCTCTGCTAAAGCATTGCTTCGTAATGGGGCAACACTCTGTATCTCTCTCTGGCAGAGCCCGGCTGCCAAATTGGAAAGGTCCAGAGATTGCGCCCACAGGAAAGCTGCCAGCACTGAAAGCTCTAGCTGGTTTTCACTGTCCCTTGGAACTGCATTCGCTGCCACACAGACATTCGCGCTCTGCTAAAGCTTTGCTTCCTAATGGGGCAACACTCTGTATCTCTCTCTGGCAGAGCCCGGCTGCCAAATTGGAAACGTCCAGAGATTGCGCCCACAGGAAAGCTGCCAGCACTGAAAGCTCTAGCTGGTTTTCACTGTCCCTTGGAACTGCATTCGCTGCCACACAGACATTCGCGCTCTGCTAAAGCATTGCTTCGTAATGGGGCAACACTCTGTATCTCTCTCTGGCAGAGCCCGGCTGCCAAATTGGAAACGTCCAGAGATTGCGCCCACAGGAAAGCTGCCAGCACTGAAAGCTCTAGCTGGTTTTCACTGTCCCTTGGAACTGCATTCGCTGCCACACAGACATTCGCGCTCTGCTAAAGCATTGCTTCGTAATGGGGCAACATTCTGTATCTGTCTCTGGCAGAGCCCGGCTGCCAAATTGGAAACGTCCAGAGATTGCGCCCACAGGAAAGCTGCCAGCACTGAAAGCTCTAGCTGGTTTTCACTGTCCCTTGGAACTGCATTCGCTGCCACACAGACATTCGCGCTCTGCTAAAGCATTGCTTCGTAATAGGGCAACATTCTGTATCTCTCTCTGGCAGAGCCCGGCTGCCAAATTGGAAACGTCCAGAGATTGCGCCCACAGGAATGCTGCCAGCACTGAAAGCTCTAGCTGGTTTTCACTGTCCCTTGGAACTGCATTCGCTGCCACACAGACATTCGCGCTCTGCTAAAGCATTGCTTCCTAATGGGGCAACACTCTGTATCTCTCTCTGGCAGAGCCCGGCTGCCAAATTGGAAACGTCCAGAGATTGCGCCCACAGGAAAGCTGCCAGCGCTGAAAGCTCTAGCTGGTTTTCACTGTCCCTTGGAACTGCATTCGCTGCCACACAGACATTCGCGCTCTGCTAAAGCATTGCTTCGTAATGGGGCAACACTCTGTCTCTCTCTCTGGCAGAGCCCGGCTGCCAAATTGGAAACGTCCAGAGATTGCGCCCACAGGAAAGCTGCCAGCACTGAAAGCTCTAGCTGGTTTTCACTGTCCCTTGGAACTGCATTCGCTGCCACACAGACATTCGCGCTCTGCTAAAGCATTGCTTCCTAATGGGGCAACACTCTGTATCTCTCTCTGGCAGAGCCCGGCTGCCAAATTGGAAACGTCCAGACATTGCGCCCACAGGAAAGCTGCCAGCACTGAAAGCTCTAGCTGGTTTTCACTGTCCCTTGGAACTGCATTCGCTGCCACACAGACATTCGCGCTCTGCTAAAGCATTGCTTCGTAATAGGGCAACATTCTGTATCTCTCTCTGGCAGAGCCCGGCTGCCAAATTGGAAATGTCCAGAGATTGCGCCCACAGGAAAGCTGCCAGCACTGAAAGCTCTAGCTGGTTTTCACTGTCCCTTGGAACTGCATTCGCTGCCACACAGACATTCGCGCTCTGCTACAGCATTGCTTCGTAATGGGGCAACACTCTGTATCTCTCTCTGGCAGAGCCCGGCTGCCAAATTGGAAATGTCCAGAGATTGCGCCCACAGGAAAGCTGCCAGCACTGAAAGCTCTAGCTGGTTTTCACTGTCCCTTGGAACTGCATTCGCTGCCACACAGACATTCGCGCTCTGCTAAAGCATTGCTTCGTAATGGGGCAACACTCTGTCTCTCTCTCTGGCAGAGCCCGGCTGCCAAATTGGAAACGTCCAGAGATTGCGCCCACAGGAAAGCTGCCAGCACTGAAAGCTCTAGCTGGTTTTCACTGTCCCTTGGAACTGCATTCGCTGCCACACAGACATTCGCGCTCTGCTAAAGCATTGCTTCGTAATGGGGCAACACTCTGTCTCTCTCTCTGGCAGAGCCCGGCTGCCAAATTGGAAACGTCCAGAGATTGCGCCCACAGGAAAGCTGCCAGCACTGAAAACTTTAGCTGGTTTTCACTGTCCCTTGGAGCTGCATTCGCTGCCACACAGACATTCGCGCTCTGCTAAAGCATTGCTTCGTAATGGGGCAACACTCTGTATCTCTCTCTGGCAGAGCCCGGCTGCCAAATTGGAAACGTCCAGAGATTGCGCCCACAGGAAAGCTGCCAGCACTGAAAACTTTAGCTGGTTTTCACTGTCCCTTGGAACTGCATTCGCTGCCACACAGACATTCGCGCTCTGCTAAAGCATTGCTTCGTAATGGGGCAACACTCTGTATCTCTCTCTGGCAGAGCCCGGCTGCCAAATTGGAAACGTCCAGAGATTGCTCCCACAGGAAAGCTGCCAGCACTGAAAGCTCTAGCTGGTTTTCACTGTCCCTTGGAACTGCATTCGCTGCCACACAGACATTCGCGCTCTGCTAAAGCTTTGCTTCCTAATGGGGCAACACTCTGTATCTCTCTCTGGCAGAGCCCGGCTGCCAAATTGGAAACGTCCAGAGATTGCGCCCACAGGAAAGCTGCCAGCACTGAAAGCTCTAGCTGGTTTTCACTGTCCCTTGGAACTGCATTCGCTGCCACACAGACATTCGCGCTCTGCTAAAGCATTGCTTCCTAATGGGGCAACACTCTGTATCTCTCTCTGGCAGAGCCCGGCTGCCAAATTGGAAACGTCCAGAGATTGCGCCCACAGGAAAGCTGCCAGCACTGAAAGCTCTAGCTGGTTTTCACTGTCCCTTGGAACTGCATTCGCTGCCACACACACATTCGCGCTCTGCTAAAGCTTTGCTTCCTAATGGGGCAACACTCTGTATCTCTCTCTGGCAGAGCCCGGCTGCCAAATTGGAAACGTCCAGACATTGCGCCCACAGGAAAGCTGCCAGCACTGAAAGCTCTAGCTGGTTTTCACTGTCCCTTGGAACTGCATTCGCTGCCACACAGACATTCGCGCTCTGCTAAAGCATTGCTTCGTAATGGGGCAACACTCTGTATCTCTCTCTGGCAGAGCCCGGCTGCCAAATTGGAAACGTCCAGAGATTGCGCCCACAGGAAAGCTGCCAGCACTGAAAGCTCTAGCTGGTTTTCACTGTCCCTTGGAACTGCATTCGCTGCCACACAGACATTCGCGCTCTGCTAAAGCATTGCTTCGTAATGGGGCAACACTCTGTATCTCTCTCTGGCAGAGCCCGGCTGCCAAATTGGAAACGTCCAGAGATTGCGCCCACAGGAAAGCTGCCAGCACTGAAAGCTCTAGCTGGTTTTCACTGTCCCTTGGAACTGCATTCGCTGCCACACAGACATTCGCGCTCTGCTAAAGCATTGCTTCGTAATGGGGCAACATTCTGTATCTCTCTCTGGCAGAGCCCGGCTGCCAAATTGGAAACGTCCAGAGATTGCGCCCACAGGAAAGCTGCCAGCACTGAAAGCTCTAGCTGGTTTTCACTGTCCCTTGGAACTGCATTCGCTGCCACACAGACATTCGCGCTCTGCTAAAGCTTTGCTTCCTAATGGGGCAACACTCTGTATGTCTCTCTGGCAGAGCCCGGCTGCCAAATTGGAAACGTCCAGAGATTGCGCCCACAGGAAAGCTGCCAGCACTGAAAGCTCTAGCTGGTTTTCACTGTCCCTTGGAACTGCATTCGCTGCCACACAGACATTCGCGCTCTGCTAAAGCATTGCTTCGTAATAGGGCAACATTCTGTATCTCTCTCTGGCAGAGCCCGGCTGCCAAATTGGAAACGTCCAGAGATTGCGCCCACAGGAATGCTGCCAGCACTGAAAGCTCTAGCTGGTTTTCACTGTCCCTTGGAACTGCATTCGCTGCCACACAGACATTCGCGCTCTGCTAAAGCATTGCTTCGTAATGGGGCAACACTCTGTATCTCTCTCTGGCAGAGCCCGGCTGCCAAATTGGAAACGTCCAGAGATTGCGCCCACAGGAAAGCTGCCAGCGCTGAAAGCTCTAGCTGGTTTTCACTGTCCCTTGGAACTGCATTCGCTGCCACACAGACATTCGCGCTCTGCTAAAGCATTGCTTCGTAATGGGGCAACACTCTGTCTCTCTCTCTGGCAGAGCCCGGCTGCCAAATTGAAAACGTCCAGAGATTGCGCCCACAGGAAAGCTGCCAGCACTGAAAGCTCTAGCTGGTTTTCACTGTCCCTTGGAACTGCATTCGCTGCCACACAGACATTCGCGCTCTGCTAAAGCATTGCTTCGTAATAGGGCAACATTCTGTATCTCTCTCTGGCAGAGCCCGGCTGCCAAATTGGAAACGTCCAGAGATTGCGCCCACAGGAAAGCTGCCAGCACTGAAAGCTCTAGCTGGTTTTCACTGTCCCTTGGAACTGCATTCGCTGCCACACAGACATTCGCGCTCTGCTAAAGCATTGCTTCGTAATGGGGCAACACTCTGTATCTCTCTCTGGCAGAGCCCGGCTGCCAAATTGGAAACGTCCAGAGATTGCGCCCACAGGAAAGCTGCCAGCGCTGAAAGCTCTAGCTGGTTTTCACTGTCCCTTGGAACTGCATTCGCTGCCACACAGACATTCGCGCTCTGCTAAAGCATTGCTTCGTAATGGGGCAACACTCTGTCTCTCTCTCTGGCAGAGCCCGGCTGCCAAATTGGAAACGTCCAGAGATTGCGCCCACAGGAAAGCTGCCAGCACTGAAAACTTTAGCTGGTTTTCACTGTCCCTTGGAACTGCATTCGCTGCCACACAGACATTCGCGCTCTGCTAAAGCATTGCTTCCTAATGGGGCAACACTCTGTATCTCTCTCTGGCAGAGCCCGGCTGCCAAATTGGAAACGTCCAGAGATTGCGCCCACAGGAAAGCTGCCAGCACTGAAAGCTCTAGCTGGTTTTCACTGTCCCTTGGAACTGCATTCGCTGCCACACAGACATTCGCGCTCTGCTAAAGCTTTGCTTCGTAATGGGGCAACACTCTGTATGTCTCTCTGGCAGAGACCGGCTGCCAAATTGGAAACGTCCAGAGATTGCGCCCACAGGAAAGCTGCCAGCACTGAAAGCTCTAGCTGGTTTTCACTGTCCCTTGGAACTGCATTCGCTGCCACACAGACATTCGCGCTCTGCTAAAGCATTGCTTCGTAATGGGGCAACATTCTGTATCTCTCTCTGGCAGAGCCCGGCTGCCAAATTGGAAACGTCCAGAGATTGCGCCCACAGGAAAGCTGCCAGCACTGAAAGCTCTAGCTGGTTTTCACTGTCCCTTGGAACTGCATTCGCTGCCACACAGACATTCGCGCTCTGCTAAAGCATTGCTTCGTAATGGGGCAACACTCTGTCTCTCTCTCTGGCAGAGCCCGGCTGCCAAATTGGAAACGTCCAGAGATTGCGCCCACAGGAAAGCTGCCAGCACTGAAAACTTTAGCTGGTTTTCACTGTCCCTTGGAACTGCATTCGCTGCCACACAGACATTCGCGCTCTGCTAAAGCATTGCTTCCTAATGGGGCAACACTCTGTATCTCTCTCTGGCAGAGCCCGGCTGCCAAATTGGAAACGTCCAGAGATTGCGCCCACAGGAAAGCTGCCAGCACTGAAAGCTCTAGCTGGTTTTCACTGTCCCTTGGAACTGCATTCGCTGCCACACAGACATTCGCGCTCTGCTAAAGCTTTGCTTCGTAATGGGGCAACACTCTGTATGTCTCTCTGGCAGAGACCGGCTGCCAAATTGGAAACGTCCAGAGATTGCGCCCACAGGAAAGCTGCCAGCACTGAAAGCTCTAGCTGGTTTTCACTGTCCCTTGGAACTGCATTCGCTGCCACACAGACATTCGCGCTCTGCTAAAGCATTGCTTCGTAATGGGGCAACATTCTGTATCTCTCTCTGGCAGAGCCCGGCTGCCAAATTGGAAACGTCCAGAGATTGCGCCCACAGGAAAGCTGCCAGCACTGAAAGCTCTAGCTGGTTTTCACTGTCCCTTGGAACTGCATTCGCTGCCACACAGACATTCGCGCTCTGCTAAAGCTTTGCTTCCTAATGGGGCAACACTCTGTATGTCTCTCTGGCAGAGCCCGGCTGCCAAATTGGAAACGTCCAGAGATTGCGCCCACAGGAAAGCTGCCAGCACTGAAAGCTCTAGCTGGTTTTCACTGTCCCTTGGAACTGCATTCGCTGCCACACAGACATTCGCGCTCTGCTAAAGCATTGCTTCGTAATAGGGCAACATTCTGTATCTCTCTCTGGCAGAGCCCGGCTGCCAAATTGGAAACGTCCAGAGATTGCGCCCACAGGAATGCTGCCAGCACTGAAAGCTCTAGCTGGTTTTCACTGTCCCTTGGAACTGCATTCGCTGCCACACAGACATTCGCGCTCTGCTAAAGCATTGCTTCGTAATGGGGCAACACTCTGTATCTCTCTCTGGCAGAGCCCGGCTGCCAAATTGGAAACGTCCAGAGATTGCGCCCACAGGAAAGCTGCCAGCGCTGAAAGCTCTAGCTGGTTTTCACTGTCCCTTGGAACTGCATTCGCTGCCACACAGACATTCGCGCTCTGCTAAAGCATTGCTTCGTAATGGGGCAACACTCTGTCTCTCTCTCTGGCAGAGCCCGGCTGCCAAATTGAAAACGTCCAGAGATTGCGCCCACAGGAAAGCTGCCAGCACTGAAAGCTCTAGCTGGTTTTCACTGTCCCTTGGAACTGCATTCGCTGCCACACAGACATTCGCGCTCTGCTAAAGCATTGCTTCGTAATGGGGCAACACTCTGTATCTCTCTCTGGCAGAGCCCGGCTGCCAAATTGGAAACGTCCAGACATTGCGCCCACAGGAAAGCTGCCAGCACTGAAAGCTCTAGCTGGTTTTCACTGTCCCTTGGAACTGCATTCGCTGCCACACAGACATTCGCGCTCTGCTAAAGCATTGCTTCGTAATAGGGCAACATTCTGTATCTCTCTCTGGCAGAGCCCGGCTGCCAAATTGGAAATGTCCAGAGATTGCGCCCACAGGAAAGCTGCCAGCACTGAAAGCTCTAGCTGGTTTTCACTGTCCCTTGGAACTGCATTCGCTGCCACACAGACATTCGCGCTCTGCTAAAGCATTGCTTCGTAATGGGGCAACACTCTGTATCTCTCTCTGGCAGAGCCCGGCTGCCAAATTGGAAACGTCCAGAGATTGCGCCCACAGGAAAGCTGCCAGCGCTGAAAGCTCTAGCTGGTTTTCACTGTCCCTTGGAACTGCATTCGCTGCCACACAGACATTCGCGCTCTGCTAAAGCATTGCTTCGTAATGGGGCAACACTCTGTCTCTCTCTCTGGCAGAGCCCGGCTGCCAAATTGGAAACGTCCAGAGATTGCGCCCACAGGAAAGCTGCCAGCACTGAAAGCTCTAGCTGGTTTTCACTGTCCCTTGGAACTGCATTCGCTGCCACACAGACATTCGCGCTCTGCTAAAGCTTTGCTTCGTAATGGGGCAACACTCTGTATGTCTCTCTGGCAGAGCCCGGCTGCCAAATTGGAAACGTCCAGACATTGCGCCCACAGGAAAGCTGCCAGCACTGAAAGCTCTAGCTGGTTTTCACTGTCCCTTGGAACTGCATTCGCTGCCACACAGACATTCGCGCTCTGCTAAAGCATTGCTTCGTAATGGGGCAACACTCTGTATCTCTCTCTGGCAGAGCCCGGCTGCCAAATTGGAAACGTCCAGAGATTGCGCCCACAGGAAAGCTGCCAGCACTGAAAGCTCTAGCTGGTTTTCACTGTCCCTTGGAACTGCATTCGCTGCCACACAGACATTCGCGCTCTGCTAAAGCATTGCTTCCTAATGGGGCAACACTCTGTATCTCTCTCTGGCAGAGCCCGGCTGCCAAATTGGAAACGTCCAGAGATTGCGCCCACAGGAAAGCTGCCAGCACTGAAAGCTCTAGCTGGTTTTCACTGTCCCTTGGAACTGCATTCGCTGCCACACAGACATTCGCGCTCTGCTAAAGCTTTGCTTCCTAATGGGGCAACACTCTGTATCTCTCTCTGGCAGAGCCCGGCTGCCAAATTGGAAACGTCCAGACATTGCGCCCACAGGAAAGCTGCCAGCACTGAATGCTCTAGCTGGTTTTCACTGTCCCTTGGAACTGCATTCGCTGCCACACAGACATTCGCGCTCTGCTAAAGCATTGCTTCCTAATGGGGCAACACTCTGTATCTCTCTCTGGCAGAGCCCGGCTGCCAAATTGGAAACGTCCAGAGATTGCGCCCACAGGAAAGCTGCCAGCACTGAAAGCTCTAGCTGGTTTTCACTGTCCCTTGGAGCTGCATTTGCTGCCACACAGACGTTCGCGCTCTGCTAAAGCATTGCTTCGTAATGGGGCAACACTCTGTATCTCTCTCTGGCAGAGCCCGGCTGCCAAATTGGAAACGTCCAGAGATTGCGCCCACAGGAAAGCTGCCAGCACTGAAAACTGTAGCTGGTTTTCACTGTCCCTTGGAACTGCATTCGCTGCCACACAGACATTCGCGCTGTGCTAAAGCATTGCTTCGTAATGGGGCAACACTCTGTATCTCTCTCTGGCAGAGCCCGGCTGCCAAATTGGAAACGTCCAGAGATTGCGCCCACAGGAAAGCTGCCAGCACTGAAAGCTCTAGCTGGTTTTCACTGTCCCTTGGAACTGCATTCGCTGCCACACAGACATTCGCGCTGTGCTAAAGCATTGCTTCGTAATGGGGCAACACTCTGTATCTCTCTCTGGCAGAGCCCGGCTGCCAAATTGGAAACGTCCAGAGATTGCGCCCACAGGAAAGCTGCCAGCACTGAAAGCTCTAGCTGGTTTTCACTGTCCCTTGGAGCTGCATTCGCTGCCACACAGACATTCGCGCTCTGCTAAAGCATTGCTTCGTAATGGGGCAACATTCTGTATCTCTCTCTGGCAGAGCCCGGCTGCCAAATTGGAAACGTCCAGAGATTGCGCCCACAGGAAAGCTGCCAGCACTGAAAGCTCTAGCTGGTTTTCACTGTCCCTTGGAACTGCATTCGCTGCCACACAGACATTCGCGCTCTGCTAAAGCTTTGCTTCCTAATGGGGCAACACTCTGTATGTCTCTCTGGCAGAGCCCGGCTGCCAAATTGGAAACGTCCAGAGATTGCGCCCACAGGAAAGCTGCCAGCACTGAAAGCTCTAGCTGGTTTTCACTGTCCCTTGGAACTGCATTCGCTGCCACACAGACATTCGCGCTCTGCTAAAGCATTGCTTCGTAATAGGGCAACATTCTGTATCTCTCTCTGGCAGAGCCCGGCTGCCAAATTGGAAACGTCCAGAGATTGCGCCCACAGGAAAGCTGCCAGCACTGAAAGCTCTAGCTGGTTTTCACTGTCCCTTGGAACTGCATTCGCTGCCACACAGACATTCGCGCTCTGCTAAAGCATTGCTTCGTAATGGGGCAACACTCTGTATCTCTCTCTGGCAGAGCCCGGCTGCCAAATTGGAAACGTCCAGAGATTGCGCCCACAGGAAAGCTGCCAGCGCTGAAAGCTCTAGCTGGTTTTCACTGTCCCTTGGAACTGCATTCGCTGCCACACAGACATTCGCGCTCTGCTAAAGCATTGCTTCGTAATGGGGCAACACTCTGTATCTCTCTCTGGCAGAGCCCGGCTGCCAAATTGGAAACGTCCAGAGATTGCGCCCACAGGAAAGCTGCCAGCACTGAAAACTTTAGCTGGTTTTCACTGTCCCTTGGAACTGCATTCGCTGCCACACAGACATTCGCGCTCTGCTAAAGCATTGCTTCCTAATGGGGCAACACTCTGTATCTCTCTCTGGCAGAGCCCGGCTGCCAAATTGGAAACGTCCAGAGATTGCGCCCACAGGAAAGCTGCCAGCACTGAAAGCTCTAGCTGGTTTTCACTGTCCCTTGGAACTGCATTCGCTGCCACACAGACATTCGCGCTCTGCTAAAGCTTTGCTTCCTAATGGGGCAACACTCTGTATGTCTCTCTGGCAGAGCCCGGCTGCCAAATTGGAAACGTCCAGAGATTGCGCCCACAGGAAAGCTGCCAGCACTGAAAGCTCTAGCTGGTTTTCACTGTCCCTTGGAACTGCATTCGCTGCCACACAGACATTCGCGCTCTGCTAAAGCTTTGCTTCCTAATGGGGCAACACTCTGTATCTCTCTCTGGCAGAGCCCGGCTGCCAAATTGGAAACGTCCAGAGATTGCGCCCACAGGAAAGCTGCCAGCACTGAAAGCTCTAGCTGGTTTTCACTGTCCTTTGGAACTGCATTCGCTGCCACACAGACATTCGCGCTCTGCTAAAGCATTGCTTCCTAATGGGGCAACACTCTGTATCTCTCTCTGGCAGAGCCCGGCTGCCAAATTGGAAACGTCCAGAGATTGCGCCCACAGGAAAGCTGCCAGCGCTGAAAGCTCTAGCTGGTTTTCACTGTCCCTTGGAACTGCATTCGCTGCCACACAGACATTCGCGCTCTGCTAAAGCATTGCTTCGTAATGGGGCAACACTCTGTATCTCTCTCTGGCAGAGCCCGGCTGCCAAATTGGAAACGTCCAGAGACTGCGCCCACAGGAAAGCTGCCAGCACTGAAAGCTCTAGCTGGTTTTCACTGTCCCTTGGAACTGCATTCGCTGCCACACAGACATTCGCGCTCTGCTAAAGCATTGCTTCCTAATGGGGCAACACTCTGTATCTCTCTCTGGCAGAGCCCGGCTGCCAAATTGGAAACGTCCAGACATTGCGCCCACAGGAAAGCTGCCAGCACTGAAAGCTCTAGCTGGTTTTCACTGTCCCTTGGAACTGCATTCGCTGCCACACAGACATTCGCGCTCTGCTAAAGCATTGCTTCGTAATAGGGCAACATTCTGTATCTCTCTCTGGCAGAGCCCGGCTGCCAAATTGGAAATGTCCAGAGATTGCGCCCACAGGAAAGCTGCCAGCACTGAAAGCTCTAGCTGGTTTTCACTGTCCCTTGGAACTGCATTCGCTGCCACACAGACATTCGCGCTCTGCTAAAGCATTGCTTCGTAATGGGGCAACACTCTGTATCTCTCTCTGGCAGAGCCCGGCTGCCAAATTGGAAACGTCCAGAGATTGCGCCCACAGGAAAGCTGCCAGCGCTGAAAGCTCTAGCTGGTTTTCACTGTCCCTTGGAACTGCATTCGCTGCCACACAGACATTCGCGCTCTGCTAAAGCATTGCTTCGTAATGGGGCAACACTCTGTCTCTCTCTCTGGCAGAGCCCGGCTGCCAAATTGGAAACGTCCAGAGATTGCGCCCACAGGAAAGCTGCCAGCACTGAAAACTTTAGCTGGTTTTCACTGTCCCTTGGAACTGCATTCGCTGCCACACAGACATTCGCGCTCTGCTAAAGCATTGCTTCCTAATGGGGCAACACTCTGTATCTCTCTCTGGCAGAGCCCGGCTGCCAAATTGGAAACGTCCAGAGATTGCGCCCACAGGAAAGCTGCCAGCACTGAAAGCTCTAGCTGGTTTTCACTGTCCCTTGGAACTGCATTCGCTGCCACACAGACATTCGCGCTCTGCTAAAGCTTTGCTTCGTAATGGGGCAACACTCTGTATGTCTCTCTGGCAGAGCCCGGCTGCCAAATTGGAAACGTCCAGAGATTGCGCCCACAGGAAAGCTGCCAGCACTGAAAGCTCTAGCTGGTTTTCACTGTCCCTTGGAACTGCATTCGCTGCCACACAGACATTCGCGCTCTGCTAAAGCATTGCTTCGTAATGGGGCAACACTCTGTATCTCTCTCTGGCAGAGCCCGGCTGCCAAATTGGAAACGTCCAGAGATTGCGCCCACAGGAAAGCTGCCAGCACTGAAAGCTCTAGCTGGTTTTCACTGTCCCTTGGAGCTGCATTCGCTGCCACACAGACATTCGCGCTCTGCTAAAGCATTGCTTCCTAATGGGGCAACACTCTGTATCTCTCTCTGGCAGAGCCCGGCTGCCAAATTGGAAACGTCCAGAGATTGCGCCCACAGGAAAGCTGCCAGCACTGAAAGCTCTAGCTGGTTTTCACTGTCCCTTGGAACTGCATTCGCTGCCACACAGACATTCGCGCTCTGCTAAAGCTTTGCTTCCTAATGGGGCAACACTCTGTATCTCTCTCTGGCAGAGCCCGGCTGCCAAATTGGAAACGTCCAGACATTGCGCCCACAGGAAAGCTGCCAGCACTGAATGCTCTAGCTGGTTTTCACTGTCCCTTGGAACTGCATTCGCTGCCACACAGACATTCGCGCTCTGCTAAAGCATTGCTTCCTAATGGGGCAACACTCTGTATCTCTCTCTGGCAGAGCCCGGCTGCCAAATTGGAAACGTCCAGAGATTGCGCCCACAGGAAAGCTGCCAGCACTGAAAGCTCTAGCTGGTTTTCACTGTCCCTTGGAGCTGCATTTGCTGCCACACAGACGTTCGCGCTCTGCTAAAGCATTGCTTCGTAATGGGGCAACACTCTGTATCTCTCTCTGGCAGAGCCCGGCTGCCAAACTGGAAACGTCCAGAGATTGCGCCCACAGGAAAGCTGCCACCACTGAAAACTGTAGCTGGTTTTCACTGTCCCTTGGAACTGCATTCGCTGCCACACAGACATTCGCGCTCTGCTAAAGCATTGCTTCGTAATGGGGCAACACTCTGTATCTCTCTCTGGCAGAGCCCGGCTGCCAAATTGGAAACGTCCAGAGACTGCGCCCACAGGAAAGCTGCCAGCACTGAAAGCTCTAGCTGGTTTTCACTGTCCCTTGGAACTGCATTCGCTGCCACACAGACATTCGCGCTGTGCTAAAGCATTGCTTCGTAATGGGGCAACACTCTGTATCTCTCTCTGGCAGAGCCCGGCTGCCAAATTGGAAACGTCCAGAGATTGCGCCCACAGGAAAGCTGCCAGCACTGAAAGCTCTAGCTGGTTTTCACTGTCCCTTGGAACTGCATTCGCTGCCACACAGACATTCGCGCTCTGCTAAAGCATTGCTTCGTAATGGGGCAACATTCTGTATCTCTCTCTGGCAGAGCCCGGCTGCCAAATTGGAAACGTCCAGAGATTGCGCCCACAGGAAAGCTGCCAGCACTGAAAGCTCTAGCTGGTTTTCACTGTCCCTTGGAACTGCATTCGCTGCCACACAGACATTCGCGCTCTGCTAAAGCTTTGCTTCCTAATGGGGCAACACTCTGTATGTCTCTCTGGCAGAGCCCGGCTGCCAAATTGGAAACGTCCAGAGATTGCGCCCACAGGAAAGCTGCCAGCACTGAAAGCTCTAGCTGGTTTTCACTGTCCCTTGGAACTGCATTCGCTGCCACACAGACATTCGCGCTCTGCTAAAGCATTGCTTCGTAATAGGGCAACATTCTGTATCTCTCTCTGGCAGAGCCCGGCTGCCAAATTGGAAACGTCCAGAGATTGCGCCCACAGGAAAGCTGCCAGCACTGAAAGCTCTAGCTGGTTTTCACTGTCCCTTGGAACTGCATTCGCTGCCACACAGACATTCGCGCTCTGCTAAAGCATTGCTTCGTAATGGGGCAACACTCTGTATCTCTCTCTGGCAGAGCCCGGCTGCCAAATTGGAAACGTCCAGAGATTGCGCCCACAGGAAAGCTGCCAGCGCTGAAAGCTCTAGCTGGTTTTCACTGTCCCTTGGAACTGCATTCGCTGCCACACAGACATTCGCGCTCTGCTAAAGCATTGCTTCGTAATGGGGCAACACTCTGTATCTCTCTCTGGCAGAGCCCGGCTGCCAAATTGGAAACGTCCAGAGATTGCGCCCACAGGAAAGCTGCCAGCACTGAAAACTTTAGCTGGTTTTCACTGTCCCTTGGAACTGCATTCGCTGCCACACAGACATTCGCGCTCTGCTAAAGCATTGCTTCCTAATGGGGCAACACTCTGTATCTCTCTCTGGCAGAGCCCGGCTGCCAAATTGGAAACGTCCAGAGATTGCGCCCACAGGAAAGCTGCCAGCACTGAAAGCTCTAGCTGGTTTTCACTGTCCCTTGGAACTGCATTCGCTGCCACACAGACATTCGCGCTCTGCTAAAGCTTTGCTTCCTAATGGGGCAACACTCTGTATGTCTCTCTGGCAGAGCCCGGCTGCCAAATTGGAAACGTCCAGAGATTGCGCCCACAGGAAAGCTGCCAGCACTGAAAGCTCTAGCTGGTTTTCACTGTCCCTTGGAACTGCATTCGCTGCCACACAGACATTCGCGCTCTGCTAAAGCTTTGCTTCCTAATGGGGCAACACTCTGTATCTCTCTCTGGCAGAGCCCGGCTGCCAAATTGGAAACGTCCAGAGATTGCGCCCACAGGAAAGCTGCCAGCACTGAAAGCTCTAGCTGGTTTTCACTGTCCTTTGGAACTGCATTCGCTGCCACACAGACATTCGCGCTCTGCTAAAGCATTGCTTCCTAATGGGGCAACACTCTGTATCTCTCTCTGGCAGAGCCCGGCTGCCAAATTGGAAACGTCCAGAGATTGCGCCCACAGGAAAGCTGCCAGCACTGAAAGCTCTAGCTGGTTTTCACTGTCCCTTGGAACTGCATTCGCTGCCACAAAGACATTCGCGCTCTGCTAAAGCATTGCTTCGTAATGGGGCAACACTCTGTATCTCTCTCTGGCAGAGCCCGGCTGCCAAATTGGAAACGTCCAGAGATTGCGCCCACAGGAAAGCTGCCAGCACTGAAAGCTCTAGCTGGTTTTCACTGTCCCTTGGAACTGCATTCGCTGCCACACAGACATTCGCGCTCTGCTAAAGCATTGCTTCGTAATGGGGCAACACTCTGTCTCTCTCTCTGGCAGAGCCCGGCTGCCAAATTGGAAACGTCCAGAGATTGCGCCCACAGGAAAGCTGCCAGCACTGAAAGCTCTAGCTGGTTTTCACTGTCCCTTGGAACTGCATTCGCTGCCACACAGACATTCGCGCTGTGCTAAAGCATTGCTTCGTAATGGGGCAACACTCTGTATCTCTCTCTGGCAGAGCCCGGCTGCCAAATTGGAAACGTCCAGACATTGCGCCCACAGGAAAGCTGCCAGCACTGAAAGCTCTAGCTGGTTTTCACTGTCCCTTGGAACTGCATTCGCTGCCACACAGACATTCGCGCTCTGCTAAAGCATTGCTTCGTAATGGGGCAACATTCTGTATCTCTCTCTGGCAGAGCCCGGCTGCCAAATTGGAAACGTCCAGAGATTGCGCCCACAGGAAAGCTGCCAGCACTGAAAGCTCTAGCTGGTTTTCACTGTCCCTTGGAACTGCATTCGTTGCCACACAGACATTCGCGCTCTGCTAAAGCTTTGCTTCCTAATGGGGCAACACTCTGTATGTCTCTCTGGCAGAGCCCGGCTGCCAAATTGGAAACGTCCAGAGATTGCGCCCACAGGAAAGCTGCCAGCACTGAAAGCTCTAGCTGGTTTTCACTGTCCCTTGGAACTGCATTCGCTGCCACACAGACATTCGCGCTCTGCTAAAGCATTGCTTCGTAATGGGGCAACACTCTGTATCTCTCTCTGGCAGAGCCCGGCTGCCAAATTGGAAACGTCCAGAGATTGCGCCCACAGGAAAGCTGCCAGCACTGAAAGCTCTAGCTGGTTTTCACTGTCCCTTGGAACTGCATTCGCTGCCACACAGACATTCGCGCTCTGCTAAAGCATTGCTTCGTAATGGGGCAACACTCTGTATCTCTCTCTGGCAGAGCCCGGCTGCCAAATTGGAAACGTCCAGAGATTGCGCCCACAGGAAAGCTGCCAGCGCTGAAAGCTCTAGCTGGTTTTCACTGTCCCTTGGAACTGCATTCGCTGCCACACAGACATTCGCGCTCTGCTAAAGCATTGCTTCGTAATGGGGCAACACTCTGTCTCTCTCTCTGGCAGAGCCCGGCTGCCAAATTGGAAACGTCCAGAGATTGCGCCCACAGGAAAGCTGCCAGCACTGAAAGCTCTAGCTGGTTTTCACTGTCCCTTGGAGCTGCATTCGCTGCCACACAGACATTCGCGCTCTGCTAAAGCATTGCTTCCTAATGGGGCAACACTCTGTATCTCTCTCTGGCAGAGCCCGGCTGCCAAATTGGAAACGTCCAGAGATTGCGCCCACAGGAAAGCTGCCAGCACTGAAAGCTCTAGCTGGTTTTCACTGTCCCTTGGAACTGCATTCGCTGCCACACAGACATTCGCGCTCTGCTAAAGCATTGCTTCGTAATGGGGCAACACTCTGTATCTCTCTCTGGCAGAGCCCGGCTGCCAAATTGGAAACGTCCAGAGATTGCGCCCACAGGAAAGCTGCCAGCACTGAAAACTGTAGCTGGTTTTCACTGTCCCTTGGAACTGCATTCGCTGCCACACAGACATTCGCGCTCTGCTAAAGCTTTGCTTCCTAATGGGGCAACACTCTGTATCTCTCTCTGGCAGAGCCCGGCTGCCAAATTGGAAACGTCCAGAGATTGCGCCCACAGGAAAGCTGCCAGCACTGAAAGCTCTAGCTGGTTTTCACTGTCCCTTGGAGCTGCATTCGCTGCCACACAGACATTCGCGCTCTGCTAAAGCATTGCTTCCTAATGGGGCAACACTCTGTATCTCTCTCTGGCAGAGCCCGGCTGCCAAATTGGAAACGTCCAGAGATTGCGCCCACAGGAAAGCTGCCAGCACTGAAAACTTTAGCTGGTTTTCACTGTCCCTTGGAGCTGCATTCGCTGCCACACAGACATTCGCGCTCTGCTAAAGCATTGCTTCGTAATGGGGCAACACTCTGTATCTCTCTCTGGCAGAGCCCGGCTGCCAAATTGGAAACGTCCAGAGATTGCGCCCACAGGAAAGCTGCCAGCACTGAAAACTTTAGCTGGTTTTCACTGTCCCTTGGAACTGCATTCGCTGCCACACAGACATTCGCGCTCTGCTAAAGCATTGCTTCGTAATGGGGCAACACTCTGTATCTCTCTCTGGCAGAGCCCGGCTGCCAAATTGGAAACGTCCAGAGATTGCGCCCACAGGAAAGCTGCCAGCACTGAAAGCTCTAGCTGGTTTTCACTGTCCCTTGGAACTGCATTCGCTGCCACACACACATTCGCGCTCTGCTAAAGCTTTGCTTCCTAATGGGGCAACACTCTGTATCTCTCTCTGGCAGAGCCCGGCTGCCAAATTGGAAACGTCCAGAGATTGCGCCCACAGGAAAGCTGCCAGCACTGAAAGCTCTAGCTGGTTTTCACTGTCCCTTGGAACTGCATTCGCTGCCACACAGACATTCGCGCTCTGCTAAAGCATTGCTTCGTAATGGGGCAACACTCTGTATCTCTCTCTGGCAGAGCCCGGCTGCCAAATTGGAAACGTCCAGAGATTGCGCCCACAGGAAAGCTGCCAGCACTGGAAGCTCTAGCTGGTTTTCACTGTCCCTTGGAACTGCATTCGCTGCCACACAGACATTCGCGCTCTGCTAAAGCATTGCTTCCTAATGGGGCAACACTCTGTATCTCTCTCTGGCAGAGCCCGGCTGCCAAATTGGAAACGTCCAGAGATTGCGCCCACAGGAAAGCTGCCAGCACTGAAAACTTTAGCTGGTTTTCACTGTCCCTTGGAACTGCATTCGCTGCCACACAGACATTCGCGCTGTGCTAAAGCATTGCTTCGTAATGGGGAAACACTCTGTATCTCTCTCTGGCAGAGCCCGGCTGCCAAATTGGAAACGTCCAGAGATTGCGCCCACAGGAAAGCTGCCAGCACTGAAAGCTCTAGCTGGTTTTCACTGTCCCTTGGAACTGCATTCGCTGCCACACAGACATTCGCGCTCTGCTAAAGCTTTGCTTCCTAATGGGGCAACACTCTGTATCTCTCTCTGGCAGAGCCCGGCTGCCAAATTGGAAACGTCCAGACATTGCGCCCACAGGAAAGCTGCCAGCACTGAAAGCTCTAGCTGGTTTTCACTGTCCCTTGGAACTGCATTCGCTGCCACACAGACATTCGCGCTCTGCTAAAGCATTGCTTCATAATGGGGCAACACTCTGTATCTCTCTCTGGCAGAGCCCGGCTGCCAAATTGGAAACGTCCAGAGATTGCGCCCACAGGAAAGCTGCCAGCACTGAAAGCTCTAGCTGGTTTTCACTGTCCCTTGGAACTGCATTCGCTGCCACACAGACATTCGCGCTCTGCTAAAGCATTGCTTCGTAATGGGGCAACACTCTGTATCTCTCTCTGGCAGAGCCCGGCTGCCAAATTGGAAACGTCCAGAGATTGCGCCCACAGGAAAGCTGCCAGCACTGAAAGCTCTAGCTGGTTTTCACTGTCCCTTGGAACTGCATTCGCTGCCACACAGACATTCGCGCTCTGCTAAAGCTTTGCTTCCTAATGGGGCAACACTCTGTATGTCTCTCTGGCAGAGCCCGGCTGCCAAATTGGAAACGTCCAGAGATTGCGCCCACAGGAAAGCTGCCAGCGCTGAAAGCTCTAGCTGGTTTTCACTGTCCCTTGGAACTGCATTCGCTGCCACACAGACATTCGCGCTCTGCTAAAGCATTGCTTCGTAATGGGGCAACACTCTGTCTCTCTCTCTGGCAGAGCCCGGCTGCCAAATTGAAAACGTCCAGAGATTGCGCCCACAGGAAAGCTGCCAGCACTGAAAGCTCTAGCTGGTTTTCACTGTCCCTTGGAACTGCATTCGCTGCCACACAGACATTCGCGCTCTGCTAAAGCATTGCTTCCTAATGGGGCAACACTCTGTATCTCTCTCTGGCAGAGCCCGGCTGCCAAATTGGAAACGTCCAGAGATTGCGCCCACAGGAAAGCTGCCAGCACTGAAAGCTCTAGCTGGTTTTCACTGTCCCTTGGAACTGCATTCGCTGCCACACAGACATTCGCGCTCTGCTAAAGCATTGCTTCGTAATAGGGCAACACTCTGTATCTCTCTCTGGCAGAGCCCGGCTGCCAAATTGGAAATGTCCAGAGATTGCGCCCACAGGAAAGCTGCCAGCACTGAAAGCTCTAGCTGGTTTTCACTGTCCCTTGGAACTGCATTCGCTGCCACACAGACATTCGCGCTCTGCTAAAGCATTGCTTCCTAATGGGGCAACACTCTGTATCTCTCTCTGGCAGAGCCCGGCTGCCAAATTGGAAACGTCCAGAGATTGCGCCCACAGGAAAGCTGCCAGCGCTGAAAGCTCTAGCTGGTTTTCACTGTCCCTTGGAACTGCATTCGCTGCCACACAGACATTCGCGCTCTGCTAAAGCATTGCTTCCTAATGGGGCAACACTCTGTATCTCTCTCTGGCAGAGCCCGGCTGCCAAATTGGAAACGTCCAGACATTGCGCCCACAGGAAAGCTGCCAGCACTGAAAGCTCTAGCTGGTTTTCACTGTCCCTTGGAGCTGCATTCGCTGCCACACAGACATTCGCGCTCTGCTAAAGCATTGCTTCCTAATGGGGCAACACTCTGTATCTCTCTCTGGCAGAGCCCGGCTGCCAAATTGGAAACGTCCAGAGATTGCGCCCACAGGAAAGCTGCCAGCACTGAAAGCTCTAGCTGGTTTTCACTGTCCCTTGGAACTGCATTCGCTGCCACACAGACATTCGCGCTCTGCTAAAGCATTGCTTCGTAATGGGGCAACACTCTGTATCTCTCTCTGGCAGAGCCCGGCTGCCAAATTGGAAACGTCCAGAGATTGCGCCCACAGGAAAGCTGCCAGCACTGAAAGCTCTAGCTGGTTTTCACTGTCCCTTGGAACTGCATTCGCTGCCACACAGACATTCGCGCTCTGCTAAAGCATTGCTTCCTAATGGGGCAACACTCTGTATCTCTCTCTGGCAGAGCCCGGCTGCCAAATTGGAAACGTCCAGAGATTGCGCCCACAGGAAAGCTGCCAGCACTGAAAGCTCTAGCTGGTTTTCACTGTCCCTTGGAACTGCATTCGCTGCCACACAGACATTCGCGCTCTGCTAAAGCATTGCTTCCTAATGGGGCAACACTCTGTATCTCTCTCTGGCAGAGCCCGGCTGCCAAATTGGAAACGTCCAGAGATTGCGCCCACAGGAAAGCTGCCAGCACTGAAAGCTCTAGCTGGTTTTCACTGTCCCTTGGAACTGCATTCGCTGCCACACAGACATTCGCGCTCTGCTAAAGCATTGCTTCGTAATGGGGCAACACTCTGTATCTCTCTCTGGCAGAGCCCGGCTGCCAAATTGGAAACGTCCAGAGATTGCGCCCACAGGAAAGCTGCCAGCACTGAAAGCTCTAGCTGGTTTTCACTGTCCCTTGGAACTGCATTCGCTGCCACACAGACATTCGCGCTCTGCTAAAGCTTTGCTTCCTAATGGGGCAACACTCTGTATCTCTCTCTGGCAGAGCCCGGCTGCCAAATTGGAAACGTCCAGAGATTGCGCCCACAGGAAAGCTGCCAGCACTGAAAACTGTAGCTGGTTTTCACTGTCCCTTGGAACTGCATTCGCTGCCACACAGACATTCGCGCTGTGCTAAAGCATTGCTTCGTAATGGGGCAACACTCTGTATCTCTCTCTGGCAGAGCCCGGCTGCCAAATTGGAAACGTCCAGAGATTGCGCCCACAGGAAAGCTGCCAGCACTGAAAGCTCTAGCTGGTTTTCACTGTCCCTTGGAGCTGCATTTGCTGCCACACAGACATTCGCGCTCTGCTAAAGCATTGCTTCGTAATGGGGCAACACTCTGTATCTCGCTCTGGCAGAGCCCAGCTGCCAAATTGGAAACGTCCAGAGATTGCGCCCACAGGAAAGCTGCCAGCACTGAAAGCTCTAGCTGGTTTTCACTGTCCCTTGGAACTGCATTCGCTGCCACACAGATATTCGCGCTCTGCTAAAGCATTGCTTCGTAATGGGGCAACATTCTGTATCTCTCTCTGGCAGAGCCCGGCTGCCAAATTGGAAACGTCCAGAGATTGCGCCCACAGGAAAGCTGCCAGCGCTGAAAGCTCTAGCTGGTTTTCACTGTCCCTTGGAACTGCATTCGCTGCCACACAGACATTCGCGCTCTGCTAAAGCATTGCTTCCTAATGGGGCAACACTCTGTATCTCTCTCTGGCAGAGCCCGGCTGCCAAATTGGAAACGTCCAGAGATTGCGCCCACAGGAAAGCTGCCAGCACTGAAAGCTCTAGCTGTTTTTCACTGTCCCTTGGAACTGCATTCGCTGCCACACAGACATTCGCGCTCTGCTAAAGCATTGCTTCGTAATGGGGCAACACTCTGTATCTCTCTCTGGCAGAGCCCGGCTGCCAAATTGGAAACGTCCAGAGATTGCGCCCACAGGAAAGCTGCCAGCACTGAAAACTTTAGCTGGTTTTCACTGTCCCTTGGAACTGCATTCGCTGCCACACAGACATTCGCGCTCTGCTAAAGCATTGCTTCGTAATGGGGCAACACTCTGTATCTCTCTCTGGCAGAGCCCGGCTGCCAAATTGGAAACGTCCAGAGATTGCGCCCACAGGAAAGCTGCCAGCACTGAAAGCTCTAGCTGGTTTTCACTGTCCCTTGGAACTGCATTCGCTGCCACACAGACATTCGCGCTCTGCTAAAGCTTTGCTTCCTAATGGGGCAACACTCTGTATGTCTCTCTGGCAGAGCCCGGCTGCCAAATTGGAAACGTCCAGAGATTGCGCCCACAGGAAAGCTGCCAGCACTGAAAACTCTAGCTGGTTTTCACTGTCCCTTGGAACTGCATTCGCTGCCACACAGACATTCGCGCTCTGCTAAAGCATTGCTTCGTAATGGGGCAACATTCTGTATCTCTCTCTGGCAGAGCCCGGCTGCCAAATTGGAAATGTCCAGAGATTGCGCCCACAGGAAAGCTGCAAGCACTGAAAGCTCTAGCTGGTTTTCACTGTCCCTTGGAACTGCATTCGCTGCCACACAGACATTCGCGCTCTGCTAAAGCATTGCTTCGTAATGGGGCAACACTCTGTATCTCTCTCTGGCAGAGCCCGGCTGCCAAATTGGAAACGTCCAGAGATTGCGCCCACAGGAAAGCTGCCAGCACTGAAAGCTCTAGCTGGTTTTCACTCTCCCTTGGAACTGCATTCGCTGCCACACAGATATTTGCGCTCTGCTAAAGCATTGCTTCCTAATGGGGCAACACTCTGTATCTCTCTCTGGCAGAGCCCGGCTGCCAAATTGGAAATGTCCAGACATTGCGCCCACAGGAAAGCTGCCAGCACTGAAAGCTCTAGCTGGTTTTCACTGTCCCTTGGAACTGCATTCGCTGCCACACAGACATTCGCGCTCTGCTAAAGCATTGCTTCGTAATGGGGCAACACTCTGTATCTCTCTCTGGCAGAGCCCGGCTGCCAAATTGGAAACGTCCAGAGATTGCGCCCACAGGAAAGCTGCCAGCACTGAAAACTTTAGCTGGTTTTCACTGTCCCTTGGAACTGCATTCGCTGCCACACAGACATTCGCGCTCTGCTAAAGCATTGCTTCGTAATGGGGCAACACTCTGTATGTCTCTCTGGCAGAGCCCGGCTGCCAAATTGGAAACGTCCAGAGATTGCGCCCACAGGAAAGCTGCCAGCACTGAAAGCTCTAGCTGGTTTTCACTGTCCCTTGGAACTGCATTCGCTGCCACACAGACATTCGCGCTCTGCTAAAGCATTGCTTCGTAATGGGGCAACACTCTGTATCTCTCTCTGGCAGAGCCCGGCTGCCAAATTGGAAACGTCCAGAGATTGCGCCCACAGGAAAGCTGCCAGCACTGAAAGCTCTAGCTGGTTTTCACTGTCCCTTGGAACTGCATTCGCTGCCACACAGACATTCGCGCTCTGCTAAAGCATTGCTTCGTAATGGGGCAACACTCTGTATCTCTCTCTGGCAGAGCCCGGCTGCCAAATTGGAAACGTCCAGAGATTGCGCCCACAGGAAAGCTGCCAGCACTGAAAACTGTAGCTGGTTTTCACTGTCCCTTGGAACTGCATTCGCTGCCACACAGACATTCGCGCTCTGCTAAAGCATTGCTTCGTAATGGGGCAACACTCTGTATCTCTCTCTGGCAGAGCCCGGCTGCCAAATTGGAAACGTCCAGAGATGCGCCCACAGGAAAGCTGCCAGCACTGAAAGCTCTAGCTGGTTTTCACTGTCCCTTGGAACTGCATTCGCTGCCACACAGACATTCGCGCTCTGCTAAAGCATTGCTTCCTAATGGGGCAACACTCTGTATCTCTCTCTGGCAGAGCCCGGCTGCCAAATTGGAAACGTCCAGAGATTGCGCCCACAGGAAAGCTGCCAGCACTGAAAGCTCTAGCTGGTTTTCACTGTCCCTTGGAGCTGCATTTGCTGCCACACAGACATTCGCGCTCTGCTAAAGCATTGCTTCCTAATGGGGCAACACTCTGTATCTCTCTCTGGCAGAGCCCGGCTGCCAAATTGGAAACGTCCAGAGATTGCGCCCACAGGAAAGCTGCCAGCACTGAAAACTGTAGCTGGTTTTCACTGTCCCTTGGAACTGCATTCGCTGCCACACAGACATTCGCGCTCTGCTAAAGCATTGCTTCGTAATGGGGCAACACTCTGTATCTCTCTCTGGCAGAGCCCGGCTGCCAAATTGGAAACGTCCAGAGATTGCGCCCACAGGAAAGCTGCCAGCACTGAAAGCTCTAGCTGGTTTTCACTGTCCCTTGGAACTGCATTCGCTGCCACACAGACATTCGCGCTCTGCTAAAGCATTGCTTCGTAATGGGGCAACACTCTGTATCTCTCTCTGGCAGAGCCCGGCTGCCAAATTGGAAACGTCCAGAGATTGCGCCCACAGGAAAGCTGCCAGCACTGAAAACTTTAGCTGGTTTTCACTGTCCCTTGGAACTGCATTCGCTGCCACACAGACATTCGCGCTCTGCTAAAGCATTGCTTCGTAATGGGGCAACACTCTGTATCTCTCTCTGGCAGAGCCCGGCTGCCAAATTGGAAACGTCCAGAGATTGCGCCCACAGGAAAGCTGCCAGCACTGAAAGCTCTAGCTGGTTTTCACTGTCCCTTGGAACTGCATTCGCTGCCACACAGACATTCGCGCTCTGCTAAAGCTTTGCTTCCTAATGGGGCAACACTCTGTATCTCTCTCTGGCAGAGCCCGGCTGCCAAATTGGAAACGTCCAGAGATTGCGCCCACAGGAAAGCTGCCAGCACTGAAAGCTCTAGCTGGTTTTCACTGTCCCTTGGAGCTGCATTCGCTGCCACACAGACATTCGCGCTCTGCTAAAGCATTGCTTCCTAATGGGGCAACACTCTGTATCTCTCTCTGGCAGAGCCCGGCTGCCAAATTGGAAATGTCCAGAGATTGCGCCCACAGGAAAGCTGCCAGCACTGAAAGCTGTAGCTGGTTTTCACTGTCCCTTGGAACTGCATTCGCTGCCACACAGACATTCGCGCTCTGCTAAAGCATTGCTTCGTAATGGGGCAACACTCTGTATCTCTCTCTGGCAGAGCCCGGCTGCCAAATTGGAAACGTCCAGAGATTGCGCCCACAGGAAAGCTGCCAGCACTGAAAGCTCTAGCTGGTTTTCACTCCCCCTTGGAACTGCATTCGCTGCCACACAGATATTTGCGCTCTGCTAAAGCATTGCTTCCTAATGGGGCAACACTCTGTATCTCTCTCTGGCAGAGCCCGGCTGCCAAATTGGAAATGTCCAGACATTGCGCCCACAGGAAAGCTGCCAGCACTGAAAGCTCTAGCTGGTTTTCACTGTCCCTTGGAACTGCATTCGCTGCCACACAGACATTCGCGCTCTGCTAAAACATTGCTTCGTAATGGGGCAACACTCTGTATCTCTCTCTGGCAGAGCCCGGCTGCCAAATTGGAAACGTCCAGAGATTGCGCCCACAGGAAAGCTGCCAGCACTGAAAACTTTAGCTGGTTTTCACTGTCCCTTGGAACTGCATTCGCTGCCACACAGACATTCGCGCTCTGCTAAAGCATTGCTTCGTAATGGGGCAACACTCTGTATGTCTCTCTGGCAGAGCCCGGCTGCCAAATTGGAAACGTCCAGAGATTGCGCCCACAGGAAAGCTGCCAGCACTGAATGCTCTAGCTGGTTTTCACTGTCCCTTGGAACTGCATTCGCTGCCACACAGACATTCGCGCTCTGCTAAAGCATTGCTTCGTAATGGGGCAAGACTCTGTATCTCTCTCTGGCAGAGCCCGGCTGCCAAATTGGAAACGTCCAGAGATTGCGCCCACAGGAAAGCTGCCATCACTGAAAGCTCTAGCTGGTTTTCACTGTCCCTTGGAACTGCATTCGCTGCCACACAGACATTCGCGCTCTGCTAAAGCATTGCTTCCTAATGGGGCAACACTCTGTATCTCTCTCTGGCAGAGCCCGGCTGCCAAATTGGAAACGTCCAGAGATTGCGCCCACAGGAAAGCTGCCAGCACTGAAAGCTCTAGCTGGTTTTCACTGTCCCTTGGAACTGCATTCGCTGCCACACAGACATTCGCGCTCTGCTAAAGCTTTGCTTCCTAATGGGGCAACACTCTGTATGTCTCTCTGGCAGAGCCCGGCTGCCAAATTGGAAACGTCCAGAGATTGCGCCCACAGGAAAGCTGCCAGCACTGAAAGCTCTAGCTGGTTTTCACTGTCCCTTGGAACTGCATTCGCTGCCACACAGACATTCGCGCTCTGCTAAAGCATTGCTTCCTAATGGGGCAACACTCTGTATCTCTCTCTGGCAGAGCCCGGCTGCCAAATTGGAAACGTCCAGAGATTGCGCCCACAGGAAAGCTGCCAGCACTGAAAGCTCTAGCTGGTTTTCACTGTCCCTTGGAACTGCATTCGCTGCCACACAGACATTCGCGCTCTGCTAAAGCATTGCTTCGTAATGGGGCAACACTCTGTATCTCTCTCTGGCAGAGCCCGGCTGCCAAATTGGAAACGTCCAGAGATTGCGCCCACAGGAAAGCTGCCAGCACTGAAAGCTCTAGCTGGTTTTCACTGTCCCTTGGAACTGCATTCGCTGCCACACAGACATTCGCGCTCTGCTAAAGCATTGCTTCCTAATGGGGCAACACTCTGTATCTCTCTCTGGCAGAGCCCGGCTGCCAAATTGGAAACGTCCAGAGATTGCGCCCACAGGAAAGCTGCCAGCACTGAAAACTGTAGCTGGTTTTCACTGTCCCTTGGAACTGCATTCGCTGCCACACAGACATTCGCGCTCTGCTAAAGCATTGCTTCGTAATGGGGCAACACTCTGTATCTCTCTCTGGCAGAGCCCGGCTGCCAAATTGGAAACGTCCAGAGATTGCGCCCACAGGAAAGCTGCCAGCACTGAAAGCTCTAGCTGGTTTTCACTGTCCCTTGGAACTGCATTCGCTGCCACACAGACATTCGCGCTCTGCTAAAGCATTGCTTCGTAATGGGGCAACACTCTGTATCTCTCTCTGGCAGAGCCCGGCTGCCAAATTGGAAACGTCCAGAGATGCGCCCACAGGAAAGCTGCCAGCACTGAAAGCTCTAGCTGGTTTTCACTGTCCCTTGGAACTGCATTCGCTGCCACACAGACATTCGCGCTCTGCTAAAGCATTGCTTCGTAATGGGGCAACACTCTGTATCTCTCTCTGGCAGAGCCCGGCTGCCAAATTGGAAACGTCCAGACATTGCGCCCACAGGAAAGCTGCCAGCACTGAAAACTCTAGCTGGTTTTCACTGTCCCTTGGAACTGCATTCGCTGCCACACAGACATTCGCGCTCTGCTAAAGCATTGCTTCCTAATGGGGCAACACTCTGTATCTCTCTCTGGCAGAGCCCGGCTGCCAAATTGGAAACGTCCAGAGATTGCGCCCACAGGAAAGCTGCCAGCACTGAAAGCTCTAGCTGGTTTTCACTGTCCCTTGGAGCTGCATTTGCTGCCACACAGACATTCGCGCTCTGCTAAAGCATTGCTTCGTAATGGGGCAACACTCTGTATCTCTCTCTGGCAGAGCCCGGCTGCCAAATTGGAAACGTCCAGAGATTGCGCCCACAGGAAAGCTGCCAGCACTGAAAACTGTAGCTGGTTTTCACTGTCCCTTGGAACTGCATTCGCTGCCACACAGACATTCGCGCTCTGCTAAAGCATTGCTTCGTAATGGGGCAACACTCTGTATCTCTCTCTGGCAGAGCCCGGCTGCCAAATTGGAAACGTCCAGAGATTGCGCCCACAGGAAAGCTGCCAGCACTGAAAACTTTAGCTGGTTTTCACTGTCCCTTGGAACTGCATTCGCTGCCACACAGACATTCGCGCTCTGCTAAAGCATTGCTTCGTAATGGGGCAACACTCTGTATCTCTCTCTGGCAGAGCCCGGCTGCCAAATTGGAAACGTCCAGACATTGCGCCCACAGGAAAGCTGCCAGCACTGAAAGCTCTAGCTGGTTTTCACTGTCCCTTGGAACTGCATTCGCTGCCACACAGACATTCGCGCTCTGCTAAAGCTTTGCTTCCTAATGGGGCAACACTCTGTATGTCTCTCTGGCAGAGCCCGGCTGCCAAATTGGAAACGTCCAGAGATTGCGCCCACAGGAAAGCTGCCAGCACTGAAAGCTCTAGCTGGTTTTCACTGTCCCTTGGAACTGCATTCGCTGCCACACAGACATTCGCGCTCTGCTAAAGCATTGCTTCCTAATGGGGCAACACTCTGTATCTCTCTCTGGCAGAGCCCGGCTGCCAAATTGGAAACGTCCAGAGATTGCGCCCACAGGAAAGCTGCCACCACTGAAAACTGTAGCTGGTTTTCACTGTCCCTTGGAACTGCATTCGCTGCCACACAGACATTCGCGCTCTGCTAAAGCATTGCTTCGTAATGGGGCAACACTCTGTATCTCTCTCTGGCAGAGCCCGGCTGCCAAATTGGAAACGTCCAGAGATTGCGCCCACAGGAAAGCTGCCAGCACTGAAAACTGTAGCTGGTTTTCACTGTCCCTTGGAACTGCATTCGCTGCCACACAGACATTCGCGCTCTGCTAAAGCATTGCTTCCTAATGGGGCAACACTCTGTATCTCTCTCTGGCAGAGCCCGGCTGCCAAATTGGAAACGTCCAGAGATTGAGCCCACAGGAAAGCTGCCAGCACTGAAAGCTCTAGCTGGTTTTCACTGTCCCTTGGAGCTGCATTTGCTGCCACACAGACATTCGCGCTCTGCTAAAGCATTGCTTCCTAATGGGGCAACACTCTGTATCTCTCTCTGGCAGAGCCCGGCTGCCAAATTGGAAACGTCCAGAGATTGCGCCCACAGGAAAGCTGCCAGCACTGAAAACTGTAGCTGGTTTTCACTGTCCCTTGGAACTGCATTCGCTGCCACACAGACATTCGCGCTCTGCTAAAGCATTGCTTCGTAATGGGGCAACACTCTGTATCTCTCTCTGGCAGAGCCCGGCTGCCAAATTGGAAACGTCCAGAGATTGCGCCCACAGGAAAGCTGCCAGCACTGAAAACTGTAGCTGGTTTTCACTGTCCCTTGGAACTGCATTCGCTGCCACACAGACATTCGCGCTCTGCTAAAGCATTGCTTCCTAATGGGGCAACACTCTGTATCTCTCTCTGGCAGAGCCCGGCTGCCAAATTGGAAACGTCCAGAGATTGCGCCCACAGGAAAGCTGCCAGCACTGAAAGCTCTAGCTGGTTTTCACTGTCCCTTGGAGCTGCATTCGCTGCCACACAGACATTCGCGCTCTGCTAAAGCATTGCTTCCTAATGGGGCAACACTCTGTATCTCTCTCTGGCAGAGCCCGGCTGCCAAATTGGAAACGTCCAGACATTGCGCCCACAGGAAAGCTGCCAGCACTGAAAACTCTAGCTGGTTTTCACTGTCCCTTGGAACTGCATTCGCTGCCACACAGACATTCGCGCTCTGCTAAAGCATTGCTTCGTAATGGGGCAACATTCTGTATCTCTCTCTGGCAGAGCCCGGCTGCCAAATTGGAAATGTCCAGACATTGCGCCCACAGGAAAGCTGCCAGCACTGAAAGCTCTAGCTGGTTTTCACTGTCCCTTGGAACTGCATTCGCTGCCACACAGACATTCGCGCTCTGCTAAAGCATTGCTTCGTAATGGGGCAACACTCTGTATGTCTCTCTGGCAGAGCCCGGCTGCCAAATTGGAAACGTCCAGAGATTGCGCCCACAGGAAAGCTGCCAGCACTGAATGCTCTAGCTGGTTTTCACTGTCCCTTGGAACTGCATTCGCTGCCACAGAGACATTCGCGCTCTGCTAAAGCATTGCTTCGTAATGGGGCAACACTCTGTATCTCTCTCTGGCAGAGCCCGGCTGCCAAATTGGAAACGTCCAGAGATTGCGCCCACAGGAAAGCTGCCAGCACTGAAAGCTCTAGCTGGTTTTCACTGTCCCTTGGAACTGCATTCGCTGCCACACAGACATTCGCGCTCTGCTAAAGCATTGCTTCGTAATGGGGCAACACTCTGTATCTCTCTCTGGCAGAGCCCGGCTGCCAAATTGGAAACGTCCAGAGATTGCGCCCACAGGAAAGCTGCCAGCACTGAAAACTGTAGCTGGTTTTCACTGTCCCTTGGAACTGCATTCGCTGCCACACAGACATTCGCGCTCTGCTAAAGCATTGCTTCGTAATGGGGCAACACTCTGTATCTCTCTCTGGCAGAGCCCGGCTGCCAAATTGGAAACGTCCAGAGATTGCGCCCACAGGAAAGCTGCCAGCACTGAAAACTTTAGCTGGTTTTCACTGTCCCTTGGAACTGCATTCGCTGCCACACAGACATTCGCGCTCTGCTAAAGCATTGCTTCGTAATGGGGCAACACTCTGTATCTCTCTCTGGCAGAGCCCGGCTGCCAAATTGGAAACGTCCAGAGATTGCGCCCACAGGAAAGCTGCCAGCACTGAAAGCCCTAGCTGGTTTTCACTGTCCCTTGGAACTGCATTCGCTGCCACACAGACATTCGCGCTCTGCTAAAGCATTGCTTCCTAATGGGGCAACACTCTGTATCTCTCTCTGGCAGAGCCCGGCTGCCAAATTGGAAACGTCCAGAGATTGCGCCCACAGGAAAGCTGCCAGCACTGAAAGCTCTAGCTGGTTTTCACTGTCCCTTGGAACTGCATTCGCTGCCACACAGACATTCGCGCTCTGCTAAAGCATTGCTTCGTAATGGGGCAACACTCTGTATCTCTCTCTGGCAGAGCCCGGCTGCCAAATTGGAAACGTCCAGAGATTGCGCCCACAGGAAAGCTGCCAGCACTGAAAACTGTAGCTGGTTTTCACTGTCCCTTGGAACTGCATTCGCTGCCACACAGACATTCGCGCTCTGCTAAAGCATTGCTTCCTAATGGGGCAACACTCTGTATCTCTCTCTGGCAGAGCCCGGCTGCCAAATTGGAAACGTCCAGAGATTGCGCCCACAGGAAAGCTGCCAGCACTGAAAGCTCTAGCTGGTTTTCACTGTCCCTTGGAACTGCATTCGCTGCCACACAGACATTCGCGCTCTGCTAAAGCTTTGCTTCCTAATGGGGCAACACTCTGTATGTCTCTCTGGCAGAGCCCGGCTGCCAAATTGGAAACGTCCAGAGATTGCGCCCACAGGAAAGCTGCCAGCACTGAAAGCTCTAGCTGGTTTTCACTGTCCCTTGGAACTGCATTCGCTGCCACACAGACATTCGCGCTCTGCTAAAGCATTGCTTCGTAATGGGGCAACATTCTGTATCTCTCTCTGGCAGAGCCCGGCTGCCAAATTGGAAATGTCCAGAGATTGCGCCCACAGGAAAGCTGCAAGCACTGAAAGCTCTAGCTGGTTTTCACTGTCCCTTGGAACTGCATTCGCTGCCACACAGACATTCGCGCTCTGCTAAAGCATTGCTTCCTAATGGGGCAACACTCTGTATCTCTCTCTGGCAGAGCCCGGCTGCCAAATTGGAAACGTCCAGAGATTGCGCCCACAGGAAAGCTGCCAGCACTGAAAACTTTAGCTGGTTTTCACTGTCCCTTGGAACTGCATTCGCTGCCACACAGACATTCGCGCTCTGCTAAAGCATTGCTTCGTAATGGGGCAACACTCTGTATCTCTCTCTGGCAGAGCCCGGCTGCCAAATTGGAAACGTCCAGACATTGCGCCCACAGGAAAGCTGCCAGCACTGAAAGCTCTAGCTGGTTTTCACTGTCCCTTGGAACTGCATTCGCTGCCACACAGACATTCGCGCTCTGCTAAAGCTTTGCTTCCTAATGGGGCAACACTCTGTATGTCTCTCTGGCAGAGCCCGGCTGCCAAATTGGAAACGTCCAGAGATTGCGCCCACAGGAAAGCTGCCAGCACTGAAAGCTCTAGCTGGTTTTCACTGTCCCTTGGAACTGCATTCGCTGCCACACAGACATTCGCGCTCTGCTAAAGCATTGCTTCCTAATGGGGCAACACTCTGTATCTCTCTCTGGCAGAGCCCGGCTGCCAAATTGGAAACGTCCAGAGATTGCGCCCACAGGAAAGCTGCCACCACTGAAAACTGTAGCTGGTTTTCACTGTCCCTTGGAACTGCATTCGCTGCCACACAGACATTCGCGCTCTGCTAAAGCATTGCTTCGTAATGGGGCAACACTCTGTATCTCTCTCTGGCAGAGCCCGGCTGCCAAATTGGAAACGTCCAGAGATTGCGCCCACAGGAAAGCTGCCAGCACTGAAAACTGTAGCTGGTTTTCACTGTCCCTTGGAACTGCATTCGCTGCCACACAGACATTCGCGCTCTGCTAAAGCATTGCTTCCTAATGGGGCAACACTCTGTATCTCTCTCTGGCAGAGCCCGGCTGCCAAATTGGAAACGTCCAGAGATTGAGCCCACAGGAAAGCTGCCAGCACTGAAAGCTCTAGCTGGTTTTCACTGTCCCTTGGAGCTGCATTTGCTGCCACACAGACATTCGCGCTCTGCTAAAGCATTGCTTCCTAATGGGGCAACACTCTGTATCTCTCTCTGGCAGAGCCCGGCTGCCAAATTGGAAACGTCCAGAGATTGCGCCCACAGGAAAGCTGCCAGCACTGAAAACTGTAGCTGGTTTTCACTGTCCCTTGGAACTGCATTCGCTGCCACACAGACATTCGCGCTCTGCTAAAGCATTGCTTCGTAATGGGGCAACACTCTGTATCTCTCTCTGGCAGAGCCCGGCTGCCAAATTGGAAACGTCCAGAGATTGCGCCCACAGGAAAGCTGCCAGCACTGAAAACTGTAGCTGGTTTTCACTGTCCCTTGGAACTGCATTCGCTGCCACACAGACATTCGCGCTCTGCTAAAGCATTGCTTCCTAATGGGGCAACACTCTGTATCTCTCTCTGGCAGAGCCCGGCTGCCAAATTGGAAACGTCCAGAGATTGCGCCCACAGGAAAGCTGCCAGCACTGAAAGCTCTAGCTGGTTTTCACTGTCCCTTGGAGCTGCATTCGCTGCCACACAGACATTCGCGCTCTGCTAAAGCATTGCTTCCTAATGGGGCAACACTCTGTATCTCTCTCTGGCAGAGCCCGGCTGCCAAATTGGAAACGTCCAGACATTGCGCCCACAGGAAAGCTGCCAGCACTGAAAACTCTAGCTGGTTTTCACTGTCCCTTGGAACTGCATTCGCTGCCACACAGACATTCGCGCTCTGCTAAAGCATTGCTTCGTAATGGGGCAACATTCTGTATCTCTCTCTGGCAGAGCCCGGCTGCCAAATTGGAAATGTCCAGACATTGCGCCCACAGGAAAGCTGCCAGCACTGAAAGCTCTAGCTGGTTTTCACTGTCCCTTGGAACTGCATTCGCTGCCACACAGACATTCGCGCTCTGCTAAAGCATTGCTTCGTAATGGGGCAACACTCTGTATGTCTCTCTGGCAGAGCCCGGCTGCCAAATTGGAAACGTCCAGAGATTGCGCCCACAGGAAAGCTGCCAGCACTGAATGCTCTAGCTGGTTTTCACTGTCCCTTGGAACTGCATTCGCTGCCACAGAGACATTCGCGCTCTGCTAAAGCATTGCTTCGTAATGGGGCAACACTCTGTATCTCTCTCTGGCAGAGCCCGGCTGCCAAATTGGAAACGTCCAGAGATTGCGCCCACAGGAAAGCTGCCAGCACTGAAAGCTCTAGCTGGTTTTCACTGTCCCTTGGAACTGCATTCGCTGCCACACAGACATTCGCGCTCTGCTAAAGCATTGCTTCGTAATGGGGCAACACTCTGTATCTCTCTCTGGCAGAGCCCGGCTGCCAAATTGGAAACGTCCAGAGATTGCGCCCACAGGAAAGCTGCCAGCACTGAAAACTGTAGCTGGTTTTCACTGTCCCTTGGAACTGCATTCGCTGCCACACAGACATTCGCGCTCTGCTAAAGCATTGCTTCGTAATGGGGCAACACTCTGTATCTCTCTCTGGCAGAGCCCGGCTGCCAAATTGGAAACGTCCAGAGATTGCGCCCACAGGAAAGCTGCCAGCACTGAAAACTTTAGCTGGTTTTCACTGTCCCTTGGAACTGCATTCGCTGCCACACAGACATTCGCGCTCTGCTAAAGCATTGCTTCGTAATGGGGCAACACTCTGTATCTCTCTCTGGCAGAGCCCGGCTGCCAAATTGGAAACGTCCAGAGATTGCGCCCACAGGAAAGCTGCCAGCACTGAAAGCCCTAGCTGGTTTTCACTGTCCCTTGGAACTGCATTCGCTGCCACACAGACATTCGCGCTCTGCTAAAGCATTGCTTCCTAATGGGGCAACACTCTGTATCTCTCTCTGGCAGAGCCCGGCTGCCAAATTGGAAACGTCCAGAGATTGCGCCCACAGGAAAGCTGCCAGCACTGAAAGCTCTAGCTGGTTTTCACTGTCCCTTGGAACTGCATTCGCTGCCACACAGACATTCGCGCTCTGCTAAAGCATTGCTTCGTAATGGGGCAACACTCTGTATCTCTCTCTGGCAGAGCCCGGCTGCCAAATTGGAAACGTCCAGAGATTGCGCCCACAGGAAAGCTGCCAGCACTGAAAACTGTAGCTGGTTTTCACTGTCCCTTGGAACTGCATTCGCTGCCACACAGACATTCGCGCTCTGCTAAAGCATTGCTTCCTAATGGGGCAACACTCTGTATCTCTCTCTGGCAGAGCCCGGCTGCCAAATTGGAAACGTCCAGAGATTGCGCCCACAGGAAAGCTGCCAGCACTGAAAGCTCTAGCTGGTTTTCACTGTCCCTTGGAACTGCATTCGCTGCCACACAGACATTCGCGCTCTGCTAAAGCTTTGCTTCCTAATGGGGCAACACTCTGTATGTCTCTCTGGCAGAGCCCGGCTGCCAAATTGGAAACGTCCAGAGATTGCGCCCACAGGAAAGCTGCCAGCACTGAAAGCTCTAGCTGGTTTTCACTGTCCCTTGGAACTGCATTCGCTGCCACACAGACATTCGCGCTCTGCTAAAGCATTGCTTCGTAATGGGGCAACATTCTGTATCTCTCTCTGGCAGAGCCCGGCTGCCAAATTGGAAATGTCCAGAGATTGCGCCCACAGGAAAGCTGCAAGCACTGAAAGCTCTAGCTGGTTTTCACTGTCCCTTGGAACTGCATTCGCTGCCACACAGACATTCGCGCTCTGCTAAAGCATTGCTTCCTAATGGGGCAACACTCTGTATCTCTCTCTGGCAGAGCCCGGCTGCCAAATTGGAAACGTCCAGAGATTGCGCCCACAGGAAAGCTGCCAGCACTGAAAACTTTAGCTGGTTTTCACTGTCCCTTGGAACTGCATTCGCTGCCACACAGACATTCGCGCTCTGCTAAAGCATTGCTTCGTAATGGGGCAACACTCTGTATCTCTCTCTGGCAGAGCCCGGCTGCCAAATTGGAAACGTCCAGAGATTGCGCCCACAGGAAAGCTGCCAGCACTGAAAGCTCTAGCTGGTTTTCACTGTCCCTTGGAACTGCATTCGCTGCCACACAGACATTCGCGCTCTGCTAAAGCATTGCTTCCTAATGGGGCAACACTCTGTATCTCTCTCTGGCAGAGCCCGGCTGCCAAATTGGAAACGTCCAGAGATTGCGCCCACAGGAAAGCTGCCAGCACTGAAAGCTCTAGCTGGTTTTCACTGTCCCTTGGAACTGCATTCGCTGCCACACAGACATTCGCGCTCTGCTAAAGCATTGCTTCGTAATGGGGCAACACTCTGTATCTCTCTCTGGCAGAGCCCGGCTGCCAAATTGGAAACGTCCAGAGATTGCGCCCACAGGAAAGCTGCCAGCACTGAAAACTGTAGCTGGTTTTCACTGTCCCTTGGAGCTGCATTCGCTGCCACACAGACATTCGCGCTCTGCTAAAGCATTGCTTCCTAATGGGGCAACACTCTGTATCTCTCTCTGGCAGAGCCCGGCTGCCAAATTGGAAACGTCCAGAGATTGCGCCCACAGGAAAGCTGCCAGCACTGAAAGCTCTAGCTGGTTTTCACTGTCCCTTGGAACTGCATTCGCTGCCACACAGACATTCGCGCTCTGCTAAAGCTTTGCTTCCTAATGGGGCAACACTCTGTATGTCTCTCTGGCAGAGCCCGGCTGCCAAATTGGAAACGTCCAGAGATTGCGCCCACAGGAAAGCTGCCAGCACTGAAAGCTCTAGCTGGTTTTCACTGTCCCTTGGAACTGCATTCGCTGCCACACAGACATTCGCGCTCTGCTAAAGCATTGCTTCGTAATGGGGCAACATTCTGTATCTCTCTCTGGCAGAGCCCGGCTGCCAAATTGGAAATGTCCAGAGATTGCGCCCACAGGAAAGCTGCAAGCACTGAAAGCTCTAGCTGGTTTTCACTGTCCCTTGGAACTGCATTCGCTGCCACACAGACATTCGCGCTCTGCTAAAGCATTGCTTCGTAATGGGGCAACACTCTGTATCTCTCTCTGGCAGAGCCCGGCTGCCAAATTGGAAACGTCCAGAGATTGCGCCCACAGGAAAGCTGCCAGCACTGAAAGCTCTAGCTGGTTTTCACTGTCCCTTGGAACTGCATTCGCTGCCACACAGATATTTGCGCTCTGCTAAAGCATTGCTTCCTAATGGGGCAACACTCTGTATCTCTCTCTGGCAGAGCCCGGCTGCCAAATTGGAAATGTCCAGACATTGCGCCCACAGGAAAGCTGCCAGCACTGAAAGCTCTAGCTGGTTTTCACTGTCCCTTGGAACTGCATTCGCTGCCACACAGACATTCGCGCTCTGCTAAAACATTGCTTCGTAATGGGGCAACACTCTGTATCTCTCTCTGGCAGAGCCCGGCTGCCAAATTGGAAACGTCCAGAGATTGCGCCCACAGGAAAGCTGCCAGCACTGAAAGCTCTAGCTGGTTTTCACTGTCCCTTGGAACTGCATTCGCTGCCACACAGACATTCGCGCTCTGCTAAAGCATTGCTTCGTAATGGGGCAACACTCTGTATGTCTCTCTGGCAGAGCCCGGCTGCCAAATTGGAAACGTCCAGAGATTGCGCCCACAGGAAAGCTGCCAGCACTGAAAGCTCTAGCTGGTTTTCACTGTCCCTTGGAACTGCATTCGCTGCCACACAGACATTCGCGCTCTGCTAAAGCATTGCTTCGTCATGGGGCAACATTCTGTATCTCTCTCTGGCAGAGCCCGGCTGCCAAATTGGAAACGTCCAGAGATTGCGCCCACAGGAAAGCTGCCAGCACTGAATGCTCTAGCTGGTTTTCACTGTCCCTTGGAACTGCATTCGCTGCCACACAGACATTCGCGCTCTGCTAAAGCATTGCTTCGTAATGGGGCAACACTCTGTATCTCTCTCTGGCAGAGCCCGGCTGCCAAATTGGAAACGTCCAGAGATTGCGCCCACAGGAAAGCTGCCAGCACTGAAAGCTCTAGCTGGTTTTCACTGTCCCTTGGAACTGCATTCGCTGCCACACAGACATTCGCGCTCTGCTAAAGCATTGCTTCGTAATGGGGCAACACTCTGTATCTCTCTCTGGCAGAGCCCGGCTGCCAAATTGGAAACGTCCAGAGATTGCGCCCACAGGAAAGCTGCCAGCACTGAAAACTGTAGCTGGTTTTCACTGTCCCTTGGAACTGCATTCGCTGCCACACAGACATTCGCGCTCTGCTAAAGCATTGCTTCGTAATGGGGCAACACTCTGTATCTCTCTCTGGCAGAGCCCGGCTGCCAAATTGGAAACGTCCAGAGATGCGCCCACAGGAAAGCTGCCAGCACTGAAAGCTCTAGCTGGTTTTCACTGTCCCTTGGAACTGCATTCGCTGCCACACAGACATTCGCGCTCTGCTAAAGCATTGCTTCGTAATGGGGCAACACTCTGTATCTCTCTCTGGCAGAGCCCGGCTGCCAAATTGGAAACGTCCAGAGATTGCGCCCACAGGAAAGCTGCCAGCACTGAAAACTGTAGCTGGTTTTCACTGTCCCTTGGAACTGCATTCGCTGCCACACAGACATTCGCGCTCTGCTAAAGCATTGCTTCCTAATGGGGCAACACTCTGTATCTCTCTCTGGCAGAGCCCGGCTGCCAAATTGGAAACGTCCAGAGATTGCGCCCACAGGAAAGCTGCCAGCACTGAAAGCTCTAGCTGGTTTTCACTGTCCCTTGGAGCTGCATTTGCTGCCACACAGACATTCGCGCTCTGCTAAAGCATTGCTTCCTAATGGGGCAACACTCTGTATCTCTCTCTGGCAGAGCCCGGCTGCCAAATTGGAAACGTCCAGAGATTGCGCCCACAGGAAAGCTGCCAGCACTGAAAGCTCTAGCTGGTTTTCACTGTCCCTTGGAACTGCATTCGCTGCCACACAGACATTCGCGCTCTGCTAAAGCATTGCTTCGTAATGGGGCAACACTCTGTATCTCTCTCTGGCAGAGCCCGGCTGCCAAATTGGAAACGTCCAGAGATTGCGCCCACAGGAAAGCTGCCAGCACTGAAAACTGTAGCTGGTTTTCACTGTCCCTTGGAACTGCATTCGCTGCCACACAGACATTCGCGCTCTGCTAAAGCATTGCTTCGTAATGGGGCAACACTCTGTATCTCTCTCTGGCAGAGCCCGGCTGCCAAATTGGAAACGTCCAGAGATTGCGCCCACAGGAAAGCTGCCAGCACTGAAAACTTTAGCTGGTTTTCACTGTCCCTTGGAACTGCATTCGCTGCCACACAGACATTCGCGCTCTGCTAAAGCATTGCTTCCTAATGGGGCAACACTCTGTATCTCTCTCTGGCAGAGCCCGGCTGCCAAATTGGAAACGTCCAGAGATTGCGCCCACAGGAAAGCTGCCAGCACTGAAAGCTCTAGCTGGTTTTCACTGTCCCTTGGAACTGCATTCGCTGCCACACAGACATTCGCGCTCTGCTAAAGCATTGCTTCGTAATGGGGCAACACTCTGTATCTCTCTCTGGCAGAGCCCGGCTGCCAAATTGGAAACGTCCAGAGATTGCGCCCACAGGAAAGCTGCCAGCACTGAAAACTTTAGCTGGTTTTCACTGTCCCTTGGAACTGCATTCGCTGCCACACAGACATTCGCGCTCTGCTAAAGCATTGCTTCGTAATGGGGCAACACTCTGTATCTCTCTCTGGCAGAGCCCGGCTGCCAAATTGGAAACGTCCAGAGATTGCGCCCACAGGAAAGCTGCCAGCACTGAAAGCTCTAGCTGGTTTTCACTGTCCCTTGGAACTGCATTCGCTGCCACACAGACATTCGCGCTCTGCTAAAGCATTGCTTCGTAATGGGGCAACACTCTGTATCTCTCTCTGGCAGAGCCCGGCTGCCAAATTGGAAACGTCCAGAGATTGCGCCCACAGGAAAGCTGCCAGCACTGAAAACTGTAGCTGGTTTTCACTGTCCCTTGGAACTGCATTCGCTGCCACACAGACATTCGCGCTCTGCTAAAGCATTGCTTCGTAATGGGGCAACACTCTGTATCTCTCTCTGGCAGAGCCCGGCTGCCAAATTGGAAACGTCCAGAGATTGCGCCCACAGGAAAGCTGCCAGCACTGAAAACTGTAGCTGGTTTTCACTGTCCCTTGGAACTGCATTCGCTGCCACACAGACATTCGCGCTCTGCTAAAGCATTGCTTCCTAATGGGGCAACACTCTGTATCTCTCTCTGGCAGAGCCCGGCTGCCAAATTGGAAACGTCCAGAGATTGCGCCCACAGGAAAGCTGCCAGCACTGAAAGCTCTAGCTGGTTTTCACTGTCCCTTGGAGCTGCATTTGCTGCCACACAGACATTCGCGCTCTGCTAAAGCATTGCTTCCTAATGGGGCAACACTCTGTATCTCTCTCTGGCAGAGCCCGGCTGCCAAATTGGAAACGTCCAGAGATTGCGCCCACAGGAAAGCTGCCAGCACTGAAAACTGTAGCTGGTTTTCACTGTCCCTTGGAACTGCATTCGCTGCCACACAGACATTCGCGCTCTGCTAAAGCATTGCTTCGTAATGGGGCAACACTCTGTATCTCTCTCTGGCAGAGCCCGGCTGCCAAATTGGAAACGTCCAGAGATTGCGCCCACAGGAAAGCTGCCAGCACTGAAAACTGTAGCTGGTTTTCACTGTCCCTTGGAACTGCATTCGCTGCCACACAGACATTCGCGCTCTGCTAAAGCATTGCTTCCTAATGGGGCAACACTCTGTATCTCTCTCTGGCAGAGCCCGGCTGCCAAATTGGAAACGTCCAGAGATTGCGCCCACAGGAAAGCTGCCAGCACTGAAAGCTCTAGCTGGTTTTCACTGTCCCTTGGAGCTGCATTCGCTGCCACACAGACATTCGCGCTCTGCTAAAGCATTGCTTCCTAATGGGGCAACACTCTGTATCTCTCTCTGGCAGAGCCCGGCTGCCAAATTGGAAATGTCCAGACATTGCGCCCACAGGAAAGCTGCCAGCACTGAAAGCTCTAGCTGGTTTTCACTGTCCCTTGGAACTGCATTCGCTGCCACACAGACATTCGCGCTCTGCTAAAACATTGCTTCGTAATGGGGCAACACTCTGTATCTCTCTCTGGCAGAGCCCGGCTGCCAAATTGGAAACGTCCAGAGATTGCGCCCACAGGAAAGCTGCCAGCACTGAAAGCTCTAGCTGGTTTTCACTGTCCCTTGGAACTGCATTCGCTGCCACACAGACATTCGCGCTCTGCTAAAGCATTGCTTCGTAATGGGGCAACACTCTGTATCTCTCTCTGGCAGAGCCCGGCTGCCAAATTGGAAACGTCCAGAGATTGCGCCCACAGGAAAGCTGCCAGCACTGAAAGCTCTAGCTGGTTTTCACTGTCCCTTGGAACTGCATTCGCTGCCACACAGACATTCGCGCTCTGCTAAAGCATTGCTTCGTAATGGGGCAACACTCTGTATCTCTCTCTGGCAGAGCCCGGCTGCCAAATTGGAAACGTCCAGAGATTGCGCCCACAGGAAAGCTGCCAGCACTGAAAGCTCTAGCTGGTTTTCACTGTCCCTTGGAACTGCATTCGCTGCCACACAGACATTCGCGCTCTGCTAAAGCATTGCTTCGTAATGGGGCAACACTCTGTATCTCTCTCTGGCAGAGCCCGGCTGCCAAATTGGAAACGTCCAGAGATTGCGCCCACAGGAAAGCTGCCAGCACTGAAAGCTCTAGCTGGTTTTCACTGTCCCTTGGAACTGCATTCGCTGCCACACAGACATTCGCGCTCTGCTAAAGCATTGCTTCGTAATGGGGCAACACTCTGTATCTCTCTCTGGCAGAGCCCGGCTGCCAAATTGGAAACGTCCAGAGATTGCGCCCACAGGAAAGCTGCCAGCACTGAAAACTTTAGCTGGTTTTCACTGTCCCTTGGAACTGCATTCGCTGCCACACAGACATTCGCGCTCTGCTAAAGCATTGCTTCGTAATGGGGCAACACTCTGTATCTCTCTCTGGCAGAGCCCGGCTGCCAAATTGGAAACGTCCAGAGATTGCGCCCACAGGAAAGCTGCCAGCACTGAAAGCTCTAGCTGGTTTTCACTGTCCCTTGGAACTGCATTCGCTGCCACACAGACATTCGCGCTCTGCTAAAGCATTGCTTCGTAATGGGGCAACACTCTGTATGTCTCTCTGGCAGAGCCCGGCTGCCAAATTGGAAACGTCCAGAGATTGCGCCCACAGGAAAGCTGCCAGCACTGAAAGCTCTAGCTGGTTTTCACTGTCCCTTGGAACTGCATTCGCTGCCACACAGACATTCGCGCTCTGCTAAAGCATTGCTTCGTCATGGGGCAACATTCTGTATCTCTCTCTGGCAGAGCCCGGCTGCCAAATTGGAAACGTCCAGAGATTGCGCCCACAGGAAAGCTGCCAGCACTGAATGCTCTAGCTGGTTTTCACTGTCCCTTGGAACTGCATTCGCTGCCACACAGACATTCGCGCTCTGCTAAAGCATTGCTTCGTAATGGGGCAACACTCTGTATCTCTCTCTGGCAGAGCCCGGCTGCCAAATTGGAAACGTCCAGAGATTGCGCCCACAGGAAAGCTGCCAGCACTGAAAGCTCTAGCTGGTTTTCACTGTCCCTTGGAACTGCATTCGCTGCCACACAGACATTCGCGCTCTGCTAAAGCATTGCTTCGTAATGGGGCAACACTCTGTATCTCTCTCTGGCAGAGCCCGGCTGCCAAATTGGAAACGTCCAGAGATTGCGCCCACAGGAAAGCTGCCAGCACTGAAAACTGTAGCTGGTTTTCACTGTCCCTTGGAACTGCATTCGCTGCCACACAGACATTCGCGCTCTGCTAAAGCATTGCTTCGTAATGGGGCAACACTCTGTATCTCTCTCTGGCAGAGCCCGGCTGCCAAATTGGAAACGTCCAGAGATTGCGCCCACAGGAAAGCTGCCAGCACTGAAAACTTTAGCTGGTTTTCACTGTCCCTTGGAACTGCATTCGCTGCCACACAGACATTCGCGCTCTGCTAAAGCATTGCTTCCTAATGGGGCAACACTCTGTATCTCTCTCTGGCAGAGCCCGGCTGCCAAATTGGAAACGTCCAGAGATTGCGCCCACAGGAAAGCTGCCAGCACTGAAAGCTCTAGCTGGTTTTCACTGTCCCTTGGAACTGCATTCGCTGCCACACAGACATTCGCGCTCTGCTAAAGCATTGCTTCGTAATGGGGCAACACTCTGTATCTCTCTCTGGCAGAGCCCGGCTGCCAAATTGGAAACGTCCAGAGATTGCGCCCACAGGAAAGCTGCCAGCACTGAAAACTTTAGCTGGTTTTCACTGTCCCTTGGAACTGCATTCGCTGCCACACAGACATTCGCGCTCTGCTAAAGCATTGCTTCGTAATGGGGCAACACTCTGTATCTCTCTCTGGCAGAGCCCGGCTGCCAAATTGGAAACGTCCAGAGATTGCGCCCACAGGAAAGCTGCCAGCACTGAAAGCTCTAGCTGGTTTTCACTGTCCCTTGGAACTGCATTCGCTGCCACACAGACATTCGCGCTCTGCTAAAGCTTTGCTTCCTAATGGGGCAACACTCTGTATGTCTCTCTGGCAGAGCCCGGCTGCCAAATTGGAAACGTCCAGAGATTGCGCCCACAGGAAAGCTGCCAGCACTGAAAGCTCTAGCTGGTTTTCACTGTCCCTTGGAACTGCATTCGCTGCCACACAGACATTCGCGCTCTGCTAAAGCATTGCTTCGTAATGGGGCAACACTCTGTATCTCTCTCTGGCAGAGCCCGGCTGCCAAATTGGAAACGTCCAGAGATTGCGCCCACAGGAAAGCTGCCACCACTGAAAACTGTAGCTGGTTTTCACTGTCCCTTGGAACTGCATTCGCTGCCACACAGACATTCGCGCTCTGCTAAAGCATTGCTTCGTAATGGGGCAACACTCTGTATCTCTCTCTGGCAGAGCCCGGCTGCCAAATTGGAAACGTCCAGAGATTGCGCCCACAGGAAAGCTGCCAGCACTGAAAACTGTAGCTGGTTTTCACTGTCCCTTGGAACTGCATTCGCTGCCACACAGACATTCGCGCTCTGCTAAAGCATTGCTTCCTAATGGGGCAACACTCTGTATCTCTCTCTGGCAGAGCCCGGCTGCCAAATTGGAAACGTCCAGAGATTGCGCCCACAGGAAAGCTGCCAGCACTGAAAGCTCTAGCTGGTTTTCACTGTCCCTTGGAGCTGCATTTGCTGCCACACAGACATTCGCGCTCTGCTAAAGCATTGCTTCGTAATGGGGCAACACTCTGTATCTCTCTCTGGCAGAGCCCGGCTGCCAAATTGGAAACGTCCAGAGATTGCGCCCACAGGAAAGCTGCCAGCACTGAAAACTGTAGCTGGTTTTCACTGTCCCTTGGAACTGCATTCGCTGCCACACAGACATTCGCGCTCTGCTAAAGCATTGCTTCGTAATGGGGCAACACTCTGTATCTCTCTCTGGCAGAGCCCGGCTGCCAAATTGGAAACGTCCAGAGATTGCGCCCACAGGAAAGCTGCCAGCACTGAAAACTGTAGCTGGTTTTCACTGTCCCTTGGAACTGCATTCGCTGCCACACAGACATTCGCGCTCTGCTAAAGCATTGCTTCCTAATGGGGCAACACTCTGTATCTCTCTCTGGCAGAGCCCGGCTGCCAAATTGGAAACGTCCAGAGATTGCGCCCACAGGAAAGCTGCCAGCACTGAAAGCTCTAGCTGGTTTTCACTGTCCCTTGGAGCTGCATTCGCTGCCACACAGACATTCGCGCTCTGCTAAAGCATTGCTTCCTAATGGGGCAACACTCTGTATCTCTCTCTGGCAGAGCCCGGCTGCCAAATTGGAAATGTCCAGACATTGCGCCCACAGGAAAGCTGCCAGCACTGAAAGCTCTAGCTGGTTTTCACTGTCCCTTGGAACTGCATTCGCTGCCACACAGACATTCGCGCTCTGCTAAAACATTGCTTCGTAATGGGGCAACACTCTGTATCTCTCTCTGGCAGAGCCCGGCTGCCAAATTGGAAACGTCCAGAGATTGCGCCCACAGGAAAGCTGCCAGCACTGAAAGCTCTAGCTGGTTTTCACTGTCCCTTGGAACTGCATTCGCTGCCACACAGACATTCGCGCTCTGCTAAAGCATTGCTTCGTAATGGGGCAACACTCTGTATCTCTCTCTGGCAGAGCCCGGCTGCCAAATTGGAAACGTCCAGAGATTGCGCCCACAGGAAAGCTGCCAGCACTGAAAGCTCTAGCTGGTTTTCACTGTCCCTTGGAACTGCATTCGCTGCCACACAGACATTCGCGCTCTGCTAAAGCATTGCTTCCTAATGGGGCAACACTCTGTATCTCTCTCTGGCAGAGCCCGGCTGCCAAATTGGAAACGTCCAGAGATTGCGCCCACAGGAAAGCTGCCAGCACTGAAAGCTCTAGCTGGTTTTCACTGTCCCTTGGAACTGCATTCGCTGCCACACAGACATTCGCGCTCTGCTAAAGCATTGCTTCCTAATGGGGCAACACTCTGTATCTCTCTCTGGCAGAGCCCGGCTGCCAAATTGGAAACGTCCAGAGATTGCGCCCACAGGAAAGCTGCCAGCACTGAAAACTGTAGCTGGTTTTCACTGTCCCTTGGAACTGCATTCGCTGCCACACAGACATTCGCGCTCTGCTAAAGCATTGCTTCCTAATGGGGCAACACTCTGTATCTCTCTCTGGCAGAGCCCGGCTGCCAAATTGGAAACGTCCAGAGATTGCGCCCACAGGAAAGCTGCCAGCACTGAAAGCTCTAGCTGGTTTTCACTGTCCCTTGGAACTGCATTCGCTGCCACACAGACATTCGCGCTCTGCTAAAGCATTGCTTCGTAATGGGGCAACACTCTGTATCTCTCTCTGGCAGAGCCCGGCTGCCAAATTGGAAACGTCCAGAGATTGCGCCCACAGGAAAGCTGCCAGCACTGAAAGCTCTAGCTGGTTTTCACTGTCCCTTGGAACTGCATTCGCTGCCACACAGACATTCGCGCTCTGCTAAAGCATTGCTTCGTAATGGGGCAACACTCTGTATCTCTCTCTGGCAGAGCCCGGCTGCCAAATTGGAAACGTCCAGAGATTGCGCCCACAGGAAAGCTGCCAGCACTGAAAACTTTAGCTGGTTTTCACTGTCCCTTGGAACTGCATTCGCTGCCACACAGACATTCGCGCTCTGCTAAAGCATTGCTTCGTAATGGGGCAACACTCTGTATCTCTCTCTGGCAGAGCCCGGCTGCCAAATTGGAAACGTCCAGAGATTGCGCCCACAGGAAAGCTGCCAGCACTGAAAGCTCTAGCTGGTTTTCACTGTCCCTTGGAACTGCATTCGCTGCCACACAGACATTCGCGCTCTGCTAAAGCATTGCTTCGTAATGGGGCAACACTCTGTATGTCTCTCTGGCAGAGCCCGGCTGCCAAATTGGAAACGTCCACAGATTGCGCCCACAGGAAAGCTGCCAGCACTGAAAGCTCTAGCTGGTTTTCACTGTCCCTTGGAACTGCATTCGCTGCCACACAGACATTCGCGCTCTGCTAAAGCATTGCTTCGTCATGGGGCAACATTCTGTATCTCTCTCTGGCAGAGCCCGGCTGCCAAATTGGAAACGTCCAGAGATTGCGCCCACAGGAAAGCTGCCAGCACTGAATGCTCTAGCTGGTTTTCACTGTCCCTTGGAACTGCATTCGCTGCCACACAGACATTCGCGCTCTGCTAAAGCATTGCTTCGTAATGGGGCAACACTCTGTATCTCTCTCTGGCAGAGCCCGGCTGCCAAATTGGAAACGTCCAGAGATTGCGCCCACAGGAAAGCTGCCAGCACTGAAAGCTCTAGCTGGTTTTCACTGTCCCTTGGAACTGCATTCGCTGCCACACAGACATTCGCGCTCTGCTAAAGCATTGCTTCGTAATGGGGCAACACTCTGTATCTCTCTCTGGCAGAGCCCGGCTGCCAAATTGGAAACGTCCAGAGATTGCGCCCACAGGAAAGCTGCCAGCACTGAAAACTGTAGCTGGTTTTCACTGTCCCTTGGAACTGCATTCGCTGCCACACAGACATTCGCGCTCTGCTAAAGCATTGCTTCGTAATGGGGCAACACTCTGTATCTCTCTCTGGCAGAGCCCGGCTGCCAAATTGGAAACGTCCAGAGATGCGCCCACAGGAAAGCTGCCAGCACTGAAAGCTCTAGCTGGTTTTCACTGTCCCTTGGAACTGCATTCGCTGCCACACAGACATTCGCGCTCTGCTAAAGCATTGCTTCCTAATGGGGCAACACTCTGTATCTCTCTCTGGCAGAGCCCGGCTGCCAAATTGGAAACGTCCAGAGATTGCGCCCACAGGAAAGCTGCCAGCACTGAAAACTGTAGCTGGTTTTCACTGTCCCTTGGAACTGCATTCGCTGCCACACAGACATTCGCGCTCTGCTAAAGCATTGCTTCCTAATGGGGCAACACTCTGTATCTCTCTCTGGCAGAGCCCGGCTGCCAAATTGGAAACGTCCAGAGATTGCGCCCACAGGAAAGCTGCCAGCACTGAAAGCTCTAGCTGGTTTTCACTGTCCCTTGGAGCTGCATTTGCTGCCACACAGACATTCGCGCTCTGCTAAAGCATTGCTTCGTAATGGGGCAACACTCTGTATCTCTCTCTGGCAGAGCCCGGCTGCCAAATTGGAAACGTCCAGAGATTGCGCCCACAGGAAAGCTGCCAGCACTGAAAGCTCTAGCTGGTTTTCACTGTCCCTTGGAACTGCATTCGCTGCCACACAGACATTCGCGCTCTGCTAAAGCATTGCTTCGTAATGGGGCAACACTCTGTATCTCTCTCTGGCAGAGCCCGGCTGCCAAATTGGAAACGTCCAGAGATTGCGCCCACAGGAAAGCTGCCAGCACTGAAAACTGTAGCTGGTTTTCACTGTCCCTTGGAACTGCATTCGCTGCCACACAGACATTCGCGCTCTGCTAAAGCATTGCTTCCTAATGGGGCAACACTCTGTATCTCTCTCTGGCAGAGCCCGGCTGCCAAATTGGAAACGTCCAGAGATTGCGCCCACAGGAAAGCTGCCAGCACTGAAAGCTCTAGCTGGTTTTCACTGTCCCTTGGAACTGCATTCGCTGCCACACAGACATTCGCGCTCTGCTAAAGCATTGCTTCGTAATGGGGCAACACTCTGTATCTCTCTCTGGCAGAGCCCGGCTGCCAAATTGGAAACGTCCAGAGATTGCGCCCACAGGAAAGCTGCCAGCACTGAAAACTTTAGCTGGTTTTCACTGTCCCTTGGAACTGCATTCGCTGCCACACAGACATTCGCGCTCTGCTAAAGCATTGCTTCGTAATGGGGCAACACTCTGTATCTCTCTCTGGCAGAGCCCGGCTGCCAAATTGGAAACGTCCAGAGATTGCGCCCACAGGAAAGCTGCCAGCACTGAAAGCTCTAGCTGGTTTTCACTGTCCCTTGGAACTGCATTCGCTGCCACACAGACATTCGCGCTCTGCTAAAGCTTTGCTTCCTAATGGGGCAACACTCTGTATGTCTCTCTGGCAGAGCCCGGCTGCCAAATTGGAAACGTCCAGAGATTGCGCCCACAGGAAAGCTGCCAGCACTGAAAGCTCTAGCTGGTTTTCACTGTCCCTTGGAACTGCATTCGCTGCCACACAGACATTCGCGCTCTGCTAAAGCATTGCTTCGTAATGGGGCAACACTCTGTATCTCTCTCTGGCAGAGCCCGGCTGCCAAATTGGAAACGTCCAGAGATTGCGCCCACAGGAAAGCTGCCAGCACTGAAAACTGTAGCTGGTTTTCACTGTCCCTTGGAACTGCATTCGCTGCCACACAGACATTCGCGCTCTGCTAAAGCATTGCTTCGTAATGGGGCAACACTCTGTATCTCTCTCTGGCAGAGCCCGGCTGCCAAATTGGAAACGTCCAGAGATTGCGCCCACAGGAAAGCTGCCAGCACTGAAAGCTCTAGCTGGTTTTCACTGTCCCTTGGAGCTGCATTCACTGCCACACAGACATTCGCGCTCTGCTAAAGCATTGCTTCCTAATGGGGCAACACTCTGTATCTCTCTCTGGCAGAGCCCGGCTGCCAAATTGGAAATGTCCAGACATTGCGCCCACAGGAAAGCTGCCAGCACTGAAAGCTCTAGCTGGTTTTCACTGTCCCTTGGAACTGCATTCGCTGCCACACAGACATTCGCGCTCTGCTAAAACATTGCTTCGTAATGGGGCAACACTCTGTATCTCTCTCTGGCAGAGCCCGGCTGCCAAATTGGAAACGTCCAGAGATTGCGCCCACAGGAAAGCTGCCAGCACTGAAAGCTCTAGCTGGTTTTCACTGTCCCTTGGAACTGCATTCGCTGCCACACAGACATTCGCGCTCTGCTAAAGCATTGCTTCGTAATGGGGCAACACTCTGTATCTCTCTCTGGCAGAGCCCGGCTGCCAAATTGGAAACGTCCAGAGATTGCGCCCACAGGAAAGCTGCCAGCACTGAAAGCTCTAGCTGGTTTTCACTGTCCCTTGGAACTGCATTCGCTGCCACACAGACATTCGCGCTCTGCTAAAGCATTGCTTCCTAATGGGGCAACACTCTGTATCTCTCTCTGGCAGAGCCCGGCTGCCAAATTGGAAACGTCCAGAGATTGCGCCCACAGGAAAGCTGCCAGCACTGAAAGCTCTAGCTGGTTTTCACTGTCCCTTGGAACTGCATTCGCTGCCACACAGACATTCGCGCTCTGCTAAAGCATTGCTTCCTAATGGGGCAACACTCTGTATCTCTCTCTGGCAGAGCCCGGCTGCCAAATTGGAAACGTCCAGAGATTGCGCCCACAGGAAAGCTGCCAGCACTGAAAACTGTAGCTGGTTTTCACTGTCCCTTGGAACTGCATTCGCTGCCACACAGACATTCGCGCTCTGCTAAAGCATTGCTTCCTAATGGGGCAACACTCTGTATGTCTCTCTGGCAGAGCCCGGCTGCCAAATTGGAAACGTCCAGAGATTGCGCCCACAGGAAAGCTGCCAGCACTGAAAGCTCTAGCTGGTTTTCACTGTCCCTTGGAGCTGCATTCGCTGCCACACAGACATTCGCGCTCTGCTAAAGCATTGCTTCGTAATGGGGCAACACTCTGTATCTCTCTCTGGCAGAGCCCGGCTGCCAAATTGGAAACGTCCAGAGATTGCGCCCACAGGAAAGCTGCCAGCACTGAAAACTTTAGCTGGTTTTCACTGTCCCTTGGAACTGCATTCGCTGCCACACAGACATTCGCGCTCTGCTAAAGCATTGCTTCGTAATGGGGCAACACTCTGTATCTCTCTCTGGCAGAGCCCGGCTGCCAAATTGGAAACGTCCAGAGATTGCGCCCACAGGAAAGCTGCCAGCACTGAAAGCTCTAGCTGGTTTTCACTGTCCCTTGGAACTGCATTCGCTGCCACACAGACATTCGCGCTCTGCTAAAGCTTTGCTTCCTAATGGGGCAACACTCTGTATGTCTCTCTGGCAGAGCCCGGCTGCCAAATTGGAAACGTCCAGAGATTGCGCCCACAGGAAAGCTGCCAGCACTGAAAGCTCTAGCTGGTTTTCACTGTCCCTTGGAACTGCATTCGCTGCCACACAGACATTCGCGCTCTGCTAAAGCATTGCTTCGTAATGGGGCAACACTCTGTATCTCTCTCTGGCAGAGCCCGGCTGCCAAATTGGAAACGTCCAGAGATTGCGCCCACAGGAAAGCTGCCACCACTGAAAACTGTAGCTGGTTTTCACTGTCCCTTGGAACTGCATTCGCTGCCACACAGACATTCGCGCTCTGCTAAAGCATTGCTTCCTAATGGGGCAACACTCTGTATCTCTCTCTGGCAGAGCCCGGCTGCCAAATTGGAAACGTCCAGAGATTGCGCCCACAGGAAAGCTGCCAGCACTGAAAGCTCTAGCTGGTTTTCACTGTCCCTTGGAGCTGCATTTGCTGCCACACAGACATTCGCGCTCTGCTAAAGCATTGCTTCCTAATGGGGCAACACTCTGTATCTCTCTCTGGCAGAGCCCGGCTGCCAAATTGGAAACGTCCAGAGATTGCGCCCACAGGAAAGCTGCCAGCACTGAAAACTGTAGCTGGTTTTCACTGTCCCTTGGAACTGCATTCGCTGCCACACAGACATTCGCGCTCTGCTAAAGCATTGCTTCCTAATGGGGCAACACTCTGTATCTCTCTCTGGCAGAGCCCGGCTGCCAAATTGGAAACGTCCAGAGATTGCGCCCACAGGAAAGCTGCCACCACTGAAAACTGTAGCTGGTTTTCACTGTCCCTTGGAACTGCATTCGCTGCCACACAGACATTCGCGCTCTGCTAAAGCATTGCTTCGTAATGGGGCAACACTCTGTATCTCTCTCTGGCAGAGCCCGGCTGCCAAATTGGAAACGTCCAGAGATTGCGCCCACAGGAAAGCTGCCACCACTGAAAACTGTAGCTGGTTTTCACTGTCCCTTGGAACTGCATTCGCTGCCACACAGACATTCGCGCTCTGCTAAAGCATTGCTTCCTAATGGGGCAACACTCTGTATCTCTCTCTGGCAGAGCCCGGCTGCCAAATTGGAAACGTCCAGAGATTGCGCCCACAGGAAAGCTGCCAGCACTGAAAGCTCTAGCTGGTTTTCACTGTCCCTTGGAGCTGCATTTGCTGCCACACAGACATTCGCGCTCTGCTAAAGCATTGCTTCGTAATGGGGCAACACTCTGTATCTCTCTCTGGCAGAGCCCGGCTGCCAAATTGGAAACGTCCAGAGATTGCGCCCACAGGAAAGCTGCCAGCACTGAAAACTGTAGCTGGTTTTCACTGTCCCTTGGAACTGCATTCGCTGCCACACAGACATTCGCGCTCTGCTAAAGCATTGCTTCCTAATGGGGCAACACTCTGTATCTCTCTCTGGCAGAGCCCGGCTGCCAAATTGGAAACGTCCAGAGATTGCGCCCACAGGAAAGCTGCCAGCACTGAAAGCTCTAGCTGGTTTTCACTGTCCCTTGGAGCTGCATTCGCTGCCACACAGACATTCGCGCTCTGCTAAAGCATTGCTTCCTAATGGGGCAACACTCTGTATCTCTCTCTGGCAGAGCCCGGCTGCCAAATTGGAAATGTCCAGACATTGCGCCCACAGGAAAGCTGCCAGCACTGAAAGCTCTAGCTGGTTTTCACTGTCCCTTGGAACTGCATTCGCTGCCACACAGACATTCGCGCTCTGCTAAAACATTGCTTCGTAATGGGGCAACACTCTGTATCTCTCTCTGGCAGAGCCCGGCTGCCAAATTGGAAACGTCCAGAGATTGCGCCCACAGGAAAGCTGCCAGCACTGAAAGCTCTAGCTGGTTTTCACTGTCCCTTGGAACTGCATTCGCTGCCACACAGACATTCGCGCTCTGCTAAAGCATTGCTTCGTAATGGGGCAACACTCTGTATGTCTCTCTGGCAGAGCCCGGCTGCCAAATTGGAAACGTCCAGAGATTGCGCCCACAGGAAAGCTGCCAGCACTGAAAGCTCTAGCTGGTTTTCACTGTCCCTTGGAACTGCATTCGCTGCCACACAGACATTCGCGCTCTGCTAAAGCATTGCTTCGTAATGGGGCAACATTCTGTCTCTCTCTCTGGCAGAGCCCGGCTGCCAAATTGGAAACGTCCAGAGATTGCGCCCACAGGAAAGCTGCCAGCACTGAAAGCTCTAGCTGGTTTTCACTGTCCCTTGGAGCTGCATTCGCTGCCACACAGACATTCGCGCTCTGCTAAAGCATTGCTTCGTAATGGGGCAACACTCTGTATCTCTCTCTGGCAGAGCCCGGCTGCCAAATTGGAAACGTCCAGAGATTGCGCCCACAGGAAAGCTGCCAGCACTGAAAACTTTAGCTGGTTTTCACTGTCCCTTGGAACTGCATTCGCTGCCACACAGACATTCGCGCTCTGCTAAAGCATTGCTTCCTAATGGGGCAACACTCTGTATCTCTCTCTGGCAGAGCCCGGCTGCCAAATTGGAAACGTCCAGAGATTGCGCCCACAGGAAATCTGCCAGCACTGAAAGCTCTAGCTGGTTTTCACTGTCCCTTGGAACTGCATTCGCTGCCACACAGACATTCGCGCTCTGCTAAAGCATTGCTTCGTAATGGGGCAACACTCTGTATCTCTCTCTGGCAGAGCCCGGCTGCCAAATTGGAAACGTCCAGAGATTGCGCCCACAGGAAAGCTGCCAGCACTGAAAACTGTAGCTGGTTTTCACTGTCCCTTGGAACTGCATTTGCTGCCACACAGACATTCGCGCTCTGCTAAAGCATTGCTTCCTAATGGGGCAACACTCTGTATCTCTCTCTGGCAGAGCCCGGCTGCCAAATTGGAAACGTCCAGAGATTGCGCCCACAGGAAAGCTGCCAGCACTGAAAGCTCTAGCTGGTTTTCACTGTCCCTTGGAGCTGCATTCGCTGCCACACAGACATTCGCGCTCTGCTAAAGCATTGCTTCCTAATGGGGCAACACTCTGTATCTCTCTCTGGCAGAGCCCGGCTGCCAAATTGGAAACGTCCAGACATTGCGCCCACAGGAAAGCTGCCAGCACTGAAAACTCTAGCTGGTTTTCACTGTCCCTTGGAACTGCATTCGCTGCCACACAGACATTCGCGCTCTGCTAAAGCATTGCTTCGTAATGGGGCAACATTCTGTATCTCTCTCTGGCAGAGCCCGGCTGCCAAATTGGAAATGTCCAGAGATTGCGCCCACAGGAAAGCTGCAAGCACTGAAAGCTCTAGCTGGTTTTCACTGTCCCTTGGAACTGCATTCGCTGCCACACAGACATTCGCGCTCTGCTAAAGCATTGCTTCGTAATGGGGCAACACTCTGTATCTCTCTCTGGCAGAGCCCGGCTGCCAAATTGGAAACGTCCAGAAATTGCGCCCACAGGAAAGCTGCCAGCACTGAAAGCTCTAGCTGGTTTTCACTGTCCCTTGGAACTGCATTCGCTGCCACACAGACATTCGCGCTCTGCTAAAACATTGCTTCGTAATGGGGCAACACTCTGTATCTCTCTCTGGCAGAGCCCGGCTGCCAAATTGGAAACGTCCAGAGATTGCGCCCACAGGAAAGCTGCCAGCACTGAAAGCTCTAGCTGGTTTTCACTGTCCCTTGGAACTGCATTCGCTGCCACACAGACATTCGCGCTCTGCTAAAGCATTGCTTCGTAATGGGGCAACACTCTGTATGTCTCTCTGGCAGAGCCCGGCTGCCAAATTGGAAACGTCCAGAGATTGCGCCCACAGGAAAGCTGCCAGCACTGAAAGCTCTAGCTGGTTTTCACTGTCCCTTGGAACTGCATTCGCTGCCACACAGACATTCGCGCTCTGCTAAAGCATTGCTTCGTAATGGGGCAACATTCTGTATCTCTCTCTGGCAGAGCCCGGCTGCCAAATTGGAAACGTCCAGAGATTGCGCCCACAGGAAAGCTGCCAGCACTGAATGCTCTAGCTGGTTTTCACTGTCCCTTGGAACTGCATTCGCTGCCACACAGACATTCGCGCTCTGCTAAAGCATTGCTTCGTAATGGGGCAACACTCTGTATCTCTCTCTGGCAGAGCCCGGCTGCCAAATTGGAAACGTCCAGAGATTGCGCCCACAGGAAAGCTGCCAGCACTGAAAGCTCTAGCTGGTTTTCACTGTCCCTTGGAACTGCATTCGCTGCCACACAGACATTCGCGCTCTGCTAAAGCATTGCTTCGTAATGGGGCAACACTCTGTATCTCTCTCTGGCAGAGCCCGGCTGCCAAATTGGAAACGTCCAGAGATTGCGCCCACAGGAAAGCTGCCAGCACTGAAAACTGTAGCTGGTTTTCACTGTCCCTTGGAACTGCATTCGCTGCCACACAGACATTCGCGCTCTGCTAAAGCATTGCTTCGTAATGGGGCAACACTCTGTATCTCTCTCTGGCAGAGCCCGGCTGCCAAATTGGAAACGTCCAGAGATTGCGCCCACAGGAAAGCTGCCAGCACTGAAAGCACTAGCTGGTTTTCACTGTCCCTTGGAACTGCATTCGCTGCCACACAGACATTCGCGCTCTGCTAAAGCATTGCTTCGTAATGGGGCAACACTCTGTATCTCTCTCTGGCAGAGCCCGGCTGCCAAATTGGAAACGTCCAGAGATTGCGCCCACAGGAAAGCTGCCAGCACTGAAAACTGTAGCTGGTTTTCACTGTCCCTTGGAACTGCATTCGCTGCCACACAGACATTCGCGCTCTGCTAAAGCATTGCTTCCTAATGGGGCAACACTCTGTATCTCTCTCTGGCAGAGCCCGGCTGCCAAATTGGAAACGTCCAGAGATTGCGCCCACAGGAAAGCTGCCAGCACTGAAAGCTCTAGCTGGTTTTCACTGTCCCTTGGAGCTGCATTTGCTGCCACACAGACATTCGCGCTCTGCTAAAGCATTGCTTCGTAATGGGGCAACACTCTGTATCTCTCTCTGGCAGAGCCCGGCTGCCAAATTGGAAACGTCCAGAGATTGCGCCCACAGGAAAGCTGCCAGCACTGAAAGCTCCAGCTGGTTTTCACTGTCCCTTGGAACTGCATTCGCTGCCACACAGACATTCGCGCTCTGCTAAAGCATTGCTTCGTAATGGGGCAACACTCTGTATCTCTCTCTGGCAGAGCCCGGCTGCCAAATTGGAAACGTCCAGAGATTGCGCCCACAGGAAAGCTGCCAGCACTGAATGCTCTAGCTGGTTTTCACTGTCCCTTGGAACTGCATTCGCTGCCACACAGACATTCGCGCTCTGCTAAAGCATTGCTTCGTAATGGGGCAACACTCTGTATCTCTCTCTGGCAGAGCCCGGCTGCCAAATTGGAAACGTCCAGAGATTGCGCCCACAGGAAAGCTGCCAGCACTGAAAACTTTAGCTGGTTTTCACTGTCCCTTGGAACTGCATTCGCTGCCACACAGACATTCGCGCTCTGCTAAAGCATTGCTTCCTAATGGGGCAACACTCTGTATCTCTCTCTGGCAGAGCCCGGCTGCCAAATTGGAAACGTCCAGAGATTGCGCCCACAGGAAAGCTGCCAGCACTGAAAGCTCTAGCTGGTTTTCACTGTCCCTTGGAACTGCATTCGCTGCCACACAGACATTCGCGCTCTGCTAAAGCATTGCTTCCTAATGGGGCAACACTCTGTATCTCTCTCTGGCAGAGCCCGGCTGCCAAATTGGAAACGTCCAGAGATTGCGCCCACAGGAAAGCTGCCAGCACTGAAAGCTCTAGCTGGTTTTCACTCTCCCTTGGAACTGCATTCGCTGCCACACAGATATTTGCGCTCTGCTAAAGCATTGCTTCCTAATGGGGCAACACTCTGTATCTCTCTCTGGCAGAGCCCGGCTGCCAAATTGGAAATGTCCAGACATTGCGCCCACAGGAAAGCTGCCAGCACTGAAAGCTCTAGCTGGTTTTCACTGTCCCTTGGAACTGCATTCGCTGCCACACAGACATTCGCGCTCTGCTAAAACATTGCTTCGTAATGGGGCAACACTCTGTATCTCTCTCTGGCAGAGCCCGGCTGCCAAATTGGAAACGTCCAGAGATTGCGCCCACAGGAAAGCTGCCACCACTGAAAGCTCTAGCTGGTTTTCACTGTCCCTTGGAACTGCATTCGCTGCCACACAGACATTCGCGCTCTGCTAAAGCATTGCTTCGTAATGGGGCAACACTCTGTATCTCTCTCTGGCAGAGCCCGGCTGCCAAATTGGAAACGTCCAGAGATTGCGCCCACAGGAAAGCTGCCAGCACTGAAAGCTCTAGCTGGTTTTCACTCCCCCTTGGAACTGCATTCGCTGCCACACAGATATTTGCGCTCTGCTAAAGCATTGCTTCCTAATGGGGCAACACTCTGTATCTCTCTCTGGCAGAGCCCGGCTGCCAAATTGGAAATGTCCAGACATTGCGCCCACAGGAAAGCTGCCAGCACTGAAAGCTCTAGCTGGTTTTCACTGTCCCTTGGAACTGCATTCGCTGCCACACAGACATTCGCGCTCTGCTAAAGCATTGCTTCGTAATGGGGCAACACTCTGTATGTCTCTCTGGCAGAGCCCGGCTGCCAAATTGGAAACGTCCAGAGATTGCGCCCACAGGAAAGCTGCCAGCACTGAATGCTCTAGCTGGTTTTCACTGTCCCTTGGAACTGCATTCGCTGCCACACAGACATTCGCGCTCTGCTAAAGCATTGCTTCGTAATGGGGCAACACTCTGTATCTCTCTCTGGCAGAGCCCGGCTGCCAAATTGGAAACGTCCAGAGATTGCGCCCACAGGAAAGCTGCCAGCACTGAAAGCTCTAGCTGGTTTTCACTGTCCCTTGGAACTGCATTCGCTGCCACACAGACATTCGCGCTCTGCTAAAGCATTGCTTCCTAATGGGGCAACACTCTGTATCTCTCTCTGGCAGAGCCCGGCTGCCAAATTGGAAACGTCCAGAGATTGCGCCCACAGGAAAGCTGCCAGCACTGAAAGCTCTAGCTGGTTTTCACTGTCCCTTGGAACTGCATTCGCTGCCACACAGACATTCGCGCTCTGCTAAAGCATTGCTTCGTAATGGGGCAACACTCTGTATCTCTCTCTGGCAGAGCCCGGCTGCCAAATTGGAAACGTCCAGAGATTGCGCCCACAGGAAAGCTGCCAGCACTGAAAACTGTAGCTGGTTTTCACTGTCCCTTGGAACTGCATTCGCTGCCACACAGACATTCGCGCTCTGCTAAAGCTTTGCTTCCTAATGGGGCAACACTCTGTATGTCTCTCTGGCAGAGCCCGGCTGCCAAATTGGAAACGTCCAGAGATTGCGCCCACAGGAAAGCTGCCAGCACTGAAAGCTCTAGCTGGTTTTCACTGTCCCTTGGAACTGCATTCGCTGCCACACAGACATTCGCGCTCTGCTAAAGCATTGCTTCCTAATGGGGCAACACTCTGTATCTCTCTCTGGCAGAGCCCGGCTGCCAAATTGGAAACGTCCAGAGATTGCGCCCACAGGAAAGCTGCCACCACTGAAAACTGTAGCTGGTTTTCACTGTCCCTTGGAACTGCATTCGCTGCCACACAGACATTCGCGCTCTGCTAAAGCATTGCTTCGTAATGGGGCAACACTCTGTATCTCTCTCTGGCAGAGCCCGGCTGCCAAATTGGAAACGTCCAGAGATTGCGCCCACAGGAAAGCTGCCAGCACTGAAAACTGTAGCTGGTTTTCACTGTCCCTTGGAACTGCATTCGCTGCCACACAGACATTCGCGCTCTGCTAAAGCATTGCTTCCTAATGGGGCAACACTCTGTATCTCTCTCTGGCAGAGCCCGGCTGCCAAATTGGAAACGTCCAGAGATTGCGCCCACAGGAAAGCTGCCAGCACTGAAAGCTCTAGCTGGTTTTCACTGTCCCTTGGAGCTGCATTTGCTGCCACACAGACATTCGCGCTCTGCTAAAGCATTGCTTCCTAATGGGGCAACACTCTGTATCTCTCTCTGGCAGAGCCCGGCTGCCAAATTGGAAACGTCCAGAGATTGCGCCCACAGGAAAGCTGCCAGCACTGAAAACTGTAGCTGGTTTTCACTGTCCCTTGGAACTGCATTCGCTGCCACACAGACATTCGCGCTCTGCTAAAGCATTGCTTCGTAATGGGGCAACACTCTGTATCTCTCTCTGGCAGAGCCCGGCTGCCAAATTGGAAACGTCCAGAGATTGCGCCCACAGGAAAGCTGCCAGCACTGAAAACTGTAGCTGGTTTTCACTGTCCCTTGGAACTGCATTCGCTGCCACACAGACATTCGCGCTCTGCTAAAGCATTGCTTCCTAATGGGGCAACACTCTGTATCTCTCTCTGGCAGAGCCCGGCTGCCAAATTGGAAACGTCCAGAGATTGCGCCCACAGGAAAGCTGCCAGCACTGAAAGCTCTAGCTGGTTTTCACTGTCCCTTGGAACTGCATTCGCTGCCACACAGACATTCGCGCTCTGCTAAAGCATTGCTTCCTAATGGGGCAACACTCTGTATCTCTCTCTGGCAGAGCCCGGCTGCCAAATTGGAAACGTCCAGACATTGCGCCCACAGGAAAGCTGCCAGTACTGAAAACTCTAGCTGGTTTTCACTGTCCCTTGGAACTGCATTCGCTGCCACACAGACATTCGCGCTCTGCTAAAGCATTGCTTCGTAATGGGGCAACATTCTGTATCTCTCTCTGGCAGAGCCCGGCTGCCAAATTGGAAATGTCCAGAGATTGCGCCCACAGGAAAGCTGCAAGCACTGAAAGCTCTAGCTGGTTTTCACTGTCCCTTGGAACTGCATTCGCTGCCACACAGACATTCGCGCTCTGCTAAAGCATTGCTTCGTAATGGGGCAACACTCTGTATCTCTCTCTGGCAGAGCCCGGCTGCCAAATTGGAAACGTCCAGAGATTGCGCCCACAGGAAAGCTGCCAGCACTGAAAGCTCTAGCTGGTTTTCACTCTCCCTTGGAAGTGCATTCGCTGCCACACAGATATTTGCGCTCTGCTAAAGCATTGCTTCCTAATGGGGCAACACTCTGTATCTCTCTCTGGCAGAGCCCGGCTGCCAAATTGGAAATGTCCAGACATTGCGCCCACAGGAAAGCTGCCAGCACTGAAAGCTCTAGCTGGTTTTCACTGTCCCTTGGAACTGCATTCGCTGCCACACAGACATTCGCGCTCTGCTAAAACATTGCTTCGTAATGGGGCAACACTCTGTATCTCTCTCTGGCAGAGCCCGGCTGCCAAATTGGAAACGTCCAGAGATTGCGCCCACAGGAAAGCTGCCAGCACTGAAAGCTCTAGCTGGTTTTCACTGTCCCTTGGAACTGCATTCGCTGCCACACAGACATTCGCGCTCTGCTAAAGCATTGCTTCGTAATGGGGCAACACTCTGTATGTCTCTCTGGCAGAGCCCGGCTGCCAAATTGGAAACGTCCAGAGATTGCGCCCACAGGAAAGCTGCCAGCACTGAAAGCTCTAGCTGGTTTTCACTGTCCCTTGGAACTGCATTCGCTGCCACACAGACATTCGCGCTCTGCTAAAGCATTGCTTCGTAATGGGGCAACATTCTGTATCTCTCTCTGGCAGAGCCCGGCTGCCAAATTGGAAACGTCCAGAGATTGCGCCCACAGGAAAGCTGCCAGCACTGAATGCTCTAGCTGGTTTTCACTGTCCCTTGGAACTGCATTCGCTGCCACACAGACATTCGCGCTCTGCTAAAGCATTGCTTCGTAATGGGGCAACACTCTGTATCTCTCTCTGGCAGAGCCCGGCTGCCAAATTGGAAACGTCCAGAGATTGCGCCCACAGGAAAGCTGCCAGCACTGAAAGCTCTAGCTGGTTTTCACTGTCCCTTGGAACTGCATTCGCTGCCACACAGACATTCGCGCTCTGCTAAAGCATTGCTTCGTAATGGGGCAACACTCTGTATCTCTCTCTGGCAGAGCCCGGCTGCCAAATTGGAAACGTCCAGAGATTGCGCCCACAGGAAAGCTGCCAGCACTGAAAACTGTAGCTGGTTTTCACTGTCCCTTGGAACTGCATTCGCTGCCACACAGACATTCGCGCTCTGCTAAAGCATTGCTTCCTAATGGGGCAACACTCTGTATCTCTCTCTGGCAGAGCCCGGCTGCCAAATTGGAAACGTCCAGACATTGCGCCCACAGGAAAGCTGCCAGTACTGAAAACTCTAGCTGGTTTTCACTGTCCCTTGGAACTGCATTCGCTGCCACACAGACATTCGCGCTCTGCTAAAGCATTGCTTCGTAATGGGGCAACATTCTGTATCTCTCTCTGGCAGAGCCCGGCTGCCAAATTGGAAATGTCCAGAGATTGCGCCCACAGGAAAGCTGCAAGCACTGAAAGCTCTAGCTGGTTTTCACTGTCCCTTGGAACTGCATTCGCTGCCACACAGACATTCGCGCTCTGCTAAAGCATTGCTTCGTAATGGGGCAACACTCTGTATCTCTCTCTGGCAGAGCCCGGCTGCCAAATTGGAAACGTCCAGAGATTGCGCCCACAGGAAAGCTGCCAGCACTGAAAGCTCTAGCTGGTTTTCACTCTCCCTTGGAAGTGCATTCGCTGCCACACAGATATTTGCGCTCTGCTAAAGCATTGCTTCCTAATGGGGCAACACTCTGTATCTCTCTCTGGCAGAGCCCGGCTGCCAAATTGGAAATGTCCAGACATTGCGCCCACAGGAAAGCTGCCAGCACTGAAAGCTCTAGCTGGTTTTCACTGTCCCTTGGAACTGCATTCGCTGCCACACAGACATTCGCGCTCTGCTAAAACATTGCTTCGTAATGGGGCAACACTCTGTATCTCTCTCTGGCAGAGCCCGGCTGCCAAATTGGAAACGTCCAGAGATTGCGCCCACAGGAAAGCTGCCAGCACTGAAAGCTCTAGCTGGTTTTCACTGTCCCTTGGAACTGCATTCGCTGCCACACAGACATTCGCGCTCTGCTAAAGCATTGCTTCGTAATGGGGCAACACTCTGTATGTCTCTCTGGCAGAGCCCGGCTGCCAAATTGGAAACGTCCAGAGATTGCGCCCACAGGAAAGCTGCCAGCACTGAAAGCTCTAGCTGGTTTTCACTGTCCCTTGGAACTGCATTCGCTGCCACACAGACATTCGCGCTCTGCTAAAGCATTGCTTCGTAATGGGGCAACATTCTGTATCTCTCTCTGGCAGAGCCCGGCTGCCAAATTGGAAACGTCCAGAGATTGCGCCCACAGGAAAGCTGCCAGCACTGAATGCTCTAGCTGGTTTTCACTGTCCCTTGGAACTGCATTCGCTGCCACACAGACATTCGCGCTCTGCTAAAGCATTGCTTCGTAATGGGGCAACACTCTGTATCTCTCTCTGGCAGAGCCCGGCTGCCAAATTGGAAACGTCCAGAGATTGCGCCCACAGGAAAGCTGCCAGCACTGAAAGCTCTAGCTGGTTTTCACTGTCCCTTGGAACTGCATTCGCTGCCACACAGACATTCGCGCTCTGCTAAAGCATTGCTTCGTAATGGGGCAACACTCTGTATCTCTCTCTGGCAGAGCCCGGCTGCCAAATTGGAAACGTCCAGAGATTGCGCCCACAGGAAAGCTGCCAGCACTGAAAACTGTAGCTGGTTTTCACTGTCCCTTGGAACTGCATTCGCTGCCACACAGACATTCGCGCTCTGCTAAAGCATTGCTTCGTAATGGGGCAACACTCTGTATCTCTCTCTGGCAGAGCCCGGCTGCCAAATTGGAAACGTCCAGAGATGCGCCCACAGGAAAGCTGCCAGCACTGAAAGCTCTAGCTGGTTTTCACTGTCCCTTGGAACTGCATTCGCTGCCACACAGACATTCGCGCTCTGCTAAAGCATTGCTTCGTAATGGGGCAACACTCTGTATCTCTCTCTGGCAGAGCCCGGCTGCCAAATTGGAAACGTCCAGAGATTGCGCCCACAGGAAAGCTGCCAGCACTGAAAACTGTAGCTGGTTTTCACTGTCCCTTGGAACTGCATTCGCTGCCACACAGACATTCGCGCTCTGCTAAAGCATTGCTTCCTAATGGGGCAACACTCTGTATCTCTCTCTGGCAGAGCCCGGCTGCCAAATTGGAAACGTCCAGAGATTGCGCCCACAGGAAAGCTGCCAGCACTGAAAGCTCTAGCTGGTTTTCACTGTCCCTTGGAGCTGCATTGGCTGCCACACAGACATTCGCGCTCTGCTAAAGCATTGCTTCCTAATGGGGCAACACTCTGTATCTCTCTCTGGCAGAGCCCGGCTGCCAAATTGGAAACGTCCAGAGATTGCGCCCACAGGAAAGCTGCCAGCACTGAAAGCTCTAGCTGGTTTTCACTGTCCCTTGGAACTGCATTCGCTGCCACACAGACATTCGCGCTCTGCTAAAGCTTTGCTTCCTAATGGGGCAACACTCTGTATGTCTCTCTGGCAGAGCCCGGCTGCCAAATTGGAAACGTCCAGAGATTGCGCCCACAGGAAAGCTGCCAGCACTGAAAGCTCTAGCTGGTTTTCACTGTCCCTTGGAACTGCATTCGCTGCCACACAGACATTCGCGCTCTGCTAAAGCATTGCTTCCTAATGGGGCAACACTCTGTATCTCTCTCTGGCAGAGCCCGGCTGCCAAATTGGAAACGTCCAGAGATTGCGCCCACAGGAAAGCTGCCACCACTGAAAACTGTAGCTGGTTTTCACTGTCCCTTGGAACTGCATTCGCTGCCACACAGACATTCGCGCTCTGCTAAAGCATTGCTTCGTAATGGGGCAACACTCTGTATCTCTCTCTGGCAGAGCCCGGCTGCCAAATTGGAAACGTCCAGACATTGCGCCCACAGGAAAGCTGCCAGCACTGAAAACTGTAGCTGGTTTTCACTGTCCCTTGGAACTGCATTCGCTGCCACACAGACATTCGCGCTCTGCTAAAGCATTGCTTCGTAATGGGGCAACACTCTGTATCTCTCTCTGGCAGAGCCCGGCTGCCAAATTGGAAACGTCCAGAGATTGCGCCCACAGGAAAGCTGCCAGCACTGAAAGCTCTAGCTGGTTTTCACTGTCCCTTGGAGCTGCATTTGCTGCCACACAGACATTCGCGCTCTGCTAAAGCATTGCTTCGTAATGGGGCAACACTCTGTATCTCTCTCTGGCAGAGCCCGGCTGCCAAATTGGAAACGTCCAGAGATTGCGCCCACAGGAAAGCTGCCAGCACTGAAAACTGTAGCTGGTTTTCACTGTCCCTTGGAACTGCATTCGCTGCCACACAGACATTCGCGCTCTGCTAAAGCATTGCTTCGTAATGGGGCAACACTCTGTATCTCTCTCTGGCAGAGCCCGGCTGCCAAATTGGAAACGTCCAGAGATTGCGCCCACAGGAAAGCTGCCAGCACTGAAAACTGTAGCTGGTTTTCACTGTCCCTTGGAACTGCATTCGCTGCCACACAGACATTCGCGCTCTGCTAAAGCATTGCTTCCTAATGGGGCAACACTCTGTATCTCTCTCTGGCAGAGCCCGGCTGCCAAATTGGAAACGTCCAGAGATTGCGCCCACAGGAAAGCTGCCAGCACTGAAAGCTCTAGCTGGTTTTCACTGTCCCTTGGAGCTGCATTCGCTGCCACACAGACATTCGCGCTCTGCTAAAGCATTGCTTCCTAATGGGGCAACACTCTGTATCTCTCTCTGGCAGAGCCCGGCTGCCAAATTGGAAACGTCCAGACATTGCGCCCACAGGAAAGCTGCCAGCACTGAAAACTCTAGCTGGTTTTCACTGTCCCTTGGAACTGCATTCGCTGCCACACAGACATTCGCGCTCTGCTAAAGCATTGCTTCGTAATGGGGCAACATTCTGTATCTCTCTCTGGCAGAGCCCGGCTGCCAAATTGGAAATGTCCAGAGATTGCGCCCACAGGAAAGCTGCAAGCACTGAAAGCTCTAGCTGGTTTTCACTGTCCCTTGGAACTGCATTCGCTGCCACACAGACATTCGCGCTCTGCTAAAGCATTGCTTCGTAATGGGGCAACACTCTGTATCTCTCTCTGGCAGAGCCCGGCTGCCAAATTGGAAACGTCCAGAGATTGCGCCCACAGGAAAGCTGCCAGCACTGAAAGCTCTAGCTGGTTTTCACTCTCCCTTGGAACTGCATTCGCTGCCACACAGACATTCCCGCTCTGCTAAAGCATTGCTTCCTAATCGGGCAACACTCTGTATCTCTCTCTGGCAGAGCCCGGCTGCCAAATTGGAAACGTCCAGAGATTGCGCCCACAGGAAAGCTGCCAGCACTGAAAACTGTAGCTGGTTTTCACTGTCCCTTGGAACTGCATTCGCTGCCACACAGACATTCGCGCTCTGCTAAAGCATTGCTTCGTAATGGGGCAACACTCAGTATCTCTCTCTGGCAGAGCCCGGCTGCCAAATTGGAAACGTCCAGAGATTGCGCCCACAGGAAAGCTGCCAGCACTGAAAACTTTAGCTGGTTTTCACTGTCCCTTGGAACTGCATTCGCTGCCACACAGACATTCGCGCTCTGCTAAAGCTTTGCTTCCTAATGGGGCAACACTCTGTATGTCTCTCTGGCAGAGCCCGGCTGCCAAATTGGAAACGTCCAGAGATTGCGCCCACAGGAAAGCTGCCAGCACTGAAAGCTCTAGCTGGTTTTCACTGTCCCTTGGAACTGCATTCGCTGCCACACAGACATTCGCGCTCTGCTAAAGCTTTGCTTCCTAATGGGGCAACACTCTGTATGTCTCTCTGGCAGAGCCCGGCTGCCAAATTGGAAACGTCCAGAGATTGCGCCCACAGGAAAGCTGCCAGCACTGAAAGCTCTAGCTGGTTTTCACTGTCCCTTGGAACTGCATTCGCTGCCACACAGACATTCGCGCTCTGCTAAAGCATTGCTTCCTAATGGGGCAACACTCTGTATCTCTCTCTGGCAGAGCCCGGCTGCCAAATTGGAAACGTCCAGAGATTGCGCCCACAGGAAAGCTGCCACCACTGAAAACTGTAGCTGGTTTTCACTGTCCCTTGGAACTGCATTCGCTGCCACACAGACATTCGCGCTCTGCTAAAGCATTGCTTCGTAATGGGGCAACACTCTGTATCTCTCTCTGGCAGAGCCCGGCTGCCAAATTGGAAACGTCCAGACATTGCGCCCACAGGAAAGCTGCCAGCACTGAAAACTGTAGCTGGTTTTCACTGTCCCTTGGAACTGCATTCGCTGCCACACAGACATTCGCGCTCTGCTAAAGCATTGCTTCCTAATGGGGCAACACTCTGTATCTCTCTCTGGCAGAGCCCGGCTGCCAAATTGGAAACGTCCAGAGATTGCGCCCACAGGAAAGCTGCCAGCACTGAAAGCTCTAGCTGGTTTTCACTGTCCCTTGGAGCTGCATTCGCTGCCACACAGACATTCGCGCTCTGCTAAAGCATTGCTTCCTAATGGGGCAACACTCTGTATCTCTCTCTGACAGAGCCCGGCTGCCAAATTGGAAACGTCCAGACATTGCGCCCACAGGAAAGCTGCCAGCACTGAAAACTCTAGCTGGTTTTCACTGTCCCTTGGAACTGCATTCGCTGCCACACAGACATTCGCGCTCTGCTAAAGCATTGCTTCGTAATGGGGCAACATTCTGTATCTCTCTCTGGCAGAGCCCGGCTGCCAAATTGGAAATGTCCAGAGATTGCGCCCACAGGAAAGCTGCAAGCACTGAAAGCTCTAGCTGGTTTTCACTGTCCCTTGGAACTGCATTCGCTGCCACACAGACATTCGCGCTCTGCTAAAGCATTGCTTCGTAATGGGGCAACACTCTGTATCTCTCTCTGGCAGAGCCCGGCTGCCAAATTGGAAACGTCCAGAGATTGCGCCCACAGGAAAGCTGCCAGCACTGAAAGCTCTAGCTGGTTTTCACTCTCCCTTGGAACTGCATTCGCTGCCACACAGACATTCCCGCTCTGCTAAAGCATTGCTTCCTAATCGGGCAACACTCTGTATCTCTCTCTGGCAGAGCCCGGCTGCCAAATTGGAAACGTCCAGAGATTGCGCCCACAGGAAAGCTGCCAGCACTTAAAACTCTAGCTGGTTTTCACTGTCCCTTGGAACTGCATTCGCTGCCACACAGACATTCGCGCTCTGCTAAAGCATTGCTTCCTAATGGGGCAACACTCTGTATCTCTCTCTGGCAGAGCCCGGCTGCCAAATTGGAAACGTCCAGAGATTGCGCCCACAGGAAAGCTGCCAGCACTGAAAGCTCTAGCTGGTTTTCACTGTCCCTTGGAACTGCATTCGCTGCCACACAGACATTCGCGCTCTGCTAAAGCTTTGCTTCCTAATGGGGCAACACTCTGTATCTCTCTCTGGCAGAGCCCGGCTGCCAAATTGGAAACGTCCAGAGATTGCGCCCACAGGAAAGCTGCCAGCACTGAAAGCTCTAGCTGGTTTTCACTGTCCCTTGGAACTGCATTCGCTGCCACACAGACATTCGCGCTCTGCTAAAGCATTGCTTCGTAATGGGGCAACACTCTGTATCTCTCTCTGGCAGAGCCCGGCTGCCAAATTGGAAACGTCCAGAGATTGCGCCCACAGGAAAGCTGCCAGCACTGAAAGCTCTAGCTGGTTTTCACTGTCCCTTGGAACTGCATTCGCTGCCACACAGACATTTGCGCTCTGCTAAAGCATTGCTTCCTAATGGGGCAACACTCAGTATCTCTCTCTGGCAGAGCCCGGCTGCCAAATTGGAAACGTCCAAAGATTGCGCCCACAGGAAAGCTGCCAGCACTGAAAGCTCTAGCTGGTTTTCACTGTCCCTTGGAACTGCATTCGCTGCCACACAGACATTCGCGCTCTGCTAAAGCATTGCTTCCTAATGGGGCAACACTCTGTATCTCTCTCTGGCAGAGCCCGGCTGCCAAATTGGAAACGTCCAGAGATTGCGCCCACAGGAAAGCTGCCAGCACTGAAAGCTCTAGCTGGTTTTCACTGTCCCTTGGAACTGCATTCGCTGCCACACAGACATTCGCGCTCTGCTAAAGCATTGCTTCGTAATGGGGCAACACTCTGTATCTCTCTCTGGCAGAGCCCGGCTGCCAAATTGGAAACGTCCAGAGATTGCGCCCACAGGAAAGCTGCCAGCACTGAAAGCTCTAGCTGGTTTTCACTGTCCCTTGGAACTGCATTCGCTGCCACACAGACATTCGCGCTCTGCTAAAGCATTGCTTCCTAATGGGGCAACACTCTGTATGTCTCTCTGGCAGAGCCCGGCTGCCAAATTGGAAACGTCCAGAGATTGCGCCCACAGGAAAGCTGCCAGCACTGAAAGCTCTAGCTGGTTTTCACTGTCCCTTGGAACTGCATTCGCTGCCACACAGACATTCGCGCTCTGCTAAAGCATTGCTTCCTAATGGGGCAACACTCTGTATCTCTCTCTGGCAGAGCCCGGCTGCCAAATTGGAAACGTCCAGAGATTGCGCCCACAGGAAAGCTGCCAGCACTGAAAGCTCTAGCTGGTTTTCACTGTCCCTTGTAGCTGCATTCGCTGCCACACAGACATTCGCGCTCTGCTAAAGCATTGCTTCCTAATGGGGCAACACTCTGTATCTCTCTCTGGCAGAGCCCGGCTGCCAAATTGGAAACGTCCAGAGATTGCGCCCACAGGAAAGCTGCCAGCACTGAAAGCTCTAGCTGGTTTTCACTGTCCCTTGGAACTGCATTCGCTGCCACACAGACATTCGCGCTCTGCTAAAGCATTGCTTCGTAATGGGGCAACACTCTGTATCTCTCTCTGGCAGAGCCCGGCTGCCAAATTGGAAACGTCCAGAGATTGCGCCCACAGGAAAGCTGCCAGCACTGAAAGCTCTAGCTGGTTTTCACTGTCCCTTGGAGCTGCATTCGCTGCCACACAGACATTCGCGCTCTGCTAAAGCATTGCTTCGTAATGGGGCAACACTCTGTATCTCTCTCTGGCAGAGCCCGGCTGCCAAATTGGAAACGTCCAGAGATTGCGCCCACAGGAAAGCTGCCAGCACTGAAAGCTCTAGCTGGTTTTCACTGTCCCTTGGAACTGCATTCGCTGCCACACAGACATTCGCGCTCTGCTAAAGCATTGCTTCGTAATGGGTCAACATTGTGTATCTCTCTCTGGCAGAGCCCGGCTGCCAAATTGGAAACGTCCAGAGATTGCGCCCACAGGAAAGCTGCCAGCACTGAAAGCTCTAGCTGGTTTTCACTGTCCCTTGGAACTGCATTCGCTGCCACACAGACATTCGCGCTCTGCTAAAGCATTGCTTCGTAATGGGTCAACATTGTGTATCTCTCTCTGGCAGAGCCCGGCTGCCAAATTGGAAACGTCCAGAGATTGCGCCCACAGGAAAGCTGCCAGCACTGAAAGCTCTAGCTGGTTTTCACTGTCCCTTGGAACTGCATTCGCTGCCACACAGACATTCGCGCTCTGCTAAAGCATTGCTTCGTAATGGGGCAACACTCTGTCTCTCTCTCTGGCAGAGCCCGGCTGCCAAATTGGAAACGTCCAGAGATTGCGCCCACAGGAAAGCTGCCAGCACTGAAAGCTCTAGCTGGTTTTCACTGTCCCTTGGAACTGCATTCGCTGCCACACAGACATTCGCGCTCTGCTAAAGCATTGCTTCCTAATGGGGCAACACTCTGTATCTCTCTCTGGCAGAGCCCGGCTGCCAAATTGGAAACGTCCAGAGATTGCGCCCACAGGAAAGCTGCCAGCACTGAAAGCTCTAGCTGGTTTTCACTGTCCCTTGGAACTGCATTCGCTGCCACACAGACATTCGCGCTCTGCTAAGGCATTGCTTCGTAATGGGGCAACACTCTGTCTCTCTCTCTGGCAGAGCCCGGCTGCCAAATTGGAAACGTCCAGAGATTGCGCCCACAGGAAAGCTGCCAGCACTGAAAGCTCTAGCTGGTTTTCACTGTCCCTTGGAGCTGCATTCGCTGCCACACAGACATTCGCGCTCTGCTAAAGCATTGCTTCGTAATGGGGCAACACTCTGTATGTCTCTCTGGCAGAGCCCGGCTGCCAAATTGGAAACGTCCAGAGATTGCGCCCACAGGAAAGCTGCCAGCACTGAAAGCTCTAGCTGGTTTTCACTCTCCCTTGGAACTGCATTCGCTGCCACACAGACATTCGCGCTCTGCTAAAGCATTGCTTCGTAATGGGGCAACATTGTGTATCTCTCTCTGGCAGAGCCCGGCTGCCAAATTGGAAACGTCCAGAGATTGCGCCCACAGGAAAGCTGCCAGCTCTGAAAGCTCTAGCTGGTTTTCACTGTCCCTTGGAGCTGCATTCGCTGCCACACAGACATTCGCGCTCTGCTAAAGCATTGCTTCGTAATGGGGCAACACTCTGTATCTCTCTCTGGCAGAGCCCGGCTGCCAAATTGGAAACGTCCAGAGATTGCGCCCACAGGAAAGCTGCCAGCACTGAAAGCTCTAGCTGGTTTTCACTGTCCCTTGGAACTGCATTCGCTGCCACACAGACATTCGCGCTCTGCTAAAGCATTGCTTCGTAATGGGGCAACACTCTGTATCTCTCTCTGGCAGAGCCCGGCTGCCAAATTGGAAACGTCCAGAGATTGCGCCCACAGGAAAGCTGCCAGCACTGAAAGCTCTAGCTGGTTTTCACTGTCCCTTGGAACTGCATTCGCTGCCACACAGACATTCGCGCTCTGCTAAAGCATTGCTTCGTAATGGGGCAACATTCTGTATCTCTCTCTGGCAGAGCCCGGCTGCCAAATTGGAAACGTCCAGAGATTGCGCCCACAGGAAAGCTGCCAGCACTGAAAGCTCTAGCTGGTTTTCACTGTCCCTTGGAACTGCATTCGCTGCCACACAGACATTCGCGCTCTGCTAAAGCATTGCTTCGTAATGGGGCAACACTCTGTATCTCTCTCTGGCAGAGCCCGGCTGCCAAATTGGAAACGTCCAGAGATTGCGCCCACAGGAAAGCTGCCAGCACTGAAAGCTCTAGCTGGTTTTCACTGTCCCTTGGAGCTGCATTCGCTGCCACACAGACATTCGCGCTCTGCTAAAGCATTGCTTCGTAATGGGGCAACACTCTGTATCTCTCTCTGGCAGAGCCCGGCTGCCAAATTGGAAACGTCCAGAGATTGCGCCCACAGGAAAGCTGCCAGCATTGAAAGCTCTAGCTGGTTTTCACTGTCCCTTGGAGCTGCATTCGCTGCCACACAGACATTCGCGCTCTGCTAAAGCATTGCTTCGTAATGGGGCAACACTCTGTATCTCTCTCTGGCAGAGCCCGGCTGCCAAATTGGAAACGTCCAGAGATTGCGCCCACAGGAAAGCTGCCAGCACTGAAAGCTCTAGCTGGTTTTCACTGTCCCTTGGAACTGCATTCGCTGCCACACAGACATTCGCGCTCTGCTAAAGCATTGCTTCGTAATGGGGCAACACTCTGTATCTCTCTCTGGCAGAGCCCGGCTGCCAAATTGGAAACGTCCAGAGATTGCGCCCACAGGAAAGCTGCCAGCACTGAAAGCTCTAGCTGGTTTTCACTGTCCCTTGGAACTGCATTCGCTGCCACACAGACATTCGCGCTCTGCTAAAGCATTGCTTCGTAATGGGGCAACATTCTGTATCTCTCTCTGGCAGAGCCCGGCTGCCAAATTGGAAACGTCCAGAGATTGCGCCCACAGGAAAGCTGCCAGCACTGAAAGCTCTAGCTGGTTTTCACTGTCCCTTGGAACTGCATTCGCTGCCACACAGACATTCGCGCTCTGCTAAAGCATTGCTTCGTAATGGGGCAACACTCTGTATCTCTCTCTGGCAGAGCCCGGCTGCCAAATTGGAAACGTCCAGAGATTGCGCCCACAGGAAAGCTGCCAGCACTGAAAGCTCTAGCTGGTTTTCACTGTCCCTTGGAGCTGCATTCGCTGCCACACAGACATTCGCGCTCTGCTAAAGCATTGCTTCCTAATGGGGCAACACTCTGTCTCTCTCTCTGGCAGAGCCCGGCTGCCAAATTGGAAACGTCCAGAGATTGCGCCCACAGGAAAGCTGCCAGCACTGAAAGCTCTAGCTGGTTTTCACTGTCCCTTGGAGCTGCATTCGCTGCCACACAGACATTCGCGCTCTGCTAAAGCATTGCTTCGTAATGGGGCAACACTCTGTATCTCTCTCTGGCAGAGCCCGGCTGCCAAATTGGAAACGTCCAGAGATTGCGCCCACAGGAAAGCTGCCAGCACTGAAAGCTCTAGCTGGTTTTCACTCTCCCTTGGAACTGCATTCGCTGCCACACAGACATTCGCGCTCTGCTAAAGCATTGCTTCGTAATGGGGCAACATTGTGTATCTCTCTCTGGCAGAGCCCGGCTGCCAAATTGGAAACGTCCAGAGATTGCGCCCACAGGAAAGCTGCCAGCACTGAAAGCTCTAGCTGGTTTTCACTGTCCCTTGGAACTGCATTCGCTGCCACACAGACATTCGCGCTCTGCTAAAGCATTGCTTCGTAATGGGGCAACATTCTGTATCTCTCTCTGGCAGAGCCCGGCTGCCAAATTGGAAACGTCCAGAGATTGCGCCCACAGGAAAGCTGCCAGCACTGAAAGCTCTAGCTGGTTTTCACTGTCCCTTGGAACTGCATTCGCTGCCACACAGACATTCGCGCTCTGCTAAAGCATTGCTTCCTAATGGGGCAACACTCTGTCTCTCTCTCTGGCAGAGCCCGGCTGCCAAATTGGAAACGTCCAGAGATTGCGCCCACAGGAAAGCTGCCAGCACTGAAAGCTCTAGCTGGTTTTCACTGTCCCTTGGAACTGCATTCGCTGCCACACAGACATTCGCGCTCTGCTAAAGCATTGCTTCGTAATGGGGCAACATTCTGTATCTCTCTCTGGCAGAGCCCGGCTGCCAAATTGGAAACGTCCAGAGATTGCGCCCACAGGAAAGCTGCCAGCACTGAAAGCTCTAGCTGGTTTTCACTGTCCCTTGGAACTGCATTCGCTGCCACACAGACATTCGCGCTCTGCTAAAGCATTGCTTCGTAATGGGGCAACACTCTGTCTCTCTCTCTGGCAGAGCCCGGCTGCCAAATTGGAAACGTCCAGAGATTGCGCCCACAGGAAAGCTGCCAGCACTGAAAGCTCTAGCTGGTTTTCACTGTCCCTTGGAGCTGCATTCGCTGCCACACAGACATTCGCGCTCTGCTAAAGCATTGCTTCGTAATGGGGCAACACTCTGTATCTCTCTCTGGCAGAGCCCGGCTGCCAAATTGGAAACGTCCAGAGATTGCGCCCACAGGAAAGCTGCCAGCACTGAAAGCTCTAGCTGGTTTTCACTCTCCCTTGGAACTGCATTCGCTGCCACACAGACATTCGCGCTCTGCTAAAGCATTGCTTCGTAATGGGGCAACATTGTGTATCTCTCTCTGGCAGAGCCCGGCTGCCAAATTGGAAACGTCCAGAGATTGCGCCCACAGGAAAGCTGCCAGCACTGAAAGCTCTAGCTGGTTTTCACTGTCCCTTGGAGCTGCATTCGCTGCCACACAGACATTCGCGCTCTGCTAAAGCATTGCTTCGTAATGGGGCAACACTCTGTATCTCTCTCTGGCAGAGCCCGGCTGCCAAATTGGAAACGTCCAGAGATTGCGCCCACAGGAAAGCTGCCAGCACTGAAAGCTCTAGCTGGTTTTCACTGTCCCTTGGAACTGCATTCGCTGCCACACAGACATTCGCGCTCTGCTAAAGCATTGCTTCGTAATGGGGCAACACTCTGTATCTCTCTCTGGCAGAGCCCGGCTGCCAAATTGGAAACGTCCAGAGATTGCGCCCACAGGAAAGCTGCCAGCACTGAAAGCTCTAGCTGGTTTTCACTGTCCCTTGGAACTGCATTCGCTGCCACACAGACATTCGCGCTCTGCTAAAGCATTGCTTCGTAATGGGGCAACATTCTGTATCTCTCTCTGGCAGAGCCCGGCTGCCAAATTGGAAACGTCCAGAGATTGCGCCCACAGGAAAGCTGCCAGCACTGAAAGCTCTAGCTGGTTTTCACTGTCCCTTGGAACTGCATTCGCTGCCACACAGACATTCGCGCTCTGCTAAAGCATTGCTTCGTAATGGGGCAACACTCTGTATCTCTCTCTGGCAGAGCCCGGCTGCCAAATTGGAAACGTCCAGAGATTGCGCCCACAGGAAAGCTGCCAGCACTGAAAGCTCTAGCTGGTTTTCACTGTCCCTTGGAGCTGCATTCGCTGCCACACAGACATTCGCGCTCTGCTAAAGCATTGCTTCGTAATGGGGCAACACTCTGTATCTCTCTCTGGCAGAGCCCGGCTGCCAAATTGGAAACGTCCAGAGATTGCGCCCACAGGAAAGCTGCCAGCATTGAAAGCTCTAGCTGGTTTTCACTGTCCCTTGGAGCTGCATTCGCTGCCACACAGACATTCGCGCTCTGCTAAAGCATTGCTTCGTAATGGGGCAACACTCTGTATCTCTCTCTGGCAGAGCCCGGCTGCCAAATTGGAAACGTCCAGAGATTGCGCCCACAGGAAAGCTGCCAGCACTGAAAGCTCTAGCTGGTTTTCACTGTCCCTTGGAACTGCATTCGCTGCCACACAGACATTCGCGCTCTGCTAAAGCATTGCTTCGTAATGGGGCAACACTCTGTATCTCTCTCTGGCAGAGCCCGGCTGCCAAATTGGAAACGTCCAGAGATTGCGCCCACAGGAAAGCTGCCAGCACTGAAAGCTCTAGCTGGTTTTCACTGTCCCTTGGAACTGCATTCGCTGCCACACAGACATTCGCGCTCTGCTAAAGCATTGCTTCGTAATGGGGCAACATTCTGTATCTCTCTCTGGCAGAGCCCGGCTGCCAAATTGGAAACGTCCAGAGATTGCGCCCACAGGAAAGCTGCCAGCACTGAAAGCTCTAGCTGGTTTTCACTGTCCCTTGGAACTGCATTCGCTGCCACACAGACATTCGCGCTCTGCTAAAGCATTGCTTCGTAATGGGGCAACACTCTGTATCTCTCTCTGGCAGAGCCCGGCTGCCAAATTGGAAACGTCCAGAGATTGCGCCCACAGGAAAGCTGCCAGCACTGAAAGCTCTAGCTGGTTTTCACTGTCCCTTGGAGCTGCATTCGCTGCCACACAGACATTCGCGCTCTGCTAAAGCATTGCTTCGTAATGGGGCAACACTCTGTCTCTCTCTCTGGCAGAGCCCGGCTGCCAAATTGGAAACGTCCAGAGATTGCGCCCACAGGAAAGCTGCCAGCACTGAAAGCTCTAGCTGGTTTTCACTGTCCCTTGGAGCTGCATTCGCTGCCACACAGACATTCGCGCTCTGCTAAAGCATTGCTTCGTAATGGGGCAACACTCTGTATCTCTCTCTGGCAGAGCCCGGCTGCCAAATTGGAAACGTCCAGAGATTGCGCCCACAGGAAAGCTGCCAGCACTGAAAGCTCTAGCTGGTTTTCACTCTCCCTTGGAACTGCATTCGCTGCCACACAGACATTCGCGCTCTGCTAAAGCATTGCTTCGTAATGGGGCAACATTGTGTATCTCTCTCTGGCAGAGCCCGGCTGCCAAATTGGAAACGTCCAGAGATTGCGCCCACAGGAAAGCTGCCAGCACTGAAAGCTCTAGCTGGTTTTCACTGTCCCTTGGAACTGCATTCGCTGCCACACAGACATTCGCGCTCTGCTAAAGCATTGCTTCGTAATGGGGCAACATTCTGTATCTCTCTCTGGCAGAGCCCGGCTGCCAAATTGGAAACGTCCAGAGATTGCGCCCACAGGAAAGCTGCCAGCACTGAAAGCTCTAGCTGGTTTTCACTGTCCCTTGGAACTGCATTCGCTGCCACACAGACATTCGCGCTCTGCTAAAGCATTGCTTCCTAATGGGGCAACACTCTGTCTCTCTCTCTGGCAGAGCCCGGCTGCCAAATTGGAAACGTCCAGAGATTGCGCCCACAGGAAAGCTGCCAGCACTGAAAGCTCTAGCTGGTTTTCACTGTCCCTTGGAACTGCATTCGCTGCCACACAGACATTCGCGCTCTGCTAAAGCATTGCTTCGTAATGGGGCAACACTCTGTATCTCTCTCTGGCAGAGCCCGGCTGCCAAATTGGAAACGTCCAGAGATTGCGCCCACAGGAAAGCTGCCAGCACTGAAAGCTCTAGCTGGTTTTCACTGTCCCTTGGAACTGCATTCGCTGCCACACAGACATTCGCGCTCTGCTAAAGCATTGCTTCGTAATGGGGCAACACTCTGTCTCTCTCTCTGGCAGAGCCCGGCTGCCAAATTGGAAACGTCCAGAGATTGCGCCCACAGGAAAGCTGCCAGCACTGAAAGCTCTAGCTGGTTTTCACTGTCCCTTGGAGCTGCATTCGCTGCCACACAGACATTCGCGCTCTGCTAAAGCATTGCTTCCTAATGGGGCAACACTCTGTATCTCTCTCTGGCAGAGCCCGGCTGCCAAATTGGAAACGTCCAGAGATTGCGCCCACAGGAAAGCTGCCAGCACTGAAAGCTCTAGCTGGTTTTCACTGTCCCTTGGAACTGCATTCGCTGCCACACAGACATTCGCGCTCTGCTAAAGCATTGCTTCGTAATGGGGCAACACTCTGTATCTCTCTCTGGCAGAGCCTGGCTGCCAAATTGGAAACGTCCAGAGATTGCGCCCACAGGAAAGCTGCCAGCACTGAAAGCTCTAGCTGGTTTTCACTGTCCCTTGGAACTGCATTCGCTGCCACACAGACATTCGCGCTCTGCTAAAGCATTGCTTCCTAATGGGGCAACACTCTGTCTCTCTCTCTGGCAGAGCCCGGCTGCCAAATTGGAAACGTCCAGAGATTGCGCCCACAGGAAAGCTGCCAGCACTGAAAGCTCTAGCTGGTTTTCACTGTCCCTTGGAGCTGCATTCGCTGCCACACAGACATTCGCGCTCTGCTAAAGCATTGCTTCGTAATGGGGCAACACTCTGTATCTCTCTCTGGCAGAGCCCGGCTGCCAAATTGGAAACGTCCAGAGATTGCGCCCACAGGAAAGCTGCCAGCACTGAAAGCTCTAGCTGGTTTTCACTCTCCCTTGGAACTGCATTCGCTGCCACACAGACATTCGCGCTCTGCTAAAGCATTGCTTCGTAATGGGGCAACATTGTGTATCTCTCTCTGGCAGAGCCCGGCTGCCAAATTGGAAACGTCCAGAGATTGCGCCCACAGGAAAGCTGCCAGCACTGAAAGCTCTAGCTGGTTTTCACTGTCCCTTGGAACTGCATTCGCTGCCACACAGACATTCGCGCTTTGCTAAAGCATTGCTTCGTAATGGGGCAACATTCTGTATCTCTCTCTGGCAGAGCCCGGCTGCCAAATTGGAAACGTCCAGAGATTGCGCCCACAGGAAAGCTGCCAGCACTGAAAGCTCTAGCTGGTTTTCACTGTCCCTTGGAGCTGCATTCGCTGCCACACAGACATTCGCGCTCTGCTAAAGCATTGCTTCGTAATGGGGCAACACTCTGTCTCTCTCTCTGGCAGAGCCCGGCTGCCAAATTGGAAACGTCCAGAGATTGCGCCCACAGGAAAGCTGCCAGCACTGAAAGCTCTAGCTGGTTTTCACTGTCCCTTGGAGCTGCATTCGCTGCCACACAGACATTCGCGCTCTGCTAAAGCATTGCTTCGTAATGGGGCAACACTCTGTATCTCTCTCTGGCAGAGCCCGGCTGCCAAATTGGAAACGTCCAGAGATTGCGCCCACAGGAAAGCTGCCAGCACTGAAAGCTCTAGCTGGTTTTCACTGTCCCTTGGAACCGCATTCGCTGCCACACAGACATTCGCGCTCTGCTAAAGCATTGCTTCCTAATGGGGCAACACTCTGTATCTCTCTCTGGCAGAGCCTGGCTGCCAAATTGGAAACGTCCAGAGATTGCGCCCACAGGAAAGCTGCCAGCACTGAAAGCTCTAGCTGGTTTTCACTGTCCCTTGGAACTGCATTCGCTGCCACACAGACATTCGCGCTCTGCTAAAGCATTGCTTCCTAATGGGGCAACACTCTGTCTCTCTCTCTGGCAGAGCCCGGCTGCCAAATTGGAAACGTCCAGAGATTGCGCCCACAGGAAAGCTGCCAGCACTGAAAGCTCTAGCTGGTTTTCACTGTCCCTTGGAGCTGCATTCGCTGCCACACAGACATTCGCGCTCTGCTAAAGCATTGCTTCGTAATGGGGCAACACTCTGTATCTCTCTCTGGCAGAGCCCGGCTGCCAAATTGGAAACGTCCAGAGATTGCGCCCACAGGAAAGCTGCCAGCACTGAAAGCTCTAGCTGGTTTTCACTCTCCCTTGGAACTGCATTCGCTGCCACACAGACATTCGCGCTCTGCTAAAGCATTGCTTCGTAATGGGGCAACATTGTGTATCTCTCTCTGGCAGAGCCCGGCTGCCAAATTGGAAACGTCCAGAGATTGCGCCCACAGGAAAGCTGCCAGCACTGAAAGCTCTAGCTGGTTTTCACTGTCCCTTGGAACTGCATTCGCTGCCACACAGACATTCGCGCTTTGCTAAAGCATTGCTTCGTAATGGGGCAACATTCTGTATCTCTCTCTGGCAGAGCCCGGCTGCCAAATTGGAAACGTCCAGAGATTGCGCCCACAGGAAAGCTGCCAGCACTGAAAGCTCTAGCTGGTTTTCACTGTCCCTTGGAGCTGCATTCGCTGCCACACAGACATTCGCGCTCTGCTAAAGCATTGCTTCGTAATGGGGCAACACTCTGTATCTCTCTCTGGCAGAGCCCGGCTGCCAAATTGGAAACGTCCAGAGATTGCGCCCACAGGAAAGCTGCCAGCACTGAAAGCTCTAGCTGGTTTTCACTGTCCCTTGGAGCTGCATTCGCTGCCACACAGACATTCGCGCTCTGCTAAAGCATTGCTTCGTAATGGGGCAACACTCTGTATCTCTCTCTGGCAGAGCCCGGCTGCCAAATTGGAAACGTCCAGAGATTGCGCCCACAGGAAAGCTGCCAGCACTGAAAGCTCTAGCTGGTTTTCACTGTCCCTTGGAACTGCATTCGCTGCCACACAGACATTCGCGCTCTGCTAAAGCATTGCTTCGTAATGGGGCAACATTCTGTATCTCTCTCTGGCAGAGCCCGGCTGCCAAATTGGAAACGTCCAGAGATTGCGCCCACAGGAAAGCTGCCAGCACTGAAAGCTCTAGCTGGTTTTCACTGTCCCTTGGAACTGCATTCGCTGCCACACAGACATTCGCGCTCTGCTAAAGCATTGCTTCGTAATGGGGCAACACTCTGTCTCTCTCTCTGGCAGAGCCCGGCTGCCAAATTGGAAACGTCCAGAGATTGCGCCCACAGGAAAGCTGCCAGCACTGAAAGCTCTAGCTGGTTTTCACTGTCCCTTGGAGCTGCATTCGCTGCCACACAGACATTCGCGCTCTGCTAAAGCATTGCTTCGTAATGGGGCAACACTCTGTATCTCTCTCTGGCAGAGCCCGGCTGCCAAATTGGAAACGTCCAGAGATTGCGCCCACAGGAAAGCTGCCAGCACTGAAAGCTCTAGCTGGTTTTCACTGTCCCTTGGAACTGCATTCGCTGCCACACAGACATTCGCGCTCTGCTAAAGCATTGCTTCCTAATGGGGCAACACTCTGTATCTCTCTCTGGCAGAGCCCGGCTGCCAAATTGGAAACGTCCAGAGATTGCGCCCACAGGAAAGCTGCCAGCACTGAAAGCTCTAGCTGGTTTTCACTGTCCCTTGGAACTGCATTCGCTGCCACACAGACATTCGCGCTCTGCTAAAGCATTGCTTCCTAATGGGGCAACATTCTGTATCTCTCTCTGGCAGAGCCCGGCTGCCAAATTGGAAACGTCCAGAGATTGCGCCCACAGGAAAGCTGCCAGCACTGAAAGCTCTAGCTGGTTTTCACTGTCCCTTGGAGCTGCATTCGCTGCCACACAGACATTCGCGCTCTGCTAAAGCATTGCTTCGTAATGGGGCAACATTCTGTATCTCTCTCTGGCAGAGCCCGGCTGCCAAATTGGAAACGTCCAGAGATTGCGCCCACAGTAAAGCTGCCAGCACTGAAAGCTCTAGCTGGTTTTCACTGTCCCTTGGAACTGCATTCGCTGCCACACAGACATTCGCGCTCTGCTAAAGCATTGCTTCGTAATGGGGCAACACTCTGTATCTCTCTCTGGCAGAGCCCGGCTGCCAAATTGGAAACGTCCAGAGATTGCGCCCACAGGAAAGCTGCCAGCACTGAAAGCTCTAGCTGGTTTTCACTGTCCCTTGGAACTGCATTCGCTGCCACACAGACATTCGCGCTCTGCTAAAGCATTGCTTCCTAATGGGGCAACACTCTGTCTCTCTCTCTGGCAGAGCCCGGCTGCCAAATTGGAAACGTCCAGAGATTGCGCCCACAGGAAAGCTGCCAGCACTGAAAGCTCTAGCTGGTTTTCACTGTCCCTTGGAGCTGCATTCGCTGCCACACAGACATTCGCGCTCTGCTAAAGCATTGCTTCGTAATGGGGCAACACTCTGTATCTCTCTCTGGCAGAGCCCGGCTGCCAAATTGGAAACGTCCAGAGATTGCGCCCACAGGAAAGCTGCCAGCACTGAAAGCTCTAGCTGGTTTTCACTGTCCCTTGGAACTGCATTCGCTGCCACACAGACATTCGCGCTCTGCTAAAGCATTGCTTCCTAATGGGGCAACACTCTGTATCTCTCTCTGGCAGAGCCCGGCTGCCAAATTGGAAACGTCCAGAGATTGCGCCCACAGGAAAGCTGCCAGCACTGAAAGCTCTAGCTGGTTTTCACTGTCCCTTGGAACTGCATTCGCTGCCACACAGACATTCGCGCTCTGCTAAAGCATTGCTTCCTAATGGGGCAACACTCTGTCTCTCTCTCTGGCAGAGCCCGGCTGCCAAATTGGAAACGTCCAGAGATTGCGCCCACAGGAAAGCTGCCAGCACTGAAAGCTCTAGCTGGTTTTCACTGTCCCTTGGAGCTGCATTCGCTGCCACACAGACATTCGCGCTCTGCTAAAGCATTGCTTCGTAATGGGGCAACACTCTGTATCTCTCTCTGGCAGAGCCCGGCTGCCAAATTGGAAACGTCCAGAGATTGCGCCCACAGGAAAGCTGCCAGCACTGAAAGCTCTAGCTGGTTTTCACTCTCCCTTGGAACTGCATTCGCTGCCACACAGACATTCGCGCTCTGCTAAAGCATTGCTTCGTAATGGGGCAACATTGTGTATCTCTCTCTGGCAGAGCCCGGCTGCCAAATTGGAAACGTCCAGAGATTGCGCCCACAGGAAAGCTGCCAGCACTGAAAGCTCTAGCTGGTTTTCACTGTCCCTTGGAGCTGCATTCGCTGCCACACAGACATTCGCGCTCTGCTGAAGCATTGCTTCGTAATGGGGCAACACTCTGTATCTCTCTCTGGCAGAGCCCGGCTGCCAAATTGGAAACGTCCAGAGATTGCGCCCACAGGAAAGCTGCCAGCACTGAAAGCTCTAGCTGGTTTTCACTGTCCCTTGGAGCTGCATTCGCTGCCACACAGACATTCGCGCTCTGCTAAAGCATTGCTTCCTAATGGGGCAACACTCTGTCTCTCTCTCTGGCAGAGCCCGGCTGCCAAATTGGAAACGTCCAGAGATTGCGCCCACAGGAAAGCTGCCAGCACTGAAAGCTCTAGCTGGTTTTCACTGTCCCTTGGAGCTGCATTCGCTGCCACACAGACATTCGCGCTCTGCTAAAGCATTGCTTCGTAATGGGGCAACACTCTGTCTCTCTCTCTGGCAGAGCCCGGCTGCCAAATTGGAAACGTCCAGAGATTGCGCCCACAGGAAAGCTGCCAGCACTGAAAACTGTAGCTGGTTTTCACTGTCCCTTGGAACTGCATTCGCTGCCACACAGACATTCGCGCTCTGCTAAAGCATTGCTTCGTAATGGGGCAACATTCTGTATCTCTCTCTGGCAGAGCCCGGCTGCCAAATTGGAAACGTCCAGAGATTGCGCCCACAGGAAAGCTGCCAGCACTGAAAGCTCTAGCTGGTTTTCACTGTCCCTTGGAGCTGCATTCGCTGCCACACAGACATTCGCGCTCTGCTAAAGCATTGCTTCGTAATGGGGCAACACTCTGTATCTCTCTCTGGCAGAGCCCGGCTGCCAAATTGGAAACGTCCAGAGATTGCGCCCACAGGAAAGCTGCCAGCGCTGAAAGCTCTAGCTGGTTTTCACTGTCCCTTGGAACTGCATTCGCTGCCACACAGACATTCGCGCTCTGCTAAAGCATTGCTTCGTAATGGGGCAACACTCTGTCTCTCTCTCTGGCAGAGCCCGGCTGCCAAATTGGAAACGTCCAGATATTGCGCCCACAGGAAAGCTGCCAGCACTGAAAACTGTAGCTGGTTTTCACTGTCCCTTGGAGCTGCATTCGCTGCCACACAGACATTCGCGCTCTGCTAAAGCATTGCTTCGTAATGGGGCAACACTCTGTATCTCTCTCTGGCAGAGCCCGGCTGCCAAATTGGAAACGTCCAGAGATTGCGCCCACAGGAAAGCTGCCAGCACTGAAAGCTCTAGCTGGTTTTCACTGTCCCTTGGAACTGCATTCGCTGCCACACAGACATTCGCGCTCTGCTAAAGCTTTGCTTCCTAATGGGGCAACACTCTGTATCTCTCTCTGGCAGAGCCCGGCTGCCAAATTGGAAACGTCCAGAGATTGCGCCCACAGGAAAGCTGCCAGCACTGAAAGCTCTAGCTGGTTTTCACTGTCCCTTGGAACTGCATTCGCTGCCACACAGACATTCGCGCTCTGCTAAAGCTTTACTTCCTAATGGGGCAACACTCTGTATGTCTCTCTGGCAGAGCCCGGCTGCCAAATTGGAAACGTCCAGAGATTGCGCCCACAGGAAAGCTGCCAGCACTGAAAGCTCTAGCTGGTTTTCACTGTCCCTTGGAACTGCATTCGCTGCCACACAGACATTCGCGCTCTGCTAAAGCATTGCTTCGTAATGGGGCAACACTCTGTATCTCTCTCTGGCAGAGCCCGGCTGCCAAATTGGAAACGTCCAGAGATTGCGCCCACAGGAAAGCTGCCAGCACTGAAAGCTCTAGCTGGTTTTCACTGTCCCTTGGAACTGCATTCGCTGCCACACAGACATTCGCGCTCTGCTAAAGCTTTGCTTCCTAATGGGGCAACACTCTGTATCTCTCTCTGGCAGAGCCCGGCTGCCAAATTGGAAACGTCCAGAGATTGCGCCCACAGGAAAGCTGCCAGCACTGAAAGCTCTAGCTGGTTTTCACTGTCCCTTGGAACTGCATTCGCTGCCACACAGACATTCGCGCTCTGCTAAAGCATTGCTTCGTAATGGGGCAACACTCTGTATCTCTCTCTGGCAGAGCCCGGCTGCCAAATTGGAAACGTCCAGACATTGCGCCCACAGGAAAGCTGCCAGCACTGAAAGCTCTAGCTGGTTTTCACTGTCCCTTGGAACTGCATTCGCTGCCACACAGACATTCGCGCTCTGCTAAAGCTTTACTTCCTAATGGGGCAACACTCTGTATGTCTCTCTGGCAGAGCCCGGCTGCCAAATTGGAAACGTCCAGAGATTGCGCCCACAGGAAAGCTGCCAGCACTGAAAGCTCTAGCTGGTTTTCACTGTCCCTTGGAACTGCATTCGCTGCCACACAGACATTCGCGCTCTGCTAAAGCATTGCTTCGTAATGGGGCAACATTCTGTATCTCTCTCTGGCAGAGCCCGGCTGCCAAATTGGAAACGTCCAGAGATTGCGCCCACAGGAAAGCTGCCAGCACTGAAAGCTCTAGCTGGTTTTCACTGTCCCTTGGAACTGCATTCGCTGCCACACAGACATTCGCGCTCTGCTAAAGCATTGCTTCCTAATGGGGCAACACTCTGTCTCTCTCTCTGGCAGAGCCCGGCTGCCAAATTGGAAACGTCCAGAGATTGCGCCCACAGGAAAGCTGCCAGCACTGAAAGCTCTAGCTGGTTTTCACTGTCCCTTGGAACTGCATTCGCTGCCACACAGACATTCGCGCTCTGCTAAAGCATTGCTTCGTAATGGGGCAACACTCTGTATCTCTCTCTGGCAGAGCCCGGCTGCCAAATTGGAAACGTCCAGAGATTGCGCCCACAGGAAAGCTGCCAGCACTGAAAGCTCTAGCTGGTTTTCACTCTCCCTTGGAACTGCATTCGCTGCCACACAGACATTCGCGCTTTGCTAAAGCATTGCTTCGTAATGGGGCAACATTCTGTATCTCTCTCTGGCAGAGCCCGGCTGCCAAATTGGAAACGTCCAGAGATTGCGCCCACAGGAAAGCTGCCAGCACTGAAAGCTCTAGCTGGTTTTCACTGTCCCTTGGAGCTGCATTCGCTGCCACACAGACATTCGCGCTCTGCTAAAGCATTGCTTCGTAATGGGGCAACACTCTGTATCTCTCTCTGGCAGAGCCCGGCTACCAAATTGGAAACGTCCAGAGATTGCACCCACAGGAAAGCTGCCAGCACTGAAAGCTCTAGCTGGTTTTCACTGTCCCTTGGAGCTGCATTCGCTGCCACACAGACATTCGCGCTCTGCTAAAGCATTGCTTCGTAATGGGGCAACACTCTGTATCTCTCTCTGGCAGAGCCCGGCTGCCAAATTGGAAACGTCCAGAGATTGCGCCCACAGGAAAGCTGCCAGCACTGAAAGCTCTAGCTGGTTTTCACTGTCCCTTGGAACTGCATTCGCTGCCACACAGACATTCGCGCTCTGCTAAAGCATTGCTTCGTAATGGGGCAACATTCTGTATCTCTCTCTGGCAGAGCCCGGCTGCCAAATTGGAAACGTCCAGAGATTGCGCCCACAGGAAAGCTGCCAGCACTGAAAGCTCTAGCTGGTTTTCACTGTCCCTTGGAACTGCATTCGCTGCCACACAGACATTCGCGCTCTGCTAAAGCATTGCTTCGTAATGGGGCAACACTCTGTCTCTCTCTCTGGCAGAGCCCGGCTGCCAAATTGGAAACGTCCAGAGATTGCGCCCACAGGAAAGCTGCCAGCACTGAAAACTGTAGCTGGTTTTCACTGTCCCTTGGAACTGCATTCGCTGCCACACAGACATTCGCGCTCTGCTAAAGCATTGCTTCGTAATGGGGCAACATTCTGTATCTCTCTCTGGCAGAGCCCGGCTGCCAAATTGGAAACGTCCAGAGATTGCGCCCACAGGAAAGCTGCCAGCACTGAAAGCTCTAGCTGGTTTTCACTGTCCCTTGGAACTGCATTCGCTGCCACACAGACATTCGCGCTCTGCTAAAGCATTGCTTCGTAATGGGGCAACACTCTGTATCTCTCTCTGGCAGAGCCCGGCTGCCAAATTGGAAACGTCCAGAGATTGCGCCCACAGGAAAGCTGCCAGCACTGAAAGCTCTAGCTGGTTTTCACTGTCCCTTGGAACTGCATTCGCTGCCACACAGACATTCGCGCTCTGCTAAAGCATTGCTTCGTAATGGGGCAACACTCTGTCTCTCTCTCTGGCAGAGCCCGGCTGCCAAATTGGAAACGTCCAGAGATTGCGCCCACAGGAAAGCTGCCAGCACTGAAAGCTCTAGCTGGTTTTCACTGTCCCTTGGAGCTGCATTCGCTGCCACACAGACATTCGCGCTCTGCTAAAGCATTGCTTCGTAATGGAGCAACACTCTGTATCTCTCTCTGGCAGAGCCCGGCTGCCAAATTGGAAACATCCAGAGATTGCGCCCACAGGAAAGCTGCCAGCACTGAAAGCTCTAGCTGGTTTTCACTGTCCCTTGGAACTGCATTCGCTGCCACACAGACATTCGCGCTCTGCTAAAGCTTTACTTCCTAATGGGGCAACACTCTGTATGTCTCTCTGGCAGAGCCCGGCTGCCAAATTGGAAACGTCCAGAGATTGCGCCCACAGGAAAGCTGCCAGCACTGAAAGCTCTAGCTGGTTTTCACTGTCCCTTGGAGCTGCATTCGCTGCCACACAGACATTCGCGCTCTGCTAAAGCATTGCTTCGTAATGGGGCAACACTCTGTATCTCTCTCTGGCAGAGCCCGGCTGCCAAATTGGAAACGTCCAGAGATTGTGCCCACAGGAAAGCTGCCAGCACTGAAAGCTCTAGCTGGTTTTCACTGTCCCTTGGAACTGCATTCGCTGCCACACAGACATTCGCGCTCTGCTAAAGCATTGCTTCGTAATGGGGCAACACTCTGTATCTGTCTCTGGCAGAGCCCGGCTGCCAAATTGGAAACGTCCAGAGATTGCGCCCACAGGAAAGCTGCCAGCACTGAAAGCTCTAGCTGGTTTTCACTGTCCCTTGGAACTGCATTCGCTGCCACACAGACATTCGCGCTCTGCTAAAGTATTGCTTCCTAATGGGGCAACATTCTGTATCTCTCTCTGGCAGAGCCCGGCTGCCAAATTGTAAACGTCCAGAGATTGCGCCCACAGGAAAGCTGCCAGCACTGAAAGCTCTAGCTGGTTTTCACTGTCCCTTGGAACTGCATTCGCTGCCACACAGACATTCGCGCTCTGCTAAAGCATTGCTTCCTAATGGGGCAACACTCTGTATCTCTCTCTGGCAGAGCCCGGCTGCCAAATTGGAAACGTCCAGAGATTGCGCCCACAGGAAAGCTGCCAGCACTGAATGCTCTAGCTGGTTTTCACTGTCCCTTGGAACTGCATTCGCTGCCACACAGACATTCGCGCTCTGCTAAAGCATTGCTTCGTAATGGGGCAACACTCTGTCTCTCTCTCTGGCAGAGCCCGGCTGCCAAATTGGAAACGTCCAGACATTGCGCCCACAGGAAAGCTGCCAGCACTGAAAGCTCTAGCTGGTTTTCACTGTCCCTTGGAACTGCATTCGCTGCCACACAGACATTCGCGCTCTGCTAAAGCATTGCTTCGTAATGGGGCAACATTCTGTATCTCTCTCTGGCAGAGCCCGGCTGCCAAATTGGAAACGTCCAGACATTGCGCCCACAGGAAAGCTGCCAGCACTGAAAGCTCTAGCTGGTTTTCACTGTCCCTTGGAACTGCATTCGCTGCCACACAGACATTCGCGCTCTGCTAAAGCTTTGCTTCCTAATGGGGCAACACTCTGTATGTCTCTCTGGCAGAGCCCGGCTGCCAAATTGGAAACGTCCAGAGATTGCGCCCACAGGAAAGCTGCCAGCACTGAAAGCTCTAGCTGGTTTTCACTGTCCCTTGGAACTGCATTCGCTGCCACACAGACATTCGCGCTCTGCTAAAGCATTGCTTCGTAATGGGGCAACACTCTGTATCTCTCTCTGGCAGAGCCCGGCTGCCAAATTGGAAACGTCCAGAGATTGCGCCCACAGGAAAGCTGCCAGCACTGAAAGCTCTAGCTGGTTTTCACTGTCCCTTGGAACTGCATTCGCTGCCACACAGACATTCGCGCTCTGCTAAAGCATTGCTTCGTAATGGGGCAACATTCTGTATCTCTCTCTGGCAGAGCCCGGCTGCCAAATTGGAAACGTCCAGACATTGCGCCCACAGGAAAGCTGCCAGCACTGAAAGCTCTAGCTGGTTTTCACTGTCCCTTGGAACTGCATTCGCTGCCACACAGACATTCGCGCTCTGCTAAAGCTTTGCTTCCTAATGGGGCAACACTCTGTATCTCTCTCTGGCAGAGCCCGGCTGCCAAATTGGAAACGTCCAGAGATTGCGCCCACAGGAAAGCTGCCAGCACTGAAAGCTCTAGCTGGTTTTCACTGTCCCTTGGAACTGCATTCGCTGCCACACAGGCATTCGCGCTCTGCTAAAGCATTGCTTCGTAATGGGGCAACACTCTGTATCTCTCTCTGGCAGAGCCCGGCTGCCAAATTGGAAACGTCCAGAGATTGCGCCCACAGGAAAGCTGCCAGCACTGAAAGCTCTAGCTGGTTTTCACTGTCCCTTGGAACTGCATTCGCTGCCACACAGACATTCGCGCTCTGCTAAAGCTTTGCTTCCTAATGGGGCAACACTCTGTATGTCTCTCTGGCAGAGCCCGGCTGCCAAATTGGAAACATCCAGAGATTGCGCCCACAGGAAAGCTGCCAGCACTGAAAGCTCTAGCTGGTTTTCACTGTCCCTTGGAACTGCATTCGCTGCCACACAGACATTCGCGCTCTGCTAAAGCATTGCTTCGTAATGGGGCAACATTCTGTATCTCTCTCTGGCAGAGCCCGGCTGCCAAATTGGAAATGTCCAGAGATTGCACCCACAGGAAAGCTGCCAGCACTGAAAGCTCTAGCTGGTTTTCACTGTCCCTTGGAACTGCATTCGCTGCCACACAGACATTCGCGCTCTGCTAAAGCATTGCTTCGTAATGGGGCAACACTCTGTTTCTCTCTCTGGCACAGCCCGGCTGCCAAATTGGAAACGTCCAGAGATTGCGCCCACAGGAAAGCTGCCAGCACTGAAAGCTCTAGCTGGTTTTCACTGTCCCTTGGAACTGCATTCGCTGCCACACAGACATTCGCGCTCTGCTAAAGCATTGCTTCGTAATGGGGCAACACTCTGTATCTCTCTCTGGCACAGCCCGGCTGCCAAATTGGAAACGTCCAGAGATTGCGCCCACAGGAAAGCTGCCAGCACTGAAAGCTCTAGCTGGTTTTCACTGTCCCTTGGAACTGCATTCGCTGCCACACAGACATTCGCGCTCTGCTAAAGCATTGCTTCGTAATGGGGCAACACTCTGTATCTCTCTCTGGCAGAGCCCGGCTGCCAAATTGGAACTGTCCAGAGACTGCGCCCACAGGAAAGCTGCCAGCACTGAAAGCTCTAGCTGGTTTTCACTGTCCCTTGGAACTGCATTCGCTGCCACACAGACATTCGCGCTCTGCTAAAGCATTGCTTCGTAATGGGGCAACACTCTGTATCTCTCTCTGGCAGAGCCCGGCTGCCAAATTGGAAATGTCCAGAGATTGCGCCCACAGGAAAGCTGCCAGCACTGAAAGCTCTAGCTGGTTTTCACTGTCCCTTGGAACTGCATTCGCTGCCACACAGACATTCGCGCTCTGCTAAAGCATTGCTTCGTAATGGGGCAACACTCTGTATCTCTCTCTGACAGAGCCCGGCTGCCAAATTGGAAACGTCCAGAGATTGCGCCCACAGGAAAGCTGCCAGCACTGAAAGCTCTAGCTGGTTTTCACTGTCCCTTGGAACTGCATTCGCTGCCACACAGACATTCGCGCTCTGCTAAAGCATTGCTTCCTAATGGGGCAACACTCTGTATCTCTCTCTGGCAGAGCCCGGCTGCCAAATTGGAAACGTCCAGAGACTGCGCCCACAGGAAAGCTGCCAGCACTGAAAGCTCTAGCTGGTTTTCACTGTCCCTTGGAACTGCATTCGCTGCCACACAGACATTCGCGCTCTGCTAAAGCATTGCTTCGTAATGGGGCAACACTCTGTATCTCTCTCTGGCAGAGCCCGGCTGCCAAATTGGAAACGTCCAGAGATTGCGACCACAGGAAAGCTGCCAGCACTGAAAGCTCTAGCTGGTTTTCACTGTCCCTTGGAACTGCATTCGCTGCCACACAGACATTCGCGCTCTGCTAAAGCATTGCTTCGTAATGGGGCAACATTCTGTATCTCTCTCTGGCACAGCCCGCCTGCCAAATTGGAAACGTCCAGAGATTGCGCCCACAGGAAAGCTGCCAGCACTGAAAGCTCTAGCTGGTTTTCACTGTCCCTTGGAACTGCATTCGCTGCCACACAGACATTCGCGCTCTGCTAAAGCATTGCTTCGTAATGGGGCAACACTCTGTATCTCTCTCTGGCAGAGCCCGGCTGCCAAATTGGAAACGTCCAGAGATTGCGCCCACAGGAAAGCTGCCAGCACTGAAAGCTCTAGCTGGTTTTCACTGTCCCTTGGAACTGCATTCGCTGCCACACAGACATTCGCGCTCTGCTAAAGCATTGCTTCGTAATGGGGCAACACTCTGTATCTCTCTCTGGCAGAGCCCGGCTGCCAAATTGGAAACGTCCAGAGATTGTGCCCACAGGAAAGCTGCCAGCACTGAAAGCTCTAGCTGGTTTTCACTGTCCCTTGGAACTGCATTCGCTGCCACACAGACATTCGCGCTCTGCTAAAGCATTGCTTCGTAATGGGGCAACACTCTGTATCTGTCTCTGGCAGAGCCCGGCTGCCAAATTGGAAAAGTCCAGAGATTGCGCCCACAGGAAAGCTGCCAGCACTGAAAGCTCTAGCTGGTTTTCACTGTCCCTTGGAACTGCATTCGCTGCCACACAGACATTCGCGCTCTGCTAAAGCATTGCTTCCTAATGGGGCAACACTCTGTCTCTCTCTCTGGCAGAGCCCGGCTGCCAAATTGGAAACGTCCAGAGATTGCGCCCACAGGAAAGCTGCCAGCACTGAAAGCTCTAGCTGGTTTTCACTGTCCCTTGGAACTGCATTCGCTGCCACACAGACATTCGCGCTCTGCTAAAGCATTGCTTCGTAATGGGCAACATTCTGTATCTCTCTCTGGCACAGCCCGGCTGCCAAATTGGAAACGTCCAGAGATTGCGCCCACAGGAAAGCTGCCAGCACTGAAAGCTCTAGCTGGTTTTCACTGTCCCTTGGAACTGCATTCGCTGCCACACAGACATTCGCGCTCTGCTAAAGCATTGCTTCGTAATGGGGCAACACTCTGTATCTCTCTCTGGCAGAGCCCGGCTGCCAAATTGGAAACGTCCAGAGATTGCGCCCACAGGAAAGCTGCCAGCACTGAAAGCTCTAGCTGGTTTTCACTGTCCCTTGGAACTGCATTCGCTGCCACACAGACATTCGCGCTCTGCTAAAGCATTGCTTCCTAATGGGGCAACATTCTGTATCTCTCTCTGGCAGAGCCCGGCTGCCAAATTGGAAATGTCCAGAGATTGCGCCCACAGGAAAGCTGCCAGCACTGAAAGCTCTAGCTGGTTTTCACTGTCCCTTGGAACTGCATTCGATGCCACACAGACATTCGCGCTCTGCTAAAGCATTGCTTCCTAATGGGGCAACACTCTGTATCTCTCTGTGGCAGAGCCCGGCTGCCAAATTGGAAACGTCCAGACATTGCGCCCACAGGAAAGCTGCCAGCACTGAAAGCTCTAGCTGGTTTTCACTGTCCCTTGGAACTGCATTCGCTGCCACACAGACATTCGCGCTCTGCTAAAGCATTGCTTCGTAATGGGGCAACACTCTGTATCTCTCTCTGGCAGAGCCCGGCTGCCAAATTGGAAACGTCCAGAGATTGCGCCCACAGGAAAGCTGCCAGCACTGAAAGCTCTAGCTGGTTTTCACTGTCCCTTGGAACTGCATTCGCTGCCACACAGACATTCGCGCTCTGCTAAAGCATTGCTTCGTAATGGGGCAACATTCTGTATCTCTCTCTGGCACAGCCCGCCTGCCAAATTGGAAACGTCCAGAGATTGCGCCCACAGGAAAGCTGCCAGCACTGAAAGCTCTAGCTGGTTTTCACTGTCCCTTGGAACTGCATTCGCTGCCACACAGACATTCGCGCTCTGCTAAAGCATTGCTTCGTAATGGGGCAACACTCTGTATCTCTCTCTGGCAGAGCCCGGCTGCCAAATTGGAAACGTCCAGAGATTGCGCCCACAGGAAAGCTGCCAGCACTGAAAGCTCTAGCTGGTTTTCACTGTCCCTTGGAACTGCATTCGCTGCCACACAGACATTCGCGCTCTGCTAAAGCATTGCTTCGTAATGGGGCAACACTCTGTATCTCTCTCTGGCAGAGCCCGGCTGCCAAATTGTAAACGTCCAGAGATTGCGCCCACAGGAAAGCTGCCAGCACTGAAAGCTCTAGCTGGTTTTCACTGTCCCTTGGAACTGCATTCGCTGCCACACAGACATTCGCGCTCTGCTAAAGCATTGCTTCGTAATGGGGCAACACTCTGTATCTCTCTCTGGCAGAGCCCGGCTGCCAAATTGGAAACGTCCAGAGATTGTGCCCACAGGAAAGCTGCCAGCACTGAAAGCTCTAGCTGGTTTTCACTGTCCCTTGGAACTGCATTCGCTGCCACACAGACATTCGCGCTCTGCTAAAGCATTGCTTCGTAATGGGGCAACACTCTGTATCTGTCTCTGGCAGAGCCCGGCTGCCAAATTGGAAAAGTCCAGAGATTGCGCCCACAGGAAAGCTGCCAGCACTGAAAGCTCTAGCTGGTTTTCACTGTCCCTTGGAACTGCATTCGCTGCCACACAGACATTCGCGCTCTGCTAAAGCATTGCTTCCTAATGGGGCAACACTCTGTCTCTCTCTCTGGCAGAGCCCGGCTGCCAAATTGGAAACGTCCAGAGATTGCGCCCACAGGAAAGCTGCCAGCACTGAAAGCTCTAGCTGGTTTTCACTGTCCCTTGGAACTGCATTCGCTGCCACACAGACATTCGCGCTCTGCTAAAGCATTGCTTCGTAATGGGCAACATTCTGTATCTCTCTCTGGCACAGCCCGGCTGCCAAATTGGAAACGTCCAGAGATTGCGCCCACAGGAAAGCTGCCAGCACTGAAAGCTCTAGCTGGTTTTCACTGTCCCTTGGAACTGCATTCGCTGCCACACAGACATTCGCGCTCTGCTAAAGCATTGCTTCGTAATGGGGCAACACTCTGTATCTCTCTCTGGCAGAGCCCGGCTGCCAAATTGGAAACGTCCAGAGATTGCGCCCACAGGAAAGCTGCCAGCACTGAAAGCTCTAGCTGGTTTTCACTGTCCCTTGGAACTGCATTCGCTGCCACACAGACATTCGCGCTCTGCTAAAGCATTGCTTCCTAATGGGGCAACATTCTGTATCTCTCTCTGGCAGAGCCCGGCTGCCAAATTGGAAACGTCCAGAGATTGCGCCCACAGGAAAGCTGCCAGCACTGAAAGCTCTAGCTGGTTTTCACTGTCCCTTGGAACTGCATTCGCTGCCACACAGACATTCACGCTCTGCTAAAGCATTGCTTCGTAATGGGGCAACATTCTGTATCTCTCTCTGGCAGAGCCCGGCTGCCAAATTGGAAACGTCCAGAGATTGCGCCCACAGGAAAGCTGCCAGCACTGAATGCTCTAGCTGGTTTTCACTGTCCCTTGGAACTGCATTCGCTGCCACACAGACATTCGCGCTCTGCTAAAGCATTGCTTCCTAATGGGGCAACACTCTGTATCTCTCTCTGGCAGAGCCCGGCTGCCAAATTGGAAACGTCCAGAGATTGCGCCCACAGGAAAGCTGCCAGCACTGAAAGCTCTAGCTGGTTTTCACTGTCCCTTGGAACTGCATTCGCTGCCACACAGACATTCGCGCTCTGCTAAAGCATTGCTTAGTAATGGGGCAACACTCTGTATCTCTCTCTGGCAGAGCCCGGCTGCCAAATTGGAAACGTCCAGACATTGCGCCCACAGGAAAGCTGCCAGCACTGAAAACTGTAGCTGGTTTTCACTGTCCCTTGGAACTGCATTCGCTGCCACACAGACATTCGCGCTCTGCTAAAGCATTGCTTCGTAATGGGGCAACATTCTGTATCTCTCTCTGGCAGAGCCCGGCTGCCAAATTGGAAACGTCCAGAGATTGCGCCCACAGGAAAGCTGCCAGCACTGAAAGCTCTAGCTGGTTTTCACTGTCCCTTGGAACTGCATTCGCTGCCACACAGACATTCGCGCTCTGCTAAAGCATTGCTTCGTAATGGGGCAACATTCTGTATCTCTCTCTGGCAGAGCCCGGCTGCCAAATTGGAAATGTCCAGAGATTGCGCCCACAGGAAAGCTGCCAGCACTGAAAGCTCTAGCTGGTTTTCACTGTCCCTTGGAACTGCATTCGCTGCCACACAGACATTCGCGCTCTGCTAAAGCATTGCTTCCTAATGGGGCAACACTCTGTATCTCTCTCTGGCAGAGCCCGGCTGCCAAATTGGAAACGTCCAGACATTGCGCCCACAGGAAAGCTGCCAGCACTGAAAGCTCTAGCTGGTTTTCACTGTCCCTTGGAACTGCATTCGCTGCCACACAGACATTCGCGCTCTGCTAAAGCATTGCTTCGTAATGGGGCAACACTCTGTATCTCTCTCTGGCAGAGCCCGGCTGCCAAATTGGAAACGTCCAGAGATTGCGCCCACAGGAAAGCTGCCAGCACTGAAAGCTCTAGCTGGTTTTCACTGTCCCTTGGAACTGCATTCGCTGCCACACAGACATTCGCGCTCTGCTAAAGCATTGCTTCGTAATGGGGCAACACTCTGTATCTCTCTCTGGCAGAGCCCGGCTGCCAAATTGGAAACGTCCAGAGATTGCGCCCACAGGAAAGCTGCCAGCACTGAAAGCTCTAGCTGGTTTTCACTGTCCCTTGGAACTGCATTCGCTGCCACACAGACATTCGCGCTCTGCTAAAGCTTTGCTTCCTAATGGGGCAACACTCTGTATCTCTCTCTGGCAGAGCCCGGCTGCCAAATTGGAAACGTCCAGAGATTGTGCCCACAGGAAAGCTGCCAGCACTGAAAGCTCTAGCTGGTTTTCACTGTCCCTTGGAGCTGCATTCGCTGCCACACAGACATTCGCGCTCTGCTAAAGTATTGCTTCCTAATGGGGCAACATTCTGTATCTCTCTCTGGCAGAGCCCGGCTGCCAAATTGGAAACGTCCAGAGATTGCGCCCACAGGAAAGCTGACAGCACTGAATCCTCTAGCTGGTTTTCACTGTCCCTTGGAACTGCATTCGCTGCCACACAGACATTCGCGCTCTGCTAAAGCATTGCTTCCTAATGGGGCAACACTCTGTATCTCTCTCTGGCAGAGCCCGGCTGCCAAATTGGAAACGTCCAGACATTGCGCCCACAGGAAAGCTGCCAGCACTGAAAGCTCTAGCTGGTTTTCACTGTCCCTTGGAACTGCATTCGCTGCCACACAGACATTCGCGCTCTGCTAAAGCTTTGCTTCCTAATGGGGCAAAACTCTGTATGTCTCTCTGGCAGAGCCCGGCTGCCAAATTGGAAACATCCAGAGATTGCGCCCACAGGAAAGCTGCCAGCACTGAAAGCTCTAGCTGGTTTTCACTGTCCCTTGGAACTGCATTCGCTGCCACACAGACATTCGCGCTCTGCTAAAGCATTGCTTCGTAATGGGGCAACATTCTGTATCTCTCTCTGGCAGAGCCCGGCTGCCAAATTGGAAATGTCCAGAGATTGCGCCCACAGGAAAGCTGCCAGCACTGAAAGCTCTAGCTGGTTTTCACTGTCCCTTGGAACTGCATTCGCTGCCACACAGACATTCGCGCTCTGCTAAAGCATTGCTTCGTAATGGGGCAACACTCTGTATGTCTCTCTGGCAGAGCCCGGCTGCCAATTTGGAAACATCCAGAGATTGCGCCCACAGGAAAGCTGCCAGCACTGAAAGCTCTAGCTGGTTTTCACTGTCCCTTGGAACTGCATTCGCTGCCACACAGACATTCGCGCTCTGCTAAAGCATTGCTTCGTAATGGGGCAACACTCTGTCTCTCTCTCTGGCAGAGCCCGGCTGCCAAATTGGAAACGTCCAGAGATTGCGCCCACAGGAAAGCTGCCAGCACTGAAAGCTCTAGCTGGTTTTCACTGTCCCTTGGAACTGCATTCGCTGCCACACAGACATTCGCGCTCTGCTAAAGCATTGCTTCGTAATGGGGCAACACTCTGTCTCTCTCTCTGGCAGAGCCCGGCTGCCAAATTGGAAACGTCCAGAGATTGCGCCCACAGGAAAGCTGCCAGCACTGACAGCTCTAGCTGGTTTTCACTGTCCCTTGGAATTGCATTCGCTGCCACACAGACATTCGCGCTCTGCTAAAGCATTGCTTCGTAATGGGGCAACACTCTGTATCTCTCTGTGGCACAGCCCGGCTGCCAAATTGGAAACGTCCAGAGATTGCGCCCACAGGAAAGCTGCCAGCACTGAAAGCTCTAGCTGGTTTTCACTGTCCCTTGGAACTGCATTCGCTGCCACACAGACATTCGCGCTCTGCTAAAGCATTGCTTCCTAATGGGGCAACACTCTGTATCTCTCTCTGGCAGAGCCCGGCTGCCAAATTGGAAACGTCCAGAGATTGCGCCCACAGGAAAGCTGCCAGCACTGAAAGCTCTAGCTGGTTTTCACTGTCCCTTGGAACTGCATTCGCTGCCACACAGACATTCGCGCTCTGCTAAAGCTTTGCTTCCTAATGGGGCAACACTCTGTATCTCTCTCTGGCAGAGCCCGGCTGCCAAATTGGAAACGTCCAGAGATTGCGCCCACAGGAAAGCTGCCAGCACTGAAAGCTCTAGCTGGTTTTCACTGTCCCTTGGAACTGCATTCGCTGCCACACAGACATTCGCGCTCTGCTAAAGCATTGCTTCGTAATGGGGCAACACTCTGTATCTCTCTCTGGCAGAGCCCGGCTGCCAAATTGGAAACGTCCAGAGATTGCGCCCACAGGAAAGCTGCCAGCACTGAAAGCTCTAGCTGGTTTTCACTGTCCCTTGAAGCTGCATTCGCTGCCACACAGACATTCGCGCTCTGCTAAAGCATTGCTTCCTAATGGGGCAACATTCTGTATCTCTCTCTGGCAGAGCCCGGCTGCCAAATTGCAAATGTCCAGAGATTGCGCCCACAGGAAAGCTGCCAGCACTGAAAGCTCTAGCTGGTTTTCACTGTCCCTTGGAACTGCATTCGCTGCCACACAGACATTCGCGCTCTGCTAAAGCATTGCTTCCTAATGGGGCAACACTCTGTATCTCTCTCTGGCAGAGCCCGGCTGCCAAATTGGAAACGTCCAGAGATTGCGCCCACAGGAAAGCTGCCAGCACTGAAAGCTCTAGCTGGTTTTCACTGTCCCTTGGAACTGCATTCGCTGCCACACAGACATTCGCGCTCTGCTAAAGCATTGCTTCCTAATGGGGCAACACTCTGTATCTCTCTCTGGCAGAGCCCGGCTGCCAAATTGGAAACGTCCAGAGATTGCGCCCACAGGAAAGCTGCCAGCACTGAAAGCTCTAGCTGGTTTTCACTGTCCCTTGGAACTGCATTCGCTGCCACACAGACATTCGCGCTCTGCTAAAGCATTGCTTCCTAATGGGGCAACACTCTGTATCTCTCTGTGGCAGAGCCCGGCTGCCAAATTGGAAACGTCCAGAGATTGCGCCCACAGGAAAGCTGCCAGCACTGAAAGCTCTAGCTGGTTTTCACTGTCCCTTGGAGCTGCATTCGCTGCCACACAGACATTCGCGCTCTGCTAAAGCATTGCTTCCTAATGGGGCAACATTCTGTATCTCTCTCTGGCAGAGCCCGGCTGCCAAATTGCAAATGTCCAGAGATTGCGCCCACAGGAAAGCTGCCAGCACTGAAAGCTCTAGCTGGTTTTCACTGTCCCTTGGAACTGCATTCGCTGCCACACAGACATTCGCGCTCTGCTAAAGCATTGCTTCGTAATGGGGCAACACTCTGTATCTCTCTGTGGCAGAGCCCGGCTGCCAAATTGGAAACGTCCAGAGATTGCGCCCACAGGAAAGCTGCCAGCACTGAAAGCTCTAGCTGGTTTTCACTGTCCCTTGGAACTGCATTCGCTGCCACACAGACATTCGCGCTCTGCTAAAGCATTGCTTCGTAATGGGGCAACACTCTGTATCTCTCTCTGGCAGAGCCCGGCTGCCAAATTGGAAACGTCCAGAGATTGCGCCCACAGGAAAGCTGCCAGCACTGAAAGCTCTAGCTGGTTTTCACTGTCCCTTGGAGCTGCATTCGCTGCCACACAGACATTCGCGCTCTGCTAAAGCATTGCTTCGTAATGGGGCAACACTCTGTATCTCTCTCTGGCAGAGCCCGGCTGCCAAATTGGAAACGTCCAGAGATTGCGCCCACAGGAAAGCTGCCAGCACTGAAAGCTCTAGCTGGTTTTCACTGTCCCTTGGAACTGCATTCGCTGCCACACAGACATTCGCGCTCTGCTAAAGCATTGCTTCCTAATGGGGCAACACTCTGTATCTCTCTCTGGCAGAGCCCGGCTGCCAAATTGGAAACGTCCAGACATTGCGCCCACAGGAAAGCTGCCAGCACTGAAAACTGTAGCTGGTTTTCACTGTCCCTTGGAACTGCATTCGCTGCCACACAGACATTCGCGCTCTGCTAAAGCATTGCTTCGTAATGGGGCAACATTCTGTATCTCTCTCTGGCAGAGCCCGGCTGCCAAATTGGAAACGTCCAGAGATTGCGCCCACAGGAAAGCTGCCAGCACTGAAAGCTCTAGCTGGTTTTCACTGTCCCTTGGAACTGCATTCGCTGCCACACAGACATTCGCGCTCTGCTAAAGCTTTGCTTCCTAATGGGGCAACACTCTGTATGTCTCTCTGGCAGAGCCCGGCTGCCAAATTGGAAACGTCCAGACATTGCGCCCACAGGAAAGCTGCCAGCACTGAAAGCTCTAGCTGGTTTTCACTGTCCCTTGGAACTGCATTCGCTGCCACACAGACATTCGCGCTCTGCTAAAGCATTGCTTCGTAATGGGGCAACATTCTGTATGTCTCCCTGGCAGAGCCCGGCTGCCAAATTGGAAACGTCCAGAGATTGCGCCCACAGGAAAGCTGCCAGCACTGAAAGCTCTAGCTGGTTTTCACTGTCCCTTGGAACTGCATTCGCTGCCACACAGACATTCGCGCTCTGCTAAAGCATTGCTTCCTAATGGGGCAACACTCTGTATCTCTCTCTGGCAGAGCCCGGCTGCCAAATTGGAAACGTCCAGAGATTGCGCCCACAGGAAAGCTGCCAGCACTGAATGCTCTAGCTGGTTTTCACTGTCCCTTGGAACTGCATTCGCTGCCACACAGACATTCGCGCTCTGCTAAAGCATTGCTTCCTAATGGGGCAACACTCTGTATCTCTCTCTGGCAGAGCCCGGCTGCCAAATTGGAAACGTCCAGACATTGCGCCCACAGGAAAGCTGCCAGCACTGAAAGCTCTAGCTGGTTTTCACTGTCCCTTGGAACTGCATTCGCTGCCACACAGACATTCGCGCTCTGCTAAAGCATTGCTTCGTAATGGGGCAACATTCTGTATCTCTCTCTGGCAGAGCCCGGCTGCCAAATTGGAAACGTCCATAGATTGCGCCCACAGGAAAGCTGCCAGCACTGAAAGCTCTAGCTGGTTTTCACTGTCCCTTGGAACTGCATTCGCTGCCACACAGACATTCGCGCTCTGCTAAAGCTTTGCTTCCTAATGGGGCAACACTCTGTATGTCTCTCTGGCAGAGCCCGGCTGCCAAATTGGAAACGTCCAGAGATTGCGCCCACAGGAAAGCTGCCAGCACTGAAAGCTCTAGCTGGTTTTCACTGTCCCTTGGAACTGCATTCGCTGCCACACAGACATTCGCGCTCTGCTAAAGCATTGCTTCGTAATGGGGCAACACTCTGTATCTCTCTCTGGCAGAGCCCGGCTGCCAAATTGGAAACGTCCAGAGATTGCGCCCACAGGAAAGCTGCCAGCACTGAAAGCTCTAGCTGGTTTTCACTGTCCCTTGGAACTGCATTCGCTGCCACACAGACATTCGCGCTCTGCTAAAGCATTGCTTCGTAATGGGGCAACACTCTGTATCTCTCTCTGGCAGAGCCCGGCTGCCAAATTGGAAACGTCCAGAGATTGCGCCCACAGGAAAGCTGCCAGCACTGAAAGCTCTAGCTGGTTTTCACTGTCCCTTGGAACTGCATTCGCTGCCACACAGACATTCGCGCTCTGCTAAAGCATTGCTTCGTAATGGGGCAACACTCTGTATCTCTCTCTGGCAGAGCCCGGCTGCCAAATTGGAAACGTCCAGAGATTGCGCCCACAGGAAAGCTGCCAGCACTGAAAGCTCTAGCTGGTTTTCACTGTCCCTTGGAACTGCATTCGCTGCCACACAGACATTCGCGCTCTGCTAAAGCATTGCTTCCTAATGGGGCAACATTCTGTATCTCTCTCTGGCAGAGCCCGGCTGCCAAATTGGAAATGTCCAGAGATTGCGCCCACAGGAAAGCTGCCAGCACTGAAAGCTCTAGCTGGTTTTCACTGTCCCTTGGAACTGCATTCGCTGCCACACAGACATTCGCGCTCTGCTAAAGCATTGCTTCGTAATGGGGCAACATTCTGTATCTCTCTCTGGCAGAGCCCGGCTGCCAAATTGGAAACGTCCAGAGATTGCGCCCACAGGAAAGCTGCCAGCACTGAAAGCTCTAGCTGGTTTTCACTGTCCCTTGGAACTGCATTCGCTGCCACACAGACATTCGCGCTCTGCTAAAGCTTTGCTTCCTAATGGGGCAACACTCTGTATGTCTCTCTGGCAGAGCCCGGCTGCCAAATTGGAAACGTCCAGAGATTGCGCCCACAGGAAAGCTGCCAGCACTGAAAGCTCTAGCTGGTTTTCACTGTCCCTTGGAACTGCATTCGCTGCCACACAGACATTCGCGCTCTGCTAAAGCATTGCTTCGTAATGGGGCAACACTCTGTATCTCTCTCTGGCAGAGCCCGGCTGCCAAATTGGAAACGTCCAGAGATTGCGCCCACAGGAAAGCTGCCAGCACTGAAAGCTCTAGCTGGTTTTCACTGTCCCTTGGAACTGCATTCGCTGCCACACAGACATTCGCGCTCTGCTAAAGCTTTGCTTCCTAATGGGGCAACACTCTGTATGTCTCTCTGGCAGAGCCCGGCTGCCAAATTGGAAACGTCCAGAGATTGCGCCCACAGGAAAGCTGCCAGCACTGAAAGCTCTAGCTGGTTTTCACTGTCCCTTGGAACTGCATTCGCTGCCACACAGACATTCGCGCTCTGCTAAAGCATTGCTTCGTAATGGGGCAACATTCTGTATCTCTCTCTGGCAGAGCCCGGCTGCCAAATTGGAAACGTCCAGAGATTGCGCCCACAGGAAAGCTGCCAGCACTGAAAGCTCTAGCTGGTTTTCACTGTCCCTTGGAACTGCATTCGCTGCCACACAGACATTCGCGCTCTGCTAAAGCATTGCTTCGTAATGGGGCAACATTCTGTATCTCTCTCTGGGTAGCCCGGCTGCCAAATTGGAAATGTCCAGAGATTGCGCCCACAGGAAAGCTGCCAGCACTGAAAGCTCTAGCTGGTTTTCACTGTCCCTTGGAACTGCATTCGCTGCCACACAGACATTCGCGCTCTGCTAAAGCATTGCTTCCTAATGGGGCAACACTCTGTATGTCTCTCTGGCAGAGCCCGGCTGCCAAATTGGAAACGTCCAGAGATTGCGCCCACAGGAAAGCTGCCAGCACTGAAAGCTCTAGCTGGTTTTCACTGTCCCTTGGAACTGCATTCGCTGCCACACAGACATTCGCGCTCTGCTAAAGCATTGCTTCCTAATGGGGCAACACTCTGTATGTCTCTCTGGCAGAGCCCGGCTGCCAAATTGGAAACGTCCATAGATTGCGCCCACAGGAAAGCTGCCAGCACTGAAAGCTCTAGCTGGTTTTCACTGTCCCTTGGAACTGCATTCGCTGCCACACAGACATTCGCGCTCTGCTAAAGCATTGCTTCGTAATGGGGCAACACTCTGTATCTCTCCCTGGCAGAGCCCGGCTGCCAAATTGGAAACGTCCAGAGATTGCGCCCACAGGAAAGCTGCCAGCACTGAAAGCTCTAGCTGGTTTTCACTGTCCCTTGGAACTGCATTCGCTGCCACACAGACATTCGCGCTCTGCTAAAGCATTGCTTCGTAATGGGGCAGCACTCTGTATCTCTCTCTGGCAGAGCCCGGCTGCCAAATTGGAAACGTCCAGAGATTGCGCCCACAGGAAAGCTGCCAGCACTGAAAGCTCTAGCTGGTTTTCACTGTCCCTTGGAACTGCATTCGCTGCCACACAGACATTCGCGCTCTGCTAAAGCTTTGCTTCCTAATGGGGCAACACTCTGTATGTCTCTCTGGCAGAGCCCGGCTGCCAAATTGGAAACGTCCAGAGATTGCGCCCACAGGAAAGCTGCCAGCACTGAAAGCTCTAGCTGGTTTTCACTGTCCCTTGGAACTGCATTCGCTGCCACACAGACATTCGCGCTCTGCTAAAGCATTGCTTCGTAATGGGGCAACATTCTGTATCTCTCTCTGGCAGAGCCCGGCTGCCAAATTGGAAACGTCCAGAGATTGCGCCCACAGGAAAGCTGCCAGCACTGAAAGCTCTAGCTGGTTTTCACTGTCCCTTGGAACTGCATTCGCTGCCACACAGACATTCGCGCTCTGCTAAAGCATTGCTTCGTAATGGGGCAACATTCTGTATCTCTCTCTGGCAGAGCCCGGCTGCCAAATTGGAAACGTCCAGAGATTGCGCCCACAGGAAAGCTGCCAGCACTGAAAGCTCTAGCTGGTTTTCACTGTCCCTTGGAACTGCATTCGCTGCCACACAGACATTCGCGCTCTGCTAAAGCTTTGCTTCCTAATGGGGCAACACTCTGTATCTCTCTCTGGCAGAGCCCGGCTGCCAAATTGGAAACGTCCAGAGATTGCGCCCACAGGAAAGCTGCCAGCACTGAAAGCTCTAGCTGGTTTTCACTGTCCCTTGGAACTGCATTCGCTGCCACACAGACATTCGCGCTCTGCTAAAGCATTGCTTCGTAATGGGGCAACATTCTGTATCTCTCTCTGGCAGAGCCCGGCTGCCAAATTGGAAATGTCCAGAGATTGCGCCCACAGGAAAGCTGCCAGCACTGAAAGCTCTAGCTGGTTTTCACTGTCCCTTGGAACTGCATTCGCTGCCACACAGACATTCGCGCTCTGCTAAAGCATTGCTTCGTAATGGGGCAACATTCTGTATCTCTCTCTGGCAGAGCCCGGCTGCCAAATTGGAAACGTCCAGAGATTGCGCCCACAGGAAAGCTGCCAGCACTGAAAGCTCTAGCTGGTTTTCACTGTCCCTTGGAACTGCATTCGCTGCCACACAGACATTCGCGCTCTGCTAAAGCTTTGCTTCCTAATGGGGCAACACTCTGTATGTCTCTCTGGCAGAGCCCGGCTGCCAAATTGGAAACGTCCAGAGATTGCGCCCACAGGAAAGCTGCCAGCACTGAAAGCTCTAGCTGGTTTTCACTGTCCCTTGGAACTGCATTCGCTGCCACACAGACATTCGCGCTCTGCTAAAGCATTGCTTCGTAATGGGGCAACACTCTGTATCTCTCTCTGGCAGAGCCCGGCTGCCAAATTGGAAACGTCCAGAGATTGCGCCCACAGGAAAGCTGCCAGCACTGAAAGCTCTAGCTGGTTTTCACTGTCCCTTGGAACTGCATTCGCTGCCACACAGACATTCGCGCTCTGCTAAAGCATTGCTTCGTAATGGGGCAACACTCTGTATCTCTCTCTGGCAGAGCCCGGCTGCCAAATTGGAAACGTCCAGAGATTGCGCCCACAGGAAAGCTGCCAGCACTGAAAGCTCTAGCTGGTTTTCACTGTCCCTTGGAACTGCATTCGCTGCCACACAGACATTCGCGCTCTGCTAAAGCATTGCTTCCTAATGGGGCAACATTCTGTATCTCTCTCTGGCAGAGCCCGGCTGCCAAATTGGAAATGTCCAGAGATTGCGCCCACAGGAAAGCTGCCAGCACTGAAAGCTCTAGCTGGTTTTCACTGTCCCTTGGAACTGCATTCGCTGCCACACAGACATTCGCGCTCTGCTAAAGCATTGCTTCGTAATGGGGCAACATTCTGTATCTCTCTCTGGCAGAGCCCGGCTGCCAAATTGGAAACGTCCAGAGATTGCGCCCACAGGAAAGCTGCCAGCACTGAAAGCTCTAGCTGGTTTTCACTGTCCCTTGGAACTGCATTCGCTGCCACACAGACATTCGCGCTCTGCTAAAGCTTTGCTTCCTAATGGGGCAACACTCTGTATGTCTCTCTGGCAGAGCCCGGCTGCCAAATTGGAAACGTCCAGAGATTGCGCCCACAGGAAAGCTGCCAGCACTGAAAGCTCTAGCTGGTTTTCACTGTCCCTTGGAACTGCATTCGCTGCCACACAGACATTCGCGCTCTGCTAAAGCATTGCTTCGTAATGGGGCAACACTCTGTATCTCTCTCTGGCAGAGCCCGGCTGCCAAATTGGAAACGTCCAGAGATTGCGCCCACAGGAAAGCTGCCAGCACTGAAAGCTCTAGCTGGTTTTCACTGTCCCTTGGAACTGCATTCGCTGCCACACAGACATTCGCGCTCTGCTAAAGCTTTGCTTCCTAATGGGGCAACACTCTGTATGTCTCTCTGGCAGAGCCCGGCTGCCAAATTGGAAACGTCCAGAGATTGCGCCCACAGGAAAGCTGCCAGCACTGAAAGCTCTAGCTGGTTTTCACTGTCCCTTGGAACTGCATTCGCTGCCACACAGACATTCGCGCTCTGCTAAAGCATTGCTTCGTAATGGGGCAACATTCTGTATCTCTCTCTGGCAGAGCCCGGCTGCCAAATTGGAAACGTCCAGAGATTGCGCCCACAGGAAAGCTGCCAGCACTGAAAGCTCTAGCTGGTTTTCACTGTCCCTTGGAACTGCATTCGCTGCCACACAGACATTCGCGCTCTGCTAAAGCATTGCTTCGTAATGGGGCAACATTCTGTATCTCTCTCTGGGTAGCCCGGCTGCCAAATTGGAAATGTCCAGAGATTGCGCCCACAGGAAAGCTGCCAGCACTGAAAGCTCTAGCTGGTTTTCACTGTCCCTTGGAACTGCATTCGCTGCCACACAGACATTCGCGCTCTGCTAAAGCATTGCTTCCTAATGGGGCAACACTCTGTATGTCTCTCTGGCAGAGCCCGGCTGCCAAATTGGAAACGTCCAGAGATTGCGCCCACAGGAAAGCTGCCAGCACTGAAAGCTCTAGCTGGTTTTCACTGTCCCTTGGAACTGCATTCGCTGCCACACAGACATTCGCGCTCTGCTAAAGCATTGCTTCGTAATGGGGCAACACTCTGTATCTCTCCCTGGCAGAGCCCGGCTGCCAAATTGGAAACGTCCAGAGATTGCGCCCACAGGAAAGCTGCCAGCACTGAAAGCTCTAGCTGGTTTTCACTGTCCCTTGGAACTGCATTCGCTGCCACACAGACATTCGCGCTCTGCTAAAGCATTGCTTCGTAATGGGGCAGCACTCTGTATCTCTCTCTGGCAGAGCCCGGCTGCCAAATTGGAAACGTCCAGAGATTGCGCCCACAGGAAAGCTGCCAGCACTGAAAGCTCTAGCTGGTTTTCACTGTCCCTTGGAACTGCATTCGCTGCCACACAGACATTCGCGCTCTGCTAAAGCTTTGCTTCCTAATGGGGCAACACTCTGTATGTCTCTCTGGCAGAGCCCGGCTGCCAAATTGGAAACGTCCAGAGATTGCGCCCACAGGAAAGCTGCCAGCACTGAAAGCTCTAGCTGGTTTTCACTGTCCCTTGGAACTGCATTCGCTGCCACACAGACATTCGCGCTCTGCTAAAGCATTGCTTCGTAATGGGGCAACATTCTGTATCTCTCTCTGGCAGAGCCCGGCTGCCAAATTGGAAACGTCCAGAGATTGCGCCCACAGGAAAGCTGCCAGCACTGAAAGCTCTAGCTGGTTTTCACTGTCCCTTGGAACTGCATTCGCTGCCACACAGACATTCGCGCTCTGCTAAAGCATTGCTTCGTAATGGGGCAACATTCTGTATCTCTCTCTGGCAGAGCCCGGCTGCCAAATTGGAAACGTCCAGAGATTGCGCCCACAGGAAAGCTGCCAGCACTGAAAGCTCTAGCTGGTTTTCACTGTCCCTTGGAACTGCATTCGCTGCCACACAGACATTCGCGCTCTGCTAAAGCTTTGCTTCCTAATGGGGCAACACTCTGTATCTCTCTCTGGCAGAGCCCGGCTGCCAAATTGGAAACGTCCAGAGATTGCGCCCACAGGAAAGCTGCCAGCACTGAAAGCTCTAGCTGGTTTTCACTGTCCCTTGGAACTGCATTCGCTGCCACACAGACATTCGCGCTCTGCTAAAGCATTGCTTCGTAATGGGGCAACATTCTGTATCTCTCTCTGGCAGAGCCCGGCTGCCAAATTGGAAATGTCCAGAGATTGCGCCCACAGGAAAGCTGCCAGCACTGAAAGCTCTAGCTGGTTTTCACTGTCCCTTGGAACTGCATTCGCTGCCACACAGACATTCGCGCTCTGCTAAAGCATTGCTTCGTAATGGGGCAACATTCTGTATCTCTCTCTGGCAGAGCCCGGCTGCCAAATTGGAAACGTCCAGAGATTGCGCCCACAGGAAAGCTGCCAGCACTGAAAGCTCTAGCTGGTTTTCACTGTCCCTTGGAACTGCATTCGCTGCCACACAGACATTCGCGCTCTGCTAAAGCTTTGCTTCCTAATGGGGCAACACTCTGTATGTCTCTCTGGCAGAGCCCGGCTGCCAAATTGGAAACGTCCAGAGATTGCGCCCACAGGAAAGCTGCCAGCACTGAAAGCTCTAGCTGGTTTTCACTGTCCCTTGGAACTGCATTCGCTGCCACACAGACATTCGCGCTCTGCTAAAGCATTGCTTCGTAATGGGGCAACACTCTGTATGTCTCTCTGGCAGAGCCCGGCTGCCAAATTGGAAACGTCCAGAGATTGCGCCCACAGGAAAGCTGCCAGCACTGAAAGCTCTAGCTGGTTTTCACTGTCCCTTGGAACTGCATTCGCTGCCACACAGACATTCGCGCTCTGCTAAAGCATTGCTTCGTAATGGGGCAACATTCTGTATCTCTCTCTGGCAGAGCCCGGCTGCCAAATTGGAAACGTCCAGAGATTGCGCCCACAGGAAAGCTGCCAGCACTGAAAGCTCTAGCTGGTTTTCACTGTCCCTTGGAACTGCATTCGCTGCCACACAGACATTCGCGCTCTGCTAAAGCATTGCTTCGTAATGGGGCAACATTCTGTATCTCTCTCTGGCAGAGCCCGGCTGCCAAATTGGAAACGTCCAGAGATTGCGCCCACAGGAAAGCTGCCAGCACTGAAAGCTCTAGCTGGTTTTCACTGTCCCTTGGAACTGCATTCGCTGCCACACAGACATTCGCGCTCTGCTAAAGCTTTGCTTCCTAATGGGGCAACACTCTGTATGTCTCTCTGGCAGAGCCCGTCTGCCAAATTGGAAACGTCCAGAGATTGCGCCCACAGGAAAGCTGCCAGCACTGAAAGCTCTAGCTGGTTTTCACTGTCCCTTGGAACTGCATTCGCTGCCACACAGACATTCGCGCTCTGCTAAAGCATTGCTTCGTAATGGGGCAACATTCTGTATCTCTCTCTGGCAGAGCCCGGCTGCCAAATTGGAAACGTCCAGAGATTGCGCCCACAGGAAAGCTGCCAGCACTGAAAGCTCTAGCTGGTTTTCACTGTCCCTTGGAACTGCATTCGCTGCCACACAGACATTCGCGCTCTGCTAAACTTTGCTTCCTAATGGGGCAACACTCTGTATCTCTCTCTGGCAGAGCCCGTCTGCCAAATTGGAAACGTCCAGAGATTGCGCCCACAGGAAAGCTGCCAGCACTGAAAGCTCTAGCTGGTTTTCACTGTCCCTTGGAACTGCATTCGCTGCCACACAGACATTCGCGCTCTGCTAAAGCATTGCTTCGTAATGGGGCAACACTCTGTATCTCTCTGTGGCAGAGCCCGGCTGCCAAATTGGAAACGTCCAGAGATTGCGCCCACAGGAAAGCTGCCAGCACTGAAAGCTCTAGCTGGTTTTCACTGTCCCTTGGAACTGCATTCGCTGCCACACAGACATTCGCGCTCTGCTAAAGCATTGCTTCGTAATGGGGAAACATTCTGTCTCTCTCTGTGGCAGAGCCCGGCTGCCAAATTGGAAACGTCCAGAGATTGCGCCCACAGGAAAGCTGCCAGCACTGAAAGCTCTAGCTGGTTTTCACTGTCCCTTGGAACTGCATTCGCTGCCACACAGACATTCGCGCTCTGCTAAAGCTTTGCTTCCTAATGGGGCAACACTCTGTATGTCTCTCTGGCAGAGCCCGGCTGCCAAATTGGAAACGTCCAGAGATTGCGCCCACAGGAAAGCTGCCAGCTCTGAAAGCTCTAGCTGGTTTTCACTGTCCCTTGGAACTGCATTCGCTGCCACACAGACATTCGCGCTCTGCTAAAGCATTGCTTCGTAATGGGGCAACATTCTGTATCTCTCTCTGGGTAGCCCGCCTGCCAAATTGGAAATGTCCAGAGATTGCGCCCACAGGAAAGCTGCCAGCACTGAAAGCTCTAGCTGGTTTTCACTGTCCCTTGGAACTGCATTCGCTGCCACACAGACATTCGCGCTCTGCTAAAGCATTGCTTCGTAATGGGGCAACACTCTGTATCTCTCCCTGGCAGAGCCCGGCTGCCAAATTGGAAACGTCCAGAGATTGCGCCCACAGGAAAGCTGCCAGCACTGAAAGCTCTAGCTGGTTTTCACTGTCCCTTGGAACTGCATTCGCTGCCACACAGACATTCGCGCTCTGCTAAAGCATTGCTTCGTAATGGGGCAGCACTCTGTATCTCTCTCTGGCAGAGCCCGGCTGCCAAATTGGAAACGTCCAGAGATTGCGCCCACAGGAAAGCTGCCAGCACTGAAAGCTCTAGCTGGTTTTCACTGTCCCTTGGAACTGCATTCGCTGCCACACAGACATTCGCGCTCTGCTAAAGCATTGCTTCCTAATGGGGCAACACTCTGTATCTCTCTCTGGCAGAGCCCGGCTGCCAAATTGGAAACGTCCAGAGATTGTGCCCACAGGAAAGCTGCCAGCACTGAAAGCTCTAGCTGGTTTTCACTGTCCCTTGGAACTGCATTCGCTGCCACACAGACATTCGCGCTCTGCTAAAGCATTGCTTCCTAATGGGGCAACACTCTGTATCTGTCTCTGGCAGAGCCCGGCTGCCAAATTGGAAACGTCCAGAGATTGCGCCCACAGGAAAGCTGCCAGCACTGAAAGCTCTAGCTGGTTTTCACTGTCCCTTGGAACTGCATTCGCTGCCACACAGACATTCGCGCTCTGCTAAAGCATTGCTTCCTAATGGGGCAACACTCTGTCTCTCTCTCTGGCAGAGCCCGGCTGCCAAATTGGAAACGTCCAGAGATTGCGCCCACAGGAAAGCTGCCAGCACTGAAAGCTCTAGCTGGTTTTCACTGTCCCTTGGAACTGCATTCGCTGCCACACAGACATTCGCGCTCTGCTAAAGCATTGCTTCCTAATGGGGCAACACTCTGTCTCTCTCTCTGGCAGAGCCCGGCTGCCAAATTGGAAACGTCCAGAGATTGCGCCCACAGGAAAGCTGCCAGCACTGAAAGCTCTAGCTGGTTTTCACTGTCCCTTGGAACTGCATTCGCTGCCACACAGACATTCGCGCTCTGCTAAAGCATTGCTTCCTAATGGGGCAACACTCTGTATCTCTCTGTGGCAGAGCCCGGCTGCCAAATTGGAAACGTCCAGAGATTGCGCCCACAGGAAAGCTGCCAGCACTGAAAGCTCTAGCTGGTTTTCACTGTCCCTTGGAACTGCATTCGCTGCCACACAGACATTCGCGCTCTGCTAAAGCATTGCTTCCTAATGGGGCAACACTCTGTATCTCTCTCTGGCAGAGCCCGGCTGCCAAATTGGAAACGTCCAGAGATTGTGCCCACAGGAAAGCTGCCAGCACTGAAAGCTCTAGCTGGTTTTCACTGTCCCTTGGAACTGCATTCGCTGCCACACAGACATTCGCGCTCTGCTAAAGCATTGCTTCGTAATGGGGCAACACTCAGTATCTCTCTGTGGCAGAGCCCGGCTGCCAAATTGGAAACGTCCAGAGATTGCGCCCACAGGAAAGCTGCCAGCACTGAAAGCTCTAGCTGGTTTTCACTGTCCCTTGGAACTGCATTCGCTGCCACACAGACATTCGCGCTCAGCTAAAGCATTGCTTCGTAATGGGGCAACATTCTGTATCTCTCTCTGGCACAGCCCGGCTGCCAAATTGGAAACGTCCAGAGATTGCGCCCACAGGAAAGCTGCCAGCACTGAAAGCTCTAGCTGGTTTTCACTGTCCCTTGGAACTGCATTCGCTGCCACACAGACATTCGCGCTCTGCTAAAGCATTGCTTCCTAATGGGGCAACACTCTGTATCTCTCTCTGGCAGAGCCCGGCTGCCAAATTGGAAACGTCCAGAGATTGCGCCCACAGGAAAGCTGCCAGCACTGAAAGCTCTAGCTGGTTTTCACTGTCCCTTGGAACTGCATTCGCTGCCACACAGACATTCGCGCTCTGCTAAAGCATTGCTTCCTAATGGGGCAACACTCTGTATCTCTCTCTGGCAGAGCCCGGCTGCCAAATTGGAAATGTCCAGAGATTGCGCCCACAGGAAAGCTGCCAGCACTGAAAGCTCTAGCTGGTTTTCACTGTCCCTTGGAACTGCATTCGCTGCCACACAGACATTCGCGCTCTGCTAAAGCTTTGCTTCCTAATGGGGCAACACTCTGTATCTCTCTCTGGCAGAGCCCGGCTGCCAAATTGGAAACGTCCAGAGATTGCGCCCACAGGAAAGCTGCCAGCACTGAAAGCTCTAGCTGGTTTTCACTGTCCCTTGGAACTGCATTCGCTGCCACACAGACATTCGCGCTCTGCTAAAGCATTGCTTCGTAATGGGGCAACATTCTGTATCTCTCTCTGGCAGAGCCCGGCTGCCAAATTGGAAATGTCCAGAGATTGCGCCCACAGGAAAGCTGCCAGCACTGAAAGCTCTAGCTGGTTTTCACTGTCCCTTGGAACTGCATTCGCTGCCACACAGACATTCGCGCTCTGCTAAAGCATTGCTTCGTAATGGGGCAACATTCTGTATCTCTCTCTGGCAGAGCCCGGCTGCCAAATTGGAAACGTCCAGAGATTGCGCCCACAGGAAAGCTGCCAGCACTGAAAGCTCTAGCTGGTTTTCACTGTCCCTTGGAACTGCATTCGCTGCCACACAGACATTCGCGCTCTGCTAAAGCTTTGCTTCCTAATGGGGCAACACTCTGTATGTCTCTCTGGCAGAGCCCGGCTGCCAAATTGGAAACGTCCAGAGATTGCGCCCACAGGAAAGCTGCCAGCACTGAAAGCTCTAGCTGGTTTTCACTGTCCCTTGGAACTGCATTCGCTGCCACACAGACATTCGCGCTCTGCTAAAGCATTGCTTCGTAATGGGGCAACACTCTGTATCTCTCTCTGGCAGAGCCCGGCTGCCAAATTGGAAACGTCCAGAGATTGCGCCCACAGGAAAGCTGCCAGCACTGAAAGCTCTAGCTGGTTTTCACTGTCCCTTGGAACTGCATTCGCTGCCACACAGACATTCGCGCTCTGCTAAAGCTTTGCTTCCTAATGGGGCAACACTCTGTATGTCTCTCTGGCAGAGCCCGGCTGCCAAATTGGAAACGTCCAGAGATTGCGCCCACAGGAAAGCTGCCAGCACTGAAAGCTCTAGCTGGTTTTCACTGTCCCTTGGAACTGCATTCGCTGCCACACAGACATTCGCGCTCTGCTAAAGCATTGCTTCGTAATGGGGCAACATTCTGTATCTCTCTCTGGCAGAGCCCGGCTGCCAAATTGGAAACGTCCAGAGATTGCGCCCACAGGAAAGCTGCCAGCACTGAAAGCTCTAGCTGGTTTTCACTGTCCCTTGGAACTGCATTCGCTGCCACACAGACATTCGCGCTCTGCTAAAGCATTGCTTCGTAATGGGGCAACATTCTGTATCTCTCTCTGGCAGAGCCCGGCTGCCAAATTGGAAACGTCCAGAGATTGCGCCCACAGGAAAGCTGCCAGCACTGAAAGCTCTAGCTGGTTTTCACTGTCCCTTGGAACTGCATTCGCTGCCACACAGACATTCGCGCTCTGCTAAAGCTTTGCTTCCTAATGGGGCAACACTCTGTATGTCTCTCTGGCAGAGCCCGTCTGCCAAATTGGAAACGTCCAGAGATTGCGCCCACAGGAAAGCTGCCAGCACTGAAAGCTCTAGCTGGTTTTCACTGTCCCTTGGAACTGCATTCGCTGCCACACAGACATTCGCGCTCTGCTAAAGCATTGCTTCGTAATGGGGCAACATTCTGTATCTCTCTCTGGCAGAGCCCGGCTGCCAAATTGGAAACGTCCAGAGATTGCGCCCACAGGAAAGCTGCCAGCACTGAAAGCTCTAGCTGGTTTTCACTGTCCCTTGGAACTGCATTCGCTGCCACACAGACATTCGCGCTCTGCTAAAGCATTGCTTCGTAATGGGGCAACATTCTGTATCTCTCTCTGGCAGAGCCCGGCTGCCAAATTGGAAACGTCCAGAGATTGCGCCCACAGGAAAGCTGCCAGCACTGAAAGCTCTAGCTGGTTTTCACTGTCCCTTGGAACTGCATTCGCTGCCACACAGACATTCGCGCTCTGCTAAAGCTTTGCTTCCTAATGGGGCAACACTCTGTATCTCTCTCTGGCAGAGCCCGTCTGCCAAATTGGAAACGTCCAGAGATTGCGCCCACAGGAAAGCTGCCAGCACTGAAAGCTCTAGCTGGTTTTCACTGTCCCTTGGAACTGCATTCGCTGCCACACAGACATTCGCGCTCTGCTAAAGCATTGCTTCGTAATGGGGCAACACTCTGTATCTCTCTGTGGCAGAGCCCGGCTGCCAAATTGGAAACGTCCAGAGATTGCGCCCACAGGAAAGCTGCCAGCACTGAAAGCTCTAGCTGGTTTTCACTGTCCCTTGGAACTGCATTCGCTGCCACACAGACATTCGCGCTCAGCTAAAGCATTGCTTCGTAATGGGGAAACACTCTGTCTCTCTCTGTGGCAGAGCCCGGCTGCCAAATTGGAAACGTCCAGAGATTGCGCCCACAGGAAAGCTGCCAGCACTGAAAGCTCTAGCTGGTTTTCACTGTCCCTTGGAACTGCATTCGCTGCCACACAGACATTCGCGCTCTGCTAAAGCTTTGCTTCCTAATGGGGCAACACTCTGTATGTCTCTCTGGCAGAGCCCGGCTGCCAAATTGGAAACGTCCAGAGATTGCGCCCACAGGAAAGCTGCCAGCTCTGAAAGCTCTAGCTGGTTTTCACTGTCCCTTGGAACTGCATTCGCTGCCACACAGACATTCGCGCTCTGCTAAAGCATTGCTTCGTAATGGGGCAACATTCTGTATCTCTCTCTGGGTAGCCCGCCTGCCAAATTGGAAATGTCCAGAGATTGCGCCCACAGGAAAGCTGCCAGCACTGAAAGCTCTAGCTGGTTTTCACTGTCCCTTGGAACTGCATTCGCTGCCACACAGACATTCGCGCTCTGCTAAAGCATTGCTTCCTAATGGGGCAACACTCTGTATGTCTCTCTGGCAGAGCCCGGCTGCCAAATTGGAAACGTCCAGAGATTGCGCCCACAGGAAAGCTGCCAGCACTGAAAGCTCTAGCTGGTTTTCACTGTCCCTTGGAACTGCATTCGCTGCCACACAGATATTCGCGCTCTGCTAAAGCATTGCTTCGTAATGGGGCAACACTCTGTATGTCTCTCTGGCAGAGCCCGGCTGCCAAATTGGAAACGTCCAGAGATTGCGCCCACAGGAAAGCTGCCAGCACTGAAAGCTCTAGCTGGTTTTCACTGTCCCTTGGAACTGCATTCGCTGCCACACAGACATTCGCGCTCTGCTAAAGCATTGCTTCGTAATGGGGCAACACTCTGTATCTCTCCCTGGCAGAGCCCGGCTGCCAAATTGGAAACGTCCAGAGATTGCGCCCACAGGAAAGCTGCCAGCACTGAAAGCTCTAGCTGGTTTTCACTGTCCCTTGGAACTGCATTCGCTGCCACACAGACATTCGCGCTCTGCTAAAGCATTGCTTCGTAATGGGGCAGCACTCTGTATCTCTCTCTGGCAGAGCCCGGCTGCCAAATTGGAAACGTCCAGAGATTGTGCCCACAGGAAAGCTGCCAGCACTGAAAGCTCTAGCTGGTTTTCACTGTCCCTTGGAACTGCATTCGCTGCCACACAGACATTCGCGCTCTGCTAAAGCATTGCTTCCTAATGGGGCAACACTCTGTATCTGTCTCTGGCAGAGCCCGGCTGCCAAATTGGAAACGTCCAGAGATTGCGCCCACAGGAAAGCTGCCAGCACTGAAAGCTCTAGCTGGTTTTCACTGTCCCTTGGAACTGCATTCGCTGCCACACAGACATTCGCGCTCTGCTAAAGCATTGCTTCCTAATGGGGCAACACTCTGTCTCTCTCTCTGGCAGAGCCCGGCTGCCAAATTGGAAACGTCCAGAGATTGCGCCCACAGGAAAGCTGCCAGCACTGAAAGCTCTAGCTGGTTTTCACTGTCCCTTGGAACTGCATTCGCTGCCACACAGACATTCGCGCTCTGCTAAAGCATTGCTTCCTAATGGGGCAACACTCTGTCTCTCTCTCTGGCAGAGCCCGGCTGCCAAATTGGAAACGTCCAGAGATTGCGCCCACAGGAAAGCTGCCAGCACTGAAAGCTCTAGCTGGTTTTCACTGTCCCTTGGAACTGCATTCGCTGCCACACAGACATTCGCGCTCTGCTAAAGCATTGCTTCGTAATGGGGCAACACTCTGTATCTCTCTGTGGCAGAGCCCGGCTGCCAAATTGGAAACGTCCAGAGATTGCGCCCACAGGAAAGCTGCCAGCACTGAAAGCTCTAGCTGGTTTTCACTGTCCCTTGGAACTGCATTCGCTGCCACACAGACATTCGCGCTCTGCTAAAGCATTGCTTCCTAATGGGGCAACACTCTGTATCTCTCTCTGGCAGAGCCCGGCTGCCAAATTGGAAACGTCCAGAGATTGTGCCCACAGGAAAGCTGCCAGCACTGAAAGCTCTAGCTGGTTTTCACTGTCCCTTGGAACTGCATTCGCTGCCACACAGACATTCGCGCTCTGCTAAAGCATTGCTTCGTAATGGGGCAACACTCTGTATCTCTCTGTGGCAGAGCCCGGCTGCCAAATTGGAAACGTCCAGAGATTGCGCCCACAGGAAAGCTGCCAGCACTGAAAGCTCTAGCTGGTTTTCACTGTCCCTTGGAACTGCATTCGCTGCCACACAGACATTCGCGCTCAGCTAAAGCATTGCTTCGTAATGGGGCAACATTCTGTATCTCTCTCTGGCACAGCCCGGCTGCCAAATTGGAAACGTCCAGAGATTGCGCCCACAGGAAAGCTGCCAGCACTGAAAGCTCTAGCTGGTTTTCACTGTCCCTTGGAACTGCATTCGCTGCCACACAGACATTCGCGCTCTGCTAAAGCATTGCTTCCTAATGGGGCAACACTCTGTATCTCTCTCTGGCAGAGCCCGGCTGCCAAATTGGAAACGTCCAGAGATTGCGCCCACAGGAAAGCTGCCAGCACTGAAAGCTCTAGCTGGTTTTCACTGTCCCTTGGAACTGCATTCGCTGCCACACAGACATTCGCGCTCTGCTAAAGCATTGCTTCCTAATGGGGCAACACTCTGTATCTCTCTCTGGCAGAGCCCGGCTGCCAAATTGGAAATGTCCAGAGATTGCGCCCACAGGAAAGCTGCCAGCACTGAAAGCTCTAGCTGGTTTTCACTGTCCCTTGGAACTGCATTCGCTGCCACACAGACATTCGCGCTCTGCTAAAGCATTGCTTCGTAATGGGGCAACACTCTGTATCTCTCTCTGGCAGAGCCCGGCTGCCAAATTGGAAACGTCCAGAGATTGCGCCCACAGGAAAGCTGCCAGCACTGAAAGCTCTAGCTGGTTTTCACTGTCCCTTGGAACTGCATTCGCTGCCACACAGACATTCGCGCTCTGCTAAAGCATTGCTTCCTAATGGGGCAACACTCTGTCTCTCTCTCTGGCAGAGCCCGTCTGCCAAATTGGAAACGTCCAGAGATTGCGCCCACAGGAAAGCTGCCAGCACTGAAAACTGTAGCTGGTTTTCACTGTCCCTTGGAGCTGCATTCGCTGCCACACAGACATTCGCGCTCTGCTAAAGCATTGCTTCGTAATGGGGCAACATTCTGTATCTCTCTCTGGCAGAGCCCGGCTGCCAAATTGGAAACGTCCAGACATTGCGCCCACAGGAAAGCTGCCAGCACTGAAAGCTCTAGCTGGTTTTCACTGTCCCTTGGAACTGCATTCGCTGCCACACAGACATTCGCGCTCTGCTAAAGCATTGCTTCGTAATGGGGCAACATTCTGTATCTCTCTCTGGCAGAGCCCGGCTGCCAAATTGGAAACGTCCAGAGATTGCGCCCACAGGAAAGCTGCCAGCACTGAAAGCTCTAGCTGGTTTTCACTGTCCCTTGGAACTGCATTCGCTGCCACACAGACATTCGCGCTCTGCTAAAGCTTTGCTTCCTAATGGGGCAACACTCTGTATCTCTCTCTGGCAGAGCCCGTCTGCCAAATTGGAAACGTCCAGAGATTGCGCCCACAGGAAAGCTGCCAGCACTGAAAGCTCTAGCTGGTTTTCACTGTCCCTTGGAACTGCATTCGCTGCCACACAGACATTCGCGCTCTGCTAAAGCATTGCTTCGTAATGGGGCAACACTCTGTATCTCTCTGTGGCAGAGCCCGGCTGCCAAATTGGAAACGTCCAGAGATTGCGCCCACAGGAAAGCTGCCAGCACTGAAAGCTCTAGCTGGTTTTCACTGTCCCTTGGAACTGCATTCGCTGCCACACAGACATTCGCGCTCAGCTAAAGCATTGCTTCGTAATGGGGAAACACTCTGTCTCTCTCTGTGGCAGAGCCCGGCTGCCAAATTGGAAACGTCCAGAGATTGCGCCCACAGGAAAGCTGCCAGCACTGAAAGCTCTAGCTGGTTTTCACTGTCCCTTGGAACTGCATTCGCTGCCACACAGACATTCGCGCTCTGCTAAAGCTTTGCTTCCTAATGGGGCAACACTCTGTATGTCTCTCTGGCAGAGCCCGGCTGCCAAATTGGAAACGTCCAGAGATTGCGCCCACAGGAAAGCTGCCAGCTCTGAAAGCTCTAGCTGGTTTTCACTGTCCCTTGGAACTGCATTCGCTGCCACACAGACATTCGCGCTCTGCTAAAGCATTGCTTCGTAATGGGGCAACACTCTGTATCTCTCTCTGGGTAGCCCGCCTGCCAAATTGGAAATGTCCAGAGATTGCGCCCACAGGAAAGCTGCCAGCACTGAAAGCTCTAGCTGGTTTTCACTGTCCCTTGGAACTGCATTCGCTGCCACACAGACATTCGCGCTCTGCTAAAGCATTGCTTCCTAATGGGGCAACACTCTGTATGTCTCTCTGGCAGAGCCCGGCTGCCAAATTGGAAACGTCCAGAGATTGCGCCCACAGGAAAGCTGCCAGCACTGAAAGCTCTAGCTGGTTTTCACTGTCCCTTGGAACTGCATTCGCTGCCACACAGACATTCGCGCTCTGCTAAAGCATTGCTTCGTAATGGGGCAACACTCTGTATCTCTCCCTGGCAGAGCCCGGCTGCCAAATTGGAAACGTCCAGAGATTGCGCCCACAGGAAAGCTGCCAGCACTGAAAGCTCTAGCTGGTTTTCACTGTCCCTTGGAACTGCATTCGCTGCCACACAGACATTCGCGCTCTGCTAAAGCATTGCTTCGTAATGGGGCAGCACTCTGTATCTCTCTCTGGCAGAGCCCGGCTGCCAAATTGGAAACGTCCAGAGATTGTGCCCACAGGAAAGCTGCCAGCACTGAAAGCTCTAGCTGGTTTTCACTGTCCCTTGGAACTGCATTCGCTGCCACACAGACATTCGCGCTCTGCTAAAGCATTGCTTCCTAATGGGGCAACACTCTGTATCTGTCTCTGGCAGAGCCCGGCTGCCAAATTGGAAACGTCCAGAGATTGCGCCCACAGGAAAGCTGCCAGCACTGAAAGCTCTAGCTGGTTTTCACTGTCCCTTGGAACTGCATTCGCTGCCACACAGACATTCGCGCTCTGCTAAAGCATTGCTTCCTAATGGGGCAACACTCTGTCTCTCTCTCTGGCAGAGCCCGGCTGCCAAATTGGAAACGTCCAGAGATTGCGCCCACAGGAAAGCTGCCAGCACTGAAAGCTCTAGCTGGTTTTCACTGTCCCTTGGAACTGCATTCGCTGCCACACAGACATTCGCGCTCTGCTAAAGCATTGCTTCCTAATGGGGCAACACTCTGTCTCTCTCTCTGGCAGAGCCCGGCTGCCAAATTGGAAACGTCCAGAGATTGCGCCCACAGGAAAGCTGCCAGCACTGAAAGCTCTAGCTGGTTTTCACTGTCCCTTGGAACTGCATTCGCTGCCACACAGACATTCGCGCTCTGCTAAAGCATTGCTTCCTAATGGGGCAACACTCTGTATCTCTCTCTGGCAGAGCCCGGCTGCCAAATTGGAAACGTCCAGAGATTGTGCCCACAGGAAAGCTGCCAGCACTGAAAGCTCTAGCTGGTTTTCACTGTCCCTTGGAACTGCATTCGCTGCCACACAGACATTCGCGCTCTGCTAAAGCATTGCTTCGTAATGGGGCAACACTCTGTATCTCTCTGTGGCAGAGCCCGGCTGCCAAATTGGAAACGTCCAGAGATTGCGCCCACAGGAAAGCTGCCAGCACTGAAAGCTCTAGCTGGTTTTCACTGTCCCTTGGAACTGCATTCGCTGCCACACAGACATTCGCGCTCAGCTAAAGCATTGCTTCGTAATGGGGCAACATTCTGTATCTCTCTCTGGCACAGCCCGGCTGCCAAATTGGAAACGTCCAGAGATTGCGCCCACAGGAAAGCTGCCAGCACTGAAAGCTCTAGCTGGTTTTCACTGTCCCTTGGAACTGCATTCGCTGCCACACAGACATTCGCGCTCTGCTAAAGCATTGCTTCCTAATGGGGCAACACTCTGTATCTCTCTCTGGCAGAGCCCGGCTGCCAAATTGGAAACGTCCAGAGATTGCGCCCACAGGAAAGCTGCCAGCACTGAAAGCTCTAGCTGGTTTTCACTGTCCCTTGGAACTGCATTCGCTGCCACACAGACATTCGCGCTCTGCTAAAGCATTGCTTCCTAATGGGGCAACACTCTGTATCTCTCTCTGGCAGAGCCCGGCTGCCAAATTGGAAATGTCCAGAGATTGCGCCCACAGGAAAGCTGCCAGCACTGAAAGCTCTAGCTGGTTTTCACTGTCCCTTGGAACTGCATTCGCTGCCACACAGACATTCGCGCTCTGCTAAAGCATTGCTTCGTAATGGGGCAACACTCTGTATCTCTCTCTGGCAGAGCCCGGCTGCCAAATTGGAAACGTCCAGAGATTGCGCCCACAGGAAAGCTGCCAGCACTGAAAGCTCTAGCTGGTTTTCACTGTCCCTTGGAACTGCATTCGCTGCCACACAGACATTCGCGCTCTGCTAAAGCATTGCTTCCTAATGGGGCAACACTCTGTCTCTCTCTCTGGCAGAGCCCGGCTGCCAAATTGGAAACGTCCAGAGATTGCGCCCACAGGAAAGCTGCCAGCACTGAAAACTGTAGCTGGTTTTCACTGTCCCTTGGAGCTGCATTCGCTGCCACACAGACATTCGCGCTCTGCTAAAGCATTGCTTCGTAATGGGGCAACATTCTGTATCTCTCTCTGGCAGAGCCCGGCTGCCAAATTGGAAACGTCCAGACATTGCGCCCACAGGAAAGCTGCCAGCACTGAAAGCTCTAGCTGGTTTTCACTGTCCCTTGGAACTGCATTCGCTGCCACACAGACATTCGCGCTCTGCTAAAGCATTGCTTCCTAATGGGGCAACACTCTGTATCTCTCTCTGGCAGAGACCGGCTGCCAAATTGGAAACGTCCAGACATTGCGCCCACAGGAAAGCTGCCAGCACTGAAAGCTCTAGCTGGTTTTCACTGTCCCTTGGAACTGCATTCGCTGCCACACAGACATTCGCGCTCTGCTAAAGCATTGCTTCGTAATGGGGCAACACTCTCTATCTCTCTCTGGCAGAGCCCGGCTGCCAAATTGGAAACGTCCAGAGATTGCGCCCACAGGAAAGCTGCCAGCACTGAAAGCTCTAGCTGGTTTTCACTGTCCCTTGGAACTGCATTCGCTGCCACACAGACATTCGCGCTCTGCTAAAGCATTGCTTCCTAATGGGGCAACACTCTGTCTCTCTCTCTGGCAGAGCCCGGCTGCCAAATTGGAAACGTCCAGAGATTGCGCCCACAGGAAAGCTGCCAGCACTGAAAGCTCTAGCTGGTTTTCACTGTCCCTTGGAACTGCATTCGCTGCCACACAGACATTCGCGCTCTGCTAAAGCTTAACTTGGTAATTGGGCAACATTCTGTATCTCTCTCTGGCAGAGCCCGGCTGCCAAATTGGAAACGTCCAGAGATTGCGCCCACAGGAAAGCTGCCAGCACTGAAAGCTCTAGCTGGTTTTCACTGTCCCTTGGAACTGCATTCGCTGCCACACAGACATTCGCGCTCTGCTAAAGCATTGCTTCGTAATGGGGCAACACTCTGTATCTCTCTGTGGCAGAGCCCGGCTGCCAAATTGGAAACGTCCAGAGATTGCGCCCACAGGAAAGCTGCCAGCACTGAAAGCTCTAGCTGGTTTTCACTGTCCCTTGGAACTGCATTCGCTGCCACACAGACATTCGCGCTCTGCTAAAGCATTGCTTCCTAATGGGGCAACACTCTGTATCTCTCTCTGGCAGAGCCCGGATGCCAAATTGGAAACGTCCAGAGATTGTGCCCACAGGAAAGCTGCCAGCACTGAAAGCTCTAGCTGGTTTTCACTGTCCCTTGGAACTGCATTCGCTGCCACACAGACATTCGCGCTCTGCTAAAGCATTGCTTCCTAATGGGGCAACACTCTGTATCTGTCTCTGGCAGAGCCTGGCTGCCAAATTGGAAACGTCCAGAGATTGCGCCCACAGGAAAGCTGCCAGCACTGAAAGCTCTAGCTGGTTTTCACTGTCCCTTGGAACTGCATTCGCTGCCACACAGACATTCGCGCTCTGCTAAAGCATTGCTTCCTAATGGGGCAACACTCTGTCTCTCTCTCTGGCAGAGCCCGGCTGCCAAATTGGAAACGTCCAGAGATTGCGCCCACAGGAAAGCTGCCAGCACTGAAAGCTCTAGCTGGTTTTCACTGTCCCTTGGAACTGCATTCGCTGCCACACAGACATTCGCGCTCTGCTAAAGCATTGCTTCGTAATGGGGCAACACTCTGTATCTCTCTCTGGCAGAGCCCGGCTGCCAAATTGGAAACGTCCAGAGATTGCGCCCACAGGAAAGCTGCCAGCACTGAAAGCTCTAGCTGGTTTTCACTGTCCCTTGGAACTGCATTCGCTGCCACACAGACATTCGCGCTCTGCTAAAGCATTGCTTCGTAATGGGGCAACACTCTGTATCTCTCTCTGGCAGAGCCCGGCTGCCAAATTGGAAACGTCCAGAGATTGCGCCCACAGGAAAGCTGCCACCACTGAAAGCTCTAGCTGGTTTTCACTGTCCCTTGGAACTGCATTCGCTGCCACACAGACATTCGCGCTCTGCTAAAGCTTAACTTGGTAATTGGGCAACATTCTGTATCTCTCTCTGGCAGAGCCCGGCTGCCAAATTGGAAACGTCCAGAGATTGCGCCCACAGGAAAGCTGCCAGCACTGAAAGCTCTAGCTGGTTTTCACTGTCCCTTGGAACTGCATTCGCTGCCACACAGACATTCGCGCTCTGCTAAAGCATTGCTTCGTAATGGGGCAACACTCTGTATCTCTCTCTGGCAGAGCCCGGCTGCCAAATTGGAAACGTCCAGAGATTGCGCCCACAGGAAAGCTGCCAGCACTGAAAGCTCTAGCTGGTTTTCACTGTCCCTTGGAACTGCATTCGCTGCCACACAGACATTCGCGCTCTGCTAAAGCATTGCTTCGTAATGGGGCAACACTCTGTATCTCTCTCTGGCAGAGCCCGGCTGCCAAATTGGAAATGTCCAGAGATTGCGCCCACAGGAAAGCTGCCAGCACTGAAAGCTCTAGCTGGTTTTCACTGTCCCTTGGAACTGCATTTGCTGCCACACAGACATTCGCGCTCTGCTAAAGCATTGCTTCCTAATGGGGAAACACTCTGTATCTCTCTCTGGCAGAGCCCGGCTGCCAAATTGGAAACGTCCAGAGATTGCGCCCACAGGAAAGCTGCCAGCACTGAAAGCTCTAGCTGGTTTTCACTGTCCCTTGGAACTGCATTCGCTGCCACACAGACATTCGCGCTCTGCTAAAGCATTGCTTCCTAATGGGGCAACACTCTGTATCTCTCTCTGGCAGAGCCCGGCTGCCAAATTGGAAACGTCCAGAGATTGTGCCCACAGGAAAGCTGCCAGCACTGAAAGCTCTAGCTGGTTTTCACTGTCCCTTGGAACTGCATTCGCTGCCACACAGACATTCGCGCTCTGCTAAAGCATTGCTTCGTAATGGGGCAACACTCTGTATCTCTCTCTGGCAGAGCCCGGCTGCCAAATTGGAAACGTCCAGAGATTGCGCCCACAGGAAAGCTGCCAGCACTGAAAGCTCTAGCTGGTTTTCACTGTCCCTTGGAACTGCATTCGCTGCCACACAGACATTCGCGCTCTGCTAAAGCATTGCTTCCTAATGGGGCAACACTCTGTATCTCTCTCTGGCAGAGCCCGGCTGCCAAATTGGAAACGTCCAGAGATTGCGCCCACAGGAAAGCTGCCAGCACTGAAAACTGTAGCTGGTTTTCACTGTCCCTTGGAACTGCATTCGCTGCCACACAGACATTCGCGCTCTGCTAAAGCATTGCTTCGTAATGGGGCAACACTCTGTATCTGTCTCTGGCAGAGCCCGGCTGCCAAATTGGAAACGTCCAGAGATTGCGCCCACAGGAAAGCTGCCAGCACTGAAAGCTCTAGCTGGTTTTCACTGTCCCTTGGAGCTGCATTCGCTGCCACACAGACATTCGCGCTCTGCTAAAGCATTGCTTCGTAATGGGGCAACATTCTGTATCTCTCTCTGGCAGAGCCCGGCTGCCAAATTGGAAACGTCCAGAGATTGCGCCCACAGGAAAGCTGCCAGCACTGAAAGCTCTAGCTGGTTTTCACTGTCCCTTGGAACTGCATTCGCTGCCACACAGACATTCGCGCTCTGCTAAAGCATTGCTTCGTAATGGGGCAACACTCTGTATCTCTCTCTGGCAGAGCCCGGCTGCCAAATTGGAAACGTCCAGACATTGCGCCCACAGGAAAGCTGCCAGCACTGAAAGCTCTAGCTGGTTTTCACTGTCCCTTGGAACTGCATTCGCTGCCACACAGACATTCGCGCTCTGCTAAAGCATTGCTTCCTAATGGGGCAACACTCTGTATCTCTCTGTGGCAGAGCCCGGCTGCCAAATTGGAAACGTCCAGAGATTGCGCCCACAGGAAAGCTGCCAGCACTGAAAGCTCTAGCTGGTTTTCACTGTCCCTTGGAACTGCATTCGCTGCCACACAGACATTCGCGCTCTGCTAAAGCATTGCTTCGTAATGGGGCAACACTCTGTATCTCTCTCTGGCAGAGCCCGGCTGCCAAATTGGAAACGTCCAGAGATTGCGCCCACAGGAAAGCTGCCAGCACTGAAAGCTCTAGCTGGTTTTCACTGTCCCTTGGAACTGCATTCGCTGCCACACAGACATTCGCGCTCTGCTAAAGCATTGCTTCGTAATGGGGCAACATTCTGTATCTCTCTCTGGCAGAGCCCGGCTGCCAAATTGGAAACGTCCAGAGATTGCGCCCACAGGAAAGCTGCCAGCACTGAAAGCTCTAGCTGGTTTTCACTGTCCCTTGGAACTGCATTCGCTGCCACACAGACATTCGCGCTCTGCTAAAGCATTGCTTCCTAATGGGGCAACACTCTGTATCTCTCTCTGGCAGAGCCCGGCTGCCAAATTGGAAACGTCCAGAGATTGTGCCCACAGGAAAGCTGCCAGCACTGAAAGCTCTAGCTGGTTTTCACTGTCCCTCGGAGCTGCATTCGCTGCCACACAGACATTCGCGCTCTGCTAAAGCATTGCTTCGTAATGGGGCAACATTCTGTATCTCTCTCTGGCAGAGCCCGGCTGCCAAATTGGAAACGTCCAGAGATTGCGCCCACAGGAAAGCTGCCAGCACTGAAAGCTCTAGCTGGTTTTCACTGTCCCTTGGAACTGCATTCGCTGCCACACAGACATTCGCGCTCTGCTAAAGCATTGCTTCCTAATGGGGCAACACTCTGTATCTCTCTCTGGCAGAGCCCGGCTGCCAAATTGGAAACGTCCAGAGATTGTGCCCACAGGAAAGCTGCCAGCACTGAAAGCTCTAGCTGGTTTTCACTGTCCCTTGGAACTGCATTCGCTGCCACACAGACATTCGCGCTCTGCTAAAGCATTGCTTCCTAATGGGGCAACACTCTGTAGCTGTCTCTGGCAGAGCCCGGCTGCCAAATTGGAAACGTCCAGAGATTGCGCCCACAGGAAAGCTGCCAGCACTGAAAGCTCTAGCTGGTTTTCACTGTCCCTTGGAACTGCATTCGCTGCCACACAGACATTCGCGCTCTGCTAAAGCATTGCTTCCTAATGGGGCAACACTCTGTATCTCTCTCTGGCAGAGCCCGGCTGCCAAATTGGAAACGTCCAGAGATTGCGCCCACAGGAAAGCTGCCAGCACTGAAAGCTCTAGCTGGTTTTCACTGTCCCTTGGAACTGCATTCGCTGCCACACAGACATTCGCGCTCTGCTAAAGCATTGCTTCGTAATGGGGCAACATTCTGTATCTCACTCTGGCAGAGCCCGGCTGCCAAATTGGAAACGTCCAGAGATTGCGCCCACAGGAAAGCTGCCAGCACTGAAAGCTCTAGCTGGTTTTCACTGTCCCTTGGAGCTGCATTCGCTGCCACACAGACATTCGCGCTCTGCTAAAGCATTGCTTCGTAATGGGGCAACACTCTGTATCTCTCTCTGGCAGAGCCCGGCTGCCAAATTGGAAACGTCCAGAGATTGCGCCCACAGGAAAGCTGCCAGCACTGAAAGCTCTAGCTGGTTTTCACTGTCCCTTGGAACTGCATTCGCTGCCACACAGACATTCGCGCTCTGCTAAAGCATTGCTTCGTAATGGGGCAACACTCTGTATCTCTCTCTGGCAGAGCCCGGCTGCCAAATTGGAAATGTCCAGAGATTGCGCCCACAGGAAAGCTGCCAGCACTGAAAGCTCTAGCTGGTTTTCACTGTCCCTTGGAACTGCATTCGCTGCCACACAGACATTCACGCTCTGCTAAAGCATTGCTTCGTAATGGGGCAACACTCTGTATCTCTCTGTGGCAGAGCCCGGCTGCCAAATTGGAAACGTCCAGAGATTGCGCCCACAGGAAAGCTGCCAGCACTGAAAGCTCTAGCTGGTTTTCACTGTCCCTTGGAACTGCATTCGCTGCCACACAGACATTCGCGCTCTGCTAAAGCATTGCTTCCTAATGGGGCAACACTCTGTATCTCTCTCTGGCAGAGCCCGGCTGCCAAATTGGAAACGTCCAGAGATTGTGCCCACAGGAAAGCTGCCAGCACTGAAAGCTCTAGCTGGTTTTCACTGTCCCTCGGAGCTGCATTCGCTGCCACACAGACATTCGCGCTCTGCTAAAGCATTGCTTCGTAATGGGGCAACATTCTGTATCTCTCTCTGGCAGAGCCCGGCTGCCAAATTGGAAACGTCCAGAGATTGCGCCCACAGGAAAGCTGCCAGCACTGAAAGCTCTAGCTGGTTTTCACTGTCCCTTGGAACTGCATTCGCTGCCACACAGACATTCGCGCTCTGCTAAAGCATTGCTTCGTAATGGGGCAACACTCTGTATCTCTCTGTGGCAGAGCCCGGCTGCCAAATTGGAAACGTCCAGAGATTGCGCCCACAGGAAAGCTGCCAGCACTGAAAGCTCTAGCTGGTTTTCACTGTCCCTTGGAACTGCATTCGCTGCCACACAGACATTCGCGCTCTGCTAAAGCATTGCTTCGTAATGGGGCAACACTCTGTCTCTCTCTCTGGCAGAGCCCGGCTGCCAAATTGGAAACGTCCAGAGATTGCGCCCACAGGAAAGCTGCCAGCACTGAAAGCTCTAGCTGGTTTTCACTGTCCCTTGGAACTGCATTCGCTGCCACACAGACATTCGCGCTCTGCTAAAGCATTGCTTCCTAATGGGGCAACACTCTGTCTCTCTCTCTGGCAGAGCCCGGCTGCCAAATTGGAAACGTCCAGAGATTGCGCCCACAGGAAAGCTGCCAGCACTGAAAGCTCTAGCTGGTTTTCACTGTCCCTTGGAACTGCATTCGCTGCCACACAGACATTCGCGCTCTGCTAAAGCTTAACTTGGTAATTGGGCAACATTCTGTATCTCTCTCTGGCAGAGCCCGGCTGCCAAATTGGAAACGTCCAGAGATTGCGCCCACAGGAAAGCTGCCAGCACTGAAAGCTCTAGCTGGTTTTCACTGTCCCTTGGAACTGCATTCGCTGCCACACAGACATTCGCGCTCTGCTAAAGCATTGCTTCCTAATGGGGCAACACTCTGTCTCTCTCTCTGGCAGAGCCCGGCTGCCAAATTGGAAACGTCCAGAGATTGCGCCCACAGGAAAGCTGCCAGCACTGAAAGCTCTAGCTGGTTTTCACTGTCCCTTGGAACTGCATTCGCTGCCACACAGACATTCGCGCTCTGCTAAAGCATTGCTTCGTAATGGGGCAACATTCTGTATCTCTCTCTGGCAGAGCCCGGCTGCCAAATTGGAAACGTCCAGAGATTGCGCCCACAGGAAAGCTGCCAGCACTGAAAGCTCTAGCTGGTTTTCACTGTCCCTTGGAGCTGCATTCGCTGCCACACAGACATTCGCGCTCTGCTAAAGCATTGCTTCGTAATGGGGCAACACTCTGTATCTCTCTCTGGCAGAGCCCGGCTGCCAAATTGGAAACGTCCAGAGATTGCGCCCACAGGAAAGCTGCCAGCACTGAAAGCTCTAGCTGGTTTTCACTGTCCCTTGGAACTGCATTCGCTGCCACACAGACATTCGCGCTCTGCTAAAGCATTGCTTCGTAATGGGGCAACACTCTGTACCTCTCTCTGGCAGAGCCCGGCTGCCAAATTGGAAATGTCCAGAGATTGCGCCCACAGGAAAGCTGCCAGCACTGAAAGCTCTAGCTGGTTTTCACTGTCCCTTGGAACTGCATTCGCTGCCACACAGACATTCACGCTCTGCTAAAGCATTGCTTCCTAATGGGGCAACACTCTGTATCTCTCTCTGGCAGAGCCCGGCTGCCAAATTGGAAACGTCCAGAGATTGCGCCCACAGGAAAGCTGCCAGCACTGAAAGCTCTAGCTGGTTTTCACTGTCCCTTGGAACTGCATTCGCTGCCACACAGACATTCGCGCTCTGCTAAAGCATTGCTTCGTAATGGGGCAACACTCACTCTGTCTCTCTCTCTGGCAGAGCCCGGCTGCCAAATTGGAAACGTCCAGAGATTGCGCCCACAGGAAAGCTGCCAGCACTGAAAGCTCTAGCTGGTTTTCACTGTCCCTTGGAACTGCATTCGCTGCCACACAGACATTCGCGCTCTGCTAAAGCATTGCTTCGTAATGGGGCAACACTCTGTATCTCTCTCTGGCAGAGCCGGCTGCCAAATTGGAAACGTCCAGAGATTGCGCCCACAGGAAAGCTGCCAGCACTGAAAGCTCTAGCTGGTTTTCACTGTCCCTTGGAACTGCATTCGCTGCCACACAGACATTCGCGCTCTGCTAAAGCATTGCTTCGTAATGGGGCAACACTCTGTATCTCTCTGTGGCACAGCCCGGCTGCCAAATTGGAAACGTCCAGAGATTGCGCCCACAGGAAAGCTGCCAGCACTGAAAGCTCTAGCTGGTTTTCACTGTCCCTTGGAACTGCATTCGCTGCCACACAGACATTCGCGCTCTGCTAAAGCTTAACTTGGTAATTGGGCAACATTCTGTATCTCTCTCTGGCAGAGCCCGGCTGCCAAATTGGAAACGTCCAGACATTGCGCCCACAGGAAAGCTGCCAGCACTGAAAGCTCTAGCTGGTTTTCACTGTCCCTTGGAACTGCATTCGCTGCCACACAGACATTCGCGCTCTGCTAAAGCATTGCTTCCTAATGGGGCAACACTCTGTCTCTCTCTCTGGCAGAGCCCGGCTGCCAATTGGAAACGTCCAGAGATTGCGCCCACAGGAAAGCTGCCAGCACTGAAAGCTCTAGCTGGTTTTCACTGTCCCTTGGAACTGCATTCGCTGCCACACAGACATTCGCGCTCTGCTAAAGCATTGCTTCGTAATGGGGCAACACTCTGTATCTCTCTCTGGCAGAGCCCGGCTGCCAAATTGGAAACGTCCAGAGATTGCGCCCACAGGAAAGCTGCCAGCACTGAAAGCTCTAGCTGGTTTTCACTGTCCCTTGGAACTGCATTCGCTGCCACACAGACATTCGCGCTCTGCTAAAGCATTGCTTCGTAATGGGGCAACACTCTGTCTCTCTCTCTGGCAGAGCCCGGCTGCCAAATTGGAAACGTCCAGAGATTGCGCCCACAGGAAAGCTGCCAGCACTGAAAGCTCTAGCTGGTTTTCACTGTCCCTTGGAACTGCATTCGCTGCCACACAGACATTCGCGCTCTGCTAAAGCATTGCTTCCTAATGGGGCAACACTCTGTATGTCTCTCTGGCAGAGCCCGGCTGCCAAATTGGAAACGTCCAGAGATTGCGCCCACAGGAAAGCTGCCAGCACTGAAAGCTCTAGCTGGTTTTCACTGTCCCTTGGAACTGCATTCGCTGCCACACAGACATTCGCGCTCTGCTAAAGCATTGCTTCGTAATGGGGCAACACTCTGTATCTCTCTCTGGCAGAGCCCGGCTGCCAAATTGGAAACGTCCAGAGATTGCGCCCACAGGAAAGCTGCCAGCACTGAAAGCTCTAGCTGGTTTTCACTGTCCCTTGGAACTGCATTCGCTGCCACACAGACATTCGCGCTCTGCTAAAGCATTGCTTCGTAATGGGGCAACACTCTGTATCTCTCTCTGGCAGAGCCCGGCTGCCAAATTGGAAACTGTCCAGAGATTGCGCCCACAGGAAAGCTGCCAGCACTGAAAGCTCTAGCTGGTTTTCACTGTCCCTTGGAACTGCATTCGCTGCCACACAGACATTCACGCTCTGCTAAAGCATTGCTTCGTAATGGGGCAACACTCTGTATCTCTCTGTGGCAGAGCCCGGCTGCCAAATTGGAAACGTCCAGAGATTGCGCCCACAGGAAAGCTGCCAGCACTGAAAGCTCTAGCTGGTTTTCACTGTCCCTTGGAACTGCATTCGCTGCCACACAGACATTCGCGCTCTGCTAAAGCATTGCTTCCTAATGGGGCAACACTCTGTCTCTCTCTCTGGCAGAGCCCGGCTGCCAAATTGGAAACGTCCAGAGATTGCGCCCACAGGAAAGCTGCCAGCACTGAAAACTGTAGCTGGTTTTCACTGTCCCTTGGAACTGCATTCGCTGCCACACAGACATTCGCGCTCTGCTAAAGCATTGCTTCGTAATGGGGCAACACTCTGTCTCTCTCTCTGGCAGAGCCCGGCTGCCAAATTGGAAACGTCCAGAGATTGCGCCCACAGGAAAGCTGCCAGCACTGAAAGCTCTAGCTGGTTTTCACTGTCCCTTGGAACTGCATTCGCTGCCACACAGACATTCGCGCTCTGCTAAAGCATTGCTTCGTAATGGGGCAACACTCTGTATCTCTCTCTGGCAGAGCCCGGCTGCCAAATTGGAAACGTCCAGAGATTGCGCCCACAGGAAAGCTGCCAGCACTGAAAGCTCTAGCTGGTTTTCACTGTCCCTTGGAACTGCATTCGCTGCCACACAGACATTCGCGCTCTGCTAAAGCATTGCTTCGTAATGGGGCAACACTCTGTATCTCTCTCTGGCAGAGCCCGGCTGCCAAATTGGAAACGTCCAGAGATTGCGCCCACAGGAAAGCTGCCAGCACTGAAAGCTCTAGCTGGTTTTCACTGTCCCTTGGAACCGCATTCGCTGCCACACAGACATTCGCGCTCTGCTAAAGCATTGCTTCCTAATGGGGCAACACTCTGTATCTCTCTCTGGCACAGCCCGGCTGCCAAATTGGAAACGTCCAGAGATTGCGCCCACAGGAAAGCTGCCAGCACTGAAAGCTCTAGCTGGTTTTCACTGTCCCTTGGAACTGCATTCGCTGCCACACAGACATTCGCGCTCTGCTAAAGCATTGCTTCGTAATGGGGCAACACTCTGTCTCTCTCTCTGGCAGAGCCCGGCTGCCAAATTGGAAACGTCCAGAGATTGCGCCCACAGGAAAGCTGCCAGCACTGAAAGCTCTAGCTGGTTTTCACTGTCCCTTGGAACTGCATTCGCTGCCACACAGACATTCGCGCTCTGCTAAAGCTTAACTTGGTAATTGGGCAACATTCTGTATCTCTCTCTGGCAGAGCCCGGCTGCCAAATTGGAAACGTCCAGAGATTGCGCCCACAGGAAAGCTGCCAGCACTGAAAGCTCTAGCTGGTTTTCACTGTCCCTTGGAACTGCATTCGCTGCCACACAGACATTCGCGCTCTGCTAAAGCATTGCTTCGTAATGGGGCAACACTCTGTATCTCTCTCTGGCAGAGCCCGGCTGCCAAATTGTAACGTCCAGAGATTGCGCCCACAGGAAAGCTGCCAGCACTGAAAGCTCTAGCTGGTTTTCACTGTCCCTTGGAACTGCATTCGCTGCCACACAGACATTCGCGCTCTGCTAAAGCATTGCTTCCTAATGGGCAACACTCTGTATGTCTCTCTGGCAGAGCCCGGCTGCCAAATTGGAAACGTCCAGAGATTGCGCCCACAGGAAAGCTGCCAGCACTGAAAGCTCTAGCTGGTTTTCACTGTCCCTTGGAACTGCATTCGCTGCCACACAGATATTCGCGCTCTGCTAAAGCATTGCTTCCTAATGGGGCAACACTCTGTATCTCTCTCTGGCAGAGCCCGGCTGCCAAATTGGAAACGTCCAGAGATTGCGCCCACAGGAAAGCTGCCAGCACTGAAAACTGTAGCTGGTTTTCACTGTCCCTTGGAACTGCATTCGCTGCCACACAGACATTCGCGCTCTGCTAAAGCATTGCTTCGTAATGGGGCAACACTCTGTCTCTCTCTCTGGCAGAGCCCGGCTGCCAAATTGGAAACGTCCAGAGATTGCGCCCACAGGAAAGCTGCCAGCACTGAAAGCTCTAGCTGGTTTTCACTGTCCCTTGGAACTGCATTCGCTGCCACACAGACATTCGCGCTCTGCTAAAGCATTGCTTCTAATGGGGCAACACTCTGTATCTCTCTCTGGCAGAGCCCGGCTGCCAAATTGGAAACGTCCAGAGATTGCGCCCACAGGAAAGCTGCCAGCACTGAAAGCTCTAGCTGGTTTTCACTGTCCCTTGGAACTGCATTCGCTGCCACACAGACATTCGCGCTCTGCTAAAGCATTGCTTCGTAATGGGGCAACACTCTGTATCTCTCTCTGGCAGAGCCCGGCTGCCAAATTGGAAACGTCCAGAGATTGCGCCCACAGGAAAGCTGCCAGCACTGAAAGCTGTAGCTGGTTTTCACTGTCCCTTGGAACTGCATTCGCTGCCACACAGACATTCGCGCTCTGCTAAAGCATTGCTTCGTAATGGGGCAACATTCTGTATCTCTCTCTGGCAGAGCCCGGCTGCCAAATTGGAAACGTCCAGAGATTTCGCCCACAGGAAAGCTGCCAGCACTGAAAGCTCTAGCTGGTTTTCACTGTCCCTCGGAGCTGCATTCGCTGCCACACAGACATTCGCGCTCTGCTAAAGCATTGCTTCGTAATGGGGCAACATTCTGTATCTCTCTCTGGCAGAGCCCGGCTGCCAAATTGGAAACGTCCAGAGATTGCGCCCACAGGAAAGCTGCCAGCACTGAAAGCTCTAGCTGGTTTTCACTGTCCCTTGGAGCTGCATTCGCTGCCACACAGACATTCGCGCTCTGCTAAAGCATTGCTTCGTAATGGGGCAACACTCTGTATCTCTCTCTGGCAGAGCCCGGCTGCCAAATTGGAAACGTCCAGAGATTGCGCCCACAGGAAAGCTGCCAGCACTGAAAGCTCTAGCTGGTTTTCACTGTCCCTTGGAACTGCATTCGCTGCCACACAGACATTCGCGCTCTGCTAAAGCATTGCTTCCTAATGGGGCAACACTCTGTATGTCTCTCTGGCAGAGCCCGGCTGCCAAATTGGAAACGTCCAGAGATTGCGCCCACAGGAAAGCTGCCAGCACTGAAAGCTCTAGCTGGTTTTCACTGTCCCTTGGAACTGCATTCGCTGCCACACAGACATTCGCGCTCTGCTAAAGCATTGCTTCGTAATGGGGCAACACTCTGTATCTCTCAGTGGCAGAGCCCGGCTGCCAAATTGGAAACGTCCAGAGATTGCGCCCACAGGAAAGCTGCCAGCACTGAAAGCTCTAGCTGGTTTTCACTGTCCCTTGGAACTGCATTCGCTGCCACACAGACATTCGCGCTCTGCTAAAGCATTGCTTCGTAATGGGGCAACACTCTGTCTCTCTCTCTGGCAGAGCCCGGCTGCCAAATTGGAAACGTCCAGAGATTGCGCCCACAGGAAAGCTGCCAGCACTGAAAGCTCTAGCTGGTTTTCACTGTCCCTTGGAACTGCATTCGCTGCCACACAGACATTCGCGCTCTGCTAAAGCATTGCTTCGTAATGGGGCAACATTCTGTATCTCTCTCTGGCAGAGCCCGGCTGCCAAATTGGAAACGTCCAGAGATTGCGCCCACAGGAAAGCTGCCAGCACTGAAAGCTCTAGCTGGTTTTCACTGTCCCTTGGAACTGCATTCGCTGCCACACAGACATTCGCGCTCTGCTAAAGCATTGCTTCGTAATGGGGCAACATTCTGTATCTCTCTCTGGCAGAGCCCGGCTGCCAAATTGGAAACGTCCAGAGATTGCGCCCACAGGAAAGCTGCCAGCACTGAAAGCTCTAGCTGGTTTTCACTGTCCCTTGGAGCTGCATTCGCTGCCACACAGACATTCGCGCTCTGCTAAAGCATTGCTTCGTAATGGGGCAACACTCTGTATCTCTCTCTGGCAGAGCCCGGCTGCCAAATTGGAAACGTCCAGAGATTGCGCCCACAGGAAAGCTGCCAGCACTGAAAGCTCTAGCTGGTTTTCACTGTCCCTTGGAACTGCATTCGCTGCCACACAGACATTCGCGCTCTGCTAAAGCATTGCTTCGTAATGGGGCAACACTCTGTATCTCTCTGTGGCACAGCCCGGCTGCCAAATTGGAAACGTCCAGAGATTGCGCCCACAGGAAAGCTGCCAGCACTGAAAGCTCTAGCTGGTTTTCACTGTCCCTTGGAACTGCATTCGCTGCCACACAGACATTCGCGCTCTGCTAAAGCATTGCTTCCTAATGGGGCAACACTCTGTATCTCTCTCTGGCAGAGCCCGGCTGCCAAATTGGAAACGTCCAGAGATTGCGCCCACAGGAAAGCTGCCAGCACTGAAAGCTCTAGCTGGTTTTCACTGTCCCTTGGAACTGCATTCGCTGCCACACAGACATTCGCGCTCTGCTAAAGCTTAACTTGGTAATTGGGCAACATTCTGTATCTCTCTCTGGCAGAGCCCGGCTGCCAAATTGGAAACGTCCAGAGATTGCGCCCACAGGAAAGCTGCCAGCACTGAAAGCTCTAGCTGGTTTTCACTGTCCCTTGGAACTGCATTCGCTGCCACACAGACATTCGCGCTCTGCTAAAGCATTGCTTCCTAATGGGGCAACACTCTGTATCTCTCTCTGGCAGAGCCCGGCTGCCAAATTGTAAACGTCCAGAGATTGCGCCCACAGGAAAGCTGCCAGCACTGAAAGCTCTAGCTGGTTTTCACTGTCCCTTGGAACTGCATTCGCTGCCACACAGACATTCGCGCTCTGCTAAAGCATTGCTTCCTAATGGGGCAACACTCTGTATGTCTCTCTGGCAGAGCCCGGCTGCCAAATTGGAAACGTCCAGAGATTGCGCCCACAGGAAAGCTGCCAGCACTGAAAGCTCTAGCTGGTTTTCACTGTCCCTTGGAACTGCATTCGCTGCCACACAGACATTCGCGCTCTGCTAAAGCATTGCTTCGTAATGGGGCAACACTCTGTATCTCTCAGTGGCAGAGCCCGGCTGCCAAATTGGAAACGTCCAGAGATTGCGCCCACAGGAAAGCTGCCAGCACTGAAAGCTCTAGCTGGTTTTCACTGTCCCTTGGAACTGCATTCGCTGCCACACAGACATTCGCGCTCTGCTAAAGCATTGCTTCGTAATGGGGCAACACTCTGTCTCTCTCTCTGGCAGAGCCCGGCTGCCAAATTGGAAACGTCCAGAGATTGCGCCCACAGGAAAGCTGCCAGCACTGAAAGCTCTAGCTGGTTTTCACTGTCCCTTGGAACTGCATTCGCTGCCACACAGACATTCGCGCTCTGCTAAAGCATTGCTTCGTAATGGGGCAACATTCTGTATCTCTCTCTGGCAGAGCCCGGCTGCCAAATTGGAAACGTCCAGAGATTGCGCCCACAGGAAAGCTGCCAGCACTGAAAGCTCTAGCTGGTTTTCACTGTCCCTTGGAACTGCATTCGCTGCCACACAGACATTCGCGCTCTGCTAAAGCATTGCTTCGTAATGGGGCAACACTCTGTATCTCTCTCTGGCAGAGCCCGGCTGCCAAATTGGAAACGTCCAGAGATTGCGCCCACAGGAAAGCTGCCAGCACTGAAAGCTCTAGCTGGTTTTCACTGTCCCTTGGAACTGCATTCGCTGCCACACAGACATTCGCGCTCTGCTAAAGCATTGCTTCCTAATGGGGCAACACTCTGTATCTCTCTCTGACAGAGCCCGGCTGCCAAATTGGAAACGTCCAGACATTGCGCCCACAGGAAAGCTGCCAGCACTGAAAGCTCTAGCTGGTTTTCACTGTCCCTTGGAACTGCATTCGCTGCCACACAGACATTCGCGCTCTGCTAAAGCATTGCTTCGTAATGGGGCAACATTCTGTATCTCTCTCTGGCAGAGCCCGGCTGCCAAATTGGAAACGTCCAGAGATTGCACCCACAGGAAAGCTGCCAGCACTGAAAGCTCTAGCTGGTTTTCACTGTCCCTTGGAACTGCATTCGCTGCCACACAGACATTCGCGCTCTGCTAAAGCATTGCTTCGTAATGGGGCAACACTCTGTATCTCTCTCTGGCAGAGCCCGGCTGCCAAATTGGAAACGTCCAGAGATTGCGCCCACAGGAAAGCTGCCAGCACTGAAAGCTCTAGCTGGTTTTCACTGTCCCTTGGAACTGCATTCGCTGCCACACAGACATTCGCGCTCTGCTAAAGCATTGCTTCGTAATGGGGCAACACTCTGTATCTCTCTCTGGCAGAGCCCGGCTGCCAAATTGTAAACGTCCAGAGATTGCGCCCACAGGAAAGCTGCCAGCACTGAAAGCTCTAGCTGGTTTTCACTGTCCCTTGGAACTGCATTCGCTGCCACACAGACATTCGCGCTCTGCTAAAGCATTGCTTCGTAATGGGGCAACACTCTGTATCTCTCTCTGGAAGAGCCTGGCTGCCAAATTGGAAACGTCCAGAGATTGCGCCCACAGGAAAGCTGCCAGCACTGAAAACTCTAGCTGGTTTTCACTGTCCCTTGGAACTGCATTCGCTGCCACACAGACATTCGCGCTCTGCTAAAGCATTGCTTCCTAAAGGGGCAACACTCTGTCTCTCTCTCTGGCAGAGCCCGGCTGCCAAATTGGAAACGTCCAGAGATTGCGCCCACAGGAAAGCTGCCAGCACTGAAAGCTCTAGCTGGTTTTCACTGTCCCTTGGAACTGCATTCGCTGCCACACAGACATTCACGCTCTGCTAAAGCATTGCTTCCTAATGGGGCAACACTCTGTCTCTCTCTCTGGCAGAGCCCGGCTGCCAAATTGGAAACGTCCAGAGATTGCGCCCACAGGAAAGCTGCCAGCACTGAAAGCTCTAGCTGGTTTTCACTGTCCCTTGGAGCTGCATTCGCTGCCACACAGACATTCGCGCTCTGCTAAAGCATTGCTTCGTAATGGGGCAACACTCTGTATCTCTCTCTGGCAGAGCCCGGCTGCCAAATTGGAAACGTCCAGAGATTGCGCCCACAGGAAAGCTGCCAGCACTGAAAGCTCTAGCTGGTTTTCACTGTCCCTTGGAACTGCATTCGCTGCCACACAGACATTCGCGCTCTGCTAAAGCATTGCTTCCTAATGGGGCAACACTCTGTATCTCTCTGTGGCAGAGCCCGGCTGCCAAATTGGAAACGTCCAGACATTGCGCCCACAGGAAAGCTGCCAGCACTGAAAGCTCTAGCTGGTTTTCACTGTCCCTTGGAACTGCATTCGCTGCCACACAGACATTCGCGCTCTGCTAAAGCATTGCTTCCTAATGGGGCAACACTCTGTATCTCTCTCTGGCAGAGCCCGGCTGCCAAATTGGAAACGTCCAGAGATTGCGCCCACAGGAAAGCTGCCAGCACTGAAAGCTCTAGCTGGTTTTCACTGTCCCTTGGAACTGCATTCGCTGCCACACAGACATTCGCGCTCTGCTAAAGCATTGCTTCGTAATGGGGCAACACTCTGTATCTCTCAGTGGCAGAGCCCGGCTGCCAAATTGGAAACGTCCAGAGATTGCGCCCACAGGAAAGCTGCCAGCACTGAAAGCTCTAGCTGGTTTTCACTGTCCCTTGGAACTGCATTCGCTGCCACACAGACATTCGCGCTCTGCTAAAGCATTGCTTCGTAATGGGGCAACACTCTGTCTCTCTCTCTGGCAGAGCCCGGCTGCCAAATTGGAAACGTCCAGAGATTGCGCCCACAGGAAAGCTGCCAGCACTGAAAGCTCTAGCTGGTTTTCACTGTCCCTTGGAACTGCATTCGCTGCCACACAGACATTCGCGCTCTGCTAAAGCATTGCTTCGTAATGGGGCAACATTCTGTATCTCTCTCTGGCAGAGCCCGGCTGCCAAATTGGAAACGTCCAGAGATTGCGCCCACAGGAAAGCTGCCAGCACTGAAAGCTCTAGCTGGTTTTCACTGTCCCTTGGAACTGCATTCGCTGCCACACAGACATTCGCGCTCTGCTAAAGCATTGCTTCGTAATGGGGCAACAGTCTGTATCTCTCTCTGGCAGAGCCCGGCTGCCAAATTGGAAACGTCCAGAGATTGCGCCCACAGGAAAGCTGCCAGCACTGAAAGCTCTAGCTGGTTTTCACTGTCCCTTGGAACTGCATTCGCTGCCACACAGACATTCGCGCTCTGCTAAAGCATTGCTTCCTAATGGGGCAACACTCTGTATCTCTCTCTGACAGAGCCCGGCTGCCAAATTGGAAACGTCCAGACATTGCGCCCACAGGAAAGCTGCCAGCACTGAAAGCTCTAGCTGGTTTTCACTGTCCCTTGGAACTGCATTCGCTGCCACACAGACATTCGCGCTCTGCTAAAGCATTGCTTCGTAATGGGGCAACATTCTGTATCTCTCTCTGGCAGAGCCCGGCTGCCAAATTGGAAACGTCCAGAGATTGCACCCACAGGAAAGCTGCCAGCACTGAAAGCTCTAGCTGGTTTTCACTGTCCCTTGGAACTGCATTCGCTGCCACACAGACATTCGCGCTCTGCTAAAGCATTGCTTCGTAATGGGGCAACACTCTGTATCTCTCTCTGGCAGAGCCCGGCTGCCAAATTGGAAACGTCCAGAGATTGCGCCCACAGGAAAGCTGCCAGCACTGAAAGCTCTAGCTGGTTTTCACTGTCCCTTGGAACTGCATTCGCTGCCACACAGACATTCGCGCTCTGCTAAAGCATTGCTTCCTAAAGGGGCAACACTCTGTCTCTCTCTCTGGCAGAGCCCGGCTGCCAAATTGGAAACGTCCAGAGATTGCGCCCACAGGAAAGCTGCCAGCACTGAAAGCTCTAGCTGGTTTTCACTGTCCCTTGGAACTGCATTCGCTGCCACACAGACATTCACGCTCTGCTAAAGCATTGCTTCCTAATGGGGCAACACTCTGTCTCTCTCTCTGGCAGAGCCCGGCTGCCAAATTGGAAACGTCCAGACATTGCGCCCACAGGAAAGCTGCCAGCACTGAAAGCTCTAGGTGGTTTTCACTGTCCCTTGGAGCTGCATTCGCTGCCACACAGACATTCGCGCTCTGCTAAAGCATTGCTTCGTAATGGGGCAACACTCTGTATCTCTCTCTGGCAGAGCCCGGCTGCCAAATTGGAAACGTCCAGAGATTGCGCCCACAGGAAAGCTGCCAGCACTGAAAGCTCTAGCTGGTTTTCACTGTCCCTTGGAACTGCATTCGCTGCCACACAGACATTCGCGCTCTGCTAAAGCATTGCTTCGTAATGGGGCAACACTCTGTATCTCTCTCTGGCAGAGCCCGGCTGCCAAATTGGAAACGTCCAGAGATTGCGCCCACAGGAAAGCTGCCAGCACTGAATGCTCTAGCTGGTTTTCACTGTCCCTTGGAACTGCATTCGCTGCCACACAGACATTCGCGCTCTGCTAAAGCATTGCTTCGTAATGGGGCAACACTCTGTATCTCTCTGTGGCAGAGCCCGGCTGCCAAATTGGAAACGTCCAGACATTGCGCCCACAGGAAAGCTGCCAGCACTGAAAGCTCTAGCTGGTTTTCACTGTCCCTTGGAACTGCATTCGCTGCCACACAGACATTCGCGCTCTGCTAAAGCATTGCTTCCTAATGGGGCAACACTCTGTATCTCTCTCTGGCAGAGCCCGGCTGCCAAATTGGAAACGTCCAGAGATTGCGCCCACAGGAAAGCTGCCAGCACTGAAAGCTCTAGCTGGTTTTCACTGTCCCTTGGAACTGCATTCGCTGCCACACAGACATTCGCGCTCTGCTAAAGCTTAACTTGGTAATTGGGCAACACTCTGTCTCTCTCTCTGGCAGAGCCCGGCTGCCAAATTGGAAACGTCCAGAGATTGCGCCCACAGGAAAGCTGCCAGCACTGAAAGCTCTAGCTGGTTTTCACTGTCCCTTGGAGCTGCATTCGCTGCCACACAGACATTCGCGCTCTGCTAAAGCATTGCTTCGTAATGGGGCAACACTCTGTATCTCTCTCTGGCAGAGCCCGGCTGCCAAATTGGAAACGTCCAGAGATTGCGCCCACAGGAAAGCTGCCAGCACTGAAAGCTCTAGCTGGTTTTCACTGTCCCTTGGAACTGCATTCGCTGCCACACAGACATTCGCGCTCTGCTAAAGCTTAACTTGGTAATTGGGCAACATTCTGTATCTCTCTCTGGCAGAGCCCGGCTGCCAAATTGGAAACGTCCAGACATTGCGCCCACAGGAAAGCTGCCAGCACTGAAAGCTCTAGCTGGTTTTCACTGTCCCTTGGAACTGCATTCGCTGCCACACAGACATTCGCGCTCTGCTAAAGCATTGCTTCCTAATGGGGCAACACTCTGTCTCTCTCTCTGGCAGAGCCCGGCTGCCAAATTGGAAACGTCCAGAGATTGCGCCCACAGGAAAGCTGCCAGCACTGAAAGCTCTAGCTGGTTTTCACTGTCCCTTGGAACTGCATTCGCTGCCACACAGACATTCGCGCTCTGCTAAAGCATTGCTTCGTAATGGGGCAACACTCTGTATCTCTCTCTGGCAGAGCCCGGCTGCCAAATTGGAAACGTCCAGAGATTGCGCCCACAGGAAAGCTGCCAGCACTGAAAGCTCTAGCTGGTTTTCACTGTCCCTTGGAACTGCATTCGCTGCCACACAGACATTCGCGCTCTGCTAAAGCATTGCTTCGTAATGGGGCAACACTCTGTCTCTCTCTCTGGCAGAGCCCGGCTGCCAAATTGGAAACGTCCAGAGATTGCGCCCACAGGAAAGCTGCCAGCACTGAAAGCTCTAGCTGGTTTTCACTGTCCCTTGGAACTGCATTCGCTGCCACACAGACATTCGCGCTCTGCTAAAGCATTGCTTCCTAATGGGGCAACACTCTGTATGTCTCTCTGGCAGAGCCCGGCTGCCAAATTGGAAACGTCCAGAGATTGCGCCCACAGGAAAGCTGCCAGCACTGAAAGCTCTAGCTGGTTTTCACTGTCCCTTGGAACTGCATTCGCTGCCACACAGACATTCGCGCTCTGCTAAAGCATTGCTTCGTAATGGGGCAACACTCTGTATCTCTCTCTGGCAGAGCCCGGCTGCCAAATTGGAAACGTCCAGAGATTGCGCCCACAGGAAAGCTGCCAGCACTGAAAGCTCTAGCTGGTTTTCACTGTCCCTTGGAACTGCATTCGCTGCCACACAGACATTCGCGCTCTGCTAAAGCATTGCTTCGTAATGGGGCAACACTCTGTATCTCTCTCTGGCAGAGCCCGGCTGCCAAATTGGAAATGTCCAGAGATTGCGCCCACAGGAAAGCTGCCAGCACTGAAAGCTCTAGCTGGTTTTCACTGTCCCTTGGAACTGCATTCGCTGCCACACAGACATTCGCGCTCTGCTAAAGCATTGCTTCGTAATGGGGCAACACTCTGTATCTCTCTGTGGCAGAGCCCGGCTGCCAAATTGGAAACGTCCAGAGATTGCGCCCACAGGAAAGCTGCCAGCACTGAAAGCTCTAGCTGGTTTTCACTGTCCCTTGGAACTGCATTCGCTGCCACACAGACATTCGCGCTCTGCTAAAGCATTGCTTCCTAATGGGGCAACACTCTGTATCTCTCTCTGGCAGAGCCCGGCTGCCAAATTGGAAACGTCCAGAGATTGCGCCCACAGGAAAGCTGCCAGCACTGAAAACTGTAGCTGGTTTTCACTGTCCCTTGGAACTGCATTCGCTGCCACACAGACATTCGCGCTCTGCTAAAGCATTGCTTCGTAATGGGGCAACACTCTGTCTCTCTCTCTGGCAGAGCCCGGCTGCCAAATTGGAAACGTCCAGAGATTGCGCCCACAGGAAAGCTGCCAGCACTGAAAGCTCTAGCTGGTTTTCACTGTCCCTTGGAACTGCATTCGCTGCCACACAGACATTCGCGCTCTGCTAAAGCATTGCTTCGTAATGGGGCAACACTCTGTATCTCTCTCTGGCAGAGCCCGGCTGCCAAATTGGAAACGTCCAGAGATTGCGCCCACAGGAAAGCTGCCAGCACTGAAAGCTCTAGCTGGTTTTCACTGTCCCTTGGAACTGCATTCGCTGCCACACAGACATTCGCGCTCTGCTAAAGCATTGCTTCGTAATGGGGCAACACTCTGTATCTCTCTCTGGCAGAGCCCGGCTGCCAAATTGGAAACGTCCAGAGATTGCGCCCACAGGAAAGCTGCCAGCACTGAAAGCTCTAGCTGGTTTTCACTGTCCCTTGGAACCGCATTCGCTGCCACACAGACATTCGCGCTCTGCTAAAGCATTGCTTCCTAATGGGGCAACACTCTGTATCTCTCTCTGGCAGAGCCCGGCTGCCAAATTGGAAACGTCCAGAGATTGCGCCCACAGGAAAGCTGCCAGCACTGAAAGCTCTAGCTGGTTTTCACTGTCCCTTGGAACTGCATTCGCTGCCACACAGACATTCGCGCTCTGCTAAAGCATTGCTTCGTAATGGGGCAACACTCTGTCTCTCTCTCTGGCAGAGCCCGGCTGCCAAATTGGAAACGTCCAGAGATTGCGCCCACAGGAAAGCTGCCAGCACTGAAAGCTCTAGCTGGTTTTCACTGTCCCTTGGAACTGCATTCGCTGCCACACAGACATTCGCGCTCTGCTAAAGCATTGCTTCCTAATGGGGCAACACTCTGTATCTCTCTCTGGCAGAGCCCGGCTGCCAAATTGGAAACGTCCAGAGATTGCGCCCACAGGAAAGCTGCCAGCACTGAAAGCTCTAGCTGGTTTTCACTGTCCCTTGGAACTGCATTCGCTGCCACACAGACATTCGCGCTCTGCTAAAGCATTGCTTCGTAATGGGGCAACACTCTGTATCTCTCTCTGGCAGAGCCCGGCTGCCAAATTGGAAACGTCCAGAGATTGCGCCCACAGGAAAGCTGCCAGCACTGAAAGCTGTAGCTGGTTTTCACTGTCCCTTGGAACTGCATTCGCTGCCACACAGACATTCGCGCTCTGCTAAAGCATTGCTTCGTAATGGGGCAACATTCTGTATCTCTCTCTGGCAGAGCCCGGCTGCCAAATTGGAAACGTCCAGAGATTTCGCCCACAGGAAAGCTGCCAGCACTGAAAGCTCTAGCTGGTTTTCACTGTCCCTCGGAGCTGCATTCGCTGCCACACAGACATTCGCGCTCTGCTAAAGCATTGCTTCGTAATGGGGCAACATTCTGTATCTCTCTCTGGCAGAGCCCGGCTGCCAAATTGGAAACGTCCAGAGATTGCGCCCACAGGAAAGCTGCCAGCACTGAAAGCTCTAGCTGGTTTTCACTGTCCCTTGGAACTGCATTCGCTGCCACACAGACATTCGCGCTCTGCTAAAGCATTGCTTCGTAATGGGGCAACATTCTGTATCTCTCTCTGGCAGAGCCCGGCTGCCAAATTGGAAACGTCCAGAGATTGCGCCCACAGGAAAGCTGCCAGCACTGAAAGCTCTAGCTGGTTTTCACTGTCCCTTGGAGCTGCATTCGCTGCCACACAGACATTCGCGCTCTGCTAAAGCATTGCTTCGTAATGGGGCAACACTCTGTATCTCTCTCTGGCAGAGCCCGGCTGCCAAATTGGAAACGTCCAGAGATTGCGCCCACAGGAAAGCTGCCAGCACTGAAAGCTCTAGCTGGTTTTCACTGTCCCTTGGAACTGCATTCGCTGCCACACAGACATTCGCGCTCTGCTAAAGCATTGCTTCCTAATGGGGCAACACTCTGTATGTCTCTCTGGCAGAGCCCGGCTGCCAAATTGGAAACGTCCAGAGATTGCGCCCACAGGAAAGCTGCCAGCACTGAAAGCTCTAGCTGGTTTTCACTGTCCCTTGGAACTGCATTCGCTGCCACACAGACATTCGCGCTCTGCTAAAGCATTGCTTCGTAATGGGGCAACACTCTGTATCTCTCAGTGGCAGAGCCCGGCTGCCAAATTGGAAACGTCCAGAGATTGCGCCCACAGGAAAGCTGCCAGCACTGAAAGCTCTAGCTGGTTTTCACTGTCCCTTGGAACTGCATTCGCTGCCACACAGACATTCGCGCTCTGCTAAAGCATTGCTTCGTAATGGGGCAACATTCTGTATCTCTCTCTGGCAGAGCCCGGCTGCCAAATTGGAAACGTCCAGAGATTGCGCCCACAGGAAAGCTGCCAGCACTGAAAGCTCTAGCTGGTTTTCACTGTCCCTTGGAACTGCATTCGCTGCCACACAGACATTCGCGCTCTGCTAAAGCATTGCTTCGTAATGGGGCAACATTCTGTATCTCTCTCTGGCAGAGCCCGGCTGCCAAATTGGAAACGTCCAGAGATTGCGCCCACAGGAAAGCTGCCAGCACTGAAAGCTCTAGCTGGTTTTCACTGTCCCTTGGAGCTGCATTCGCTGCCACACAGACATTCGCGCTCTGCTAAAGCATTGCTTCGTAATGGGGCAACACTCTGTATCTCTCTCTGGCAGAGCCCGGCTGCCAAATTGGAAACGTCCAGAGATTGCGCCCACAGGAAAGCTGCCAGCACTGAAAGCTCTAGCTGGTTTTCACTGTCCCTTGGAACTGCATTCGCTGCCACACAGACATTCGCGCTCTGCTAAAGCATTGCTTCGTAATGGGGCAACACTCTGTATCTCTCTGTGGCACAGCCCGGCTGCCAAATTGGAAACGTCCAGAGATTGCGCCCACAGGAAAGCTGCCAGCACTGAAAGCTCTAGCTGGTTTTCACTGTCCCTTGGAACTGCATTCGCTGCCACACAGACATTCGCGCTCTGCTAAAGCATTGCTTCCTAATGGGGCAACACTCTGTATCTCTCTCTGGCAGAGCCCGGCTGCCAAATTGGAAACGTCCAGAGATTGCGCCCACAGGAAAGCTGCCAGCACTGAAAGCTCTAGCTGGTTTTCACTGTCCCTTGGAACTGCATTCGCTGCCACACAGACATTCGCGCTCTGCTAAAGCTTAACTTGGTAATTGGGCAACATTCTGTATCTCTCTCTGGCAGAGCCCGGCTGCCAAATTGGAAACGTCCAGAGATTGCGCCCACAGGAAAGCTGCCAGCACTGAAAGCTCTAGCTGGTTTTCACTGTCCCTTGGAACTGCATTCGCTGCCACACAGACATTCGCGCTCTGCTAAAGCATTGCTTCCTAATGGGGCAACACTCTGTATCTCTCTCTGGCAGAGCCCGGCTGCCAAATTGTAAACGTCCAGAGATTGCGCCCACAGGAAAGCTGCCAGCACTGAAAGCTCTAGCTGGTTTTCACTGTCCCTTGGAACTGCATTCGCTGCCACACAGACATTCGCGCTCTGCTAAAGCATTGCTTCCTAATGGGGCAACACTCTGTATGTCTCTCTGGCAGAGCCCGGCTGCCAAATTGGAAACGTCCAGAGATTGCGCCCACAGGAAAGCTGCCAGCACTGAAAGCTCTAGCTGGTTTTCACTGTCCCTTGGAACTGCATTCGCTGCCACACAGACATTCGCGCTCTGCTAAAGCATTGCTTCGTAATGGGGCAACACTCTGTATCTCTCAGTGGCAGAGCCCGGCTGCCAAATTGGAAACGTCCAGAGATTGCGCCCACAGGAAAGCTGCCAGCACTGAAAGCTCTAGCTGGTTTTCACTGTCCCTTGGAACTGCATTCGCTGCCACACAGACATTCGCGCTCTGCTAAAGCATTGCTTCGTAATGGGGCAACACTCTGTCTCTCTCTCTGGCAGAGCCCGGCTGCCAAATTGGAAACGTCCAGAGATTGCGCCCACAGGAAAGCTGCCAGCACTGAAAGCTCTAGCTGGTTTTCACTGTCCCTTGGAACTGCATTCGCTGCCACACAGACATTCGCGCTCTGCTAAAGCATTGCTTCGTAATGGGGCAACATTCTGTATCTCTCTCTGGCAGAGCCCGGCTGCCAAATTGGAAACGTCCAGAGATTGCGCCCACAGGAAAGCTGCCAGCACTGAAAGCTCTAGCTGGTTTTCACTGTCCCTTGGAACTGCATTCGCTGCCACACAGACATTCGCGCTCTGCTAAAGCATTGCTTCGTAATGGGGCAACACTCTGTATCTCTCTCTGGCAGAGCCCGGCTGCCAAATTGGAAACGTCCAGAGATTGCGCCCACAGGAAAGCTGCCAGCACTGAAAGCTCTAGCTGGTTTTCACTGTCCCTTGGAACTGCATTCGCTGCCACACAGACATTCGCGCTCTGCTAAAGCATTGCTTCCTAATGGGGCAACACTCTGTATCTCTCTCTGACAGAGCCCGGCTGCCAAATTGGAAACGTCCAGACATTGCGCCCACAGGAAAGCTGCCAGCACTGAAAGCTCTAGCTGGTTTTCACTGTCCCTTGGAACTGCATTCGCTGCCACACAGACATTCGCGCTCTGCTAAAGCATTGCTTCGTAATGGGGCAACATTCTGTATCTCTCTCTGGCAGAGCCCGGCTGCCAAATTGGAAACGTCCAGAGATTGCACCCACAGGAAAGCTGCCAGCACTGAAAGCTCTAGCTGGTTTTCACTGTCCCTTGGAACTGCATTCGCTGCCACACAGACATTCGCGCTCTGCTAAAGCATTGCTTCGTAATGGGGCAACACTCTGTATCTCTCTCTGGCAGAGCCCGGCTGCCAAATTGGAAACGTCCAGAGATTGCGCCCACAGGAAAGCTGCCAGCACTGAAAGCTCTAGCTGGTTTTCACTGTCCCTTGGAACTGCATTCGCTGCCACACAGACATTCGCGCTCTGCTAAAGCATTGCTTCGTAATGGGGCAACACTCTGTATCTCTCTCTGGCAGAGCCCGGCTGCCAAATTGTAAACGTCCAGAGATTGCGCCCACAGGAAAGCTGCCAGCACTGAAAGCTCTAGCTGGTTTTCACTGTCCCTTGGAACTGCATTCGCTGCCACACAGACATTCGCGCTCTGCTAAAGCATTGCTTCGTAATGGGGCAACACTCTGTATCTCTCTCTGGAAGAGCCTGGCTGCCAAATTGGAAACGTCCAGAGATTGCGCCCACAGGAAAGCTGCCAGCACTGAAAACTCTAGCTGGTTTTCACTGTCCCTTGGAACTGCATTCGCTGCCACACAGACATTCGCGCTCTGCTAAAGCATTGCTTCCTAAAGGGGCAACACTCTGTCTCTCTCTCTGGCAGAGCCCGGCTGCCAAATTGGAAACGTCCAGAGATTGCGCCCACAGGAAAGCTGCCAGCACTGAAAGCTCTAGCTGGTTTTCACTGTCCCTTGGAACTGCATTCGCTGCCACACAGACATTCACGCTCTGCTAAAGCATTGCTTCCTAATGGGGCAACACTCTGTCTCTCTCTCTGGCAGAGCCCGGCTGCCAAATTGGAAACGTCCAGAGATTGCGCCCACAGGAAAGCTGCCAGCACTGAAAGCTCTAGCTGGTTTTCACTGTCCCTTGGAACTGCATTCGCTGCCACACAGACATTCGCGCTCTGCTAAAGCATTGCTTCCTAATGGGGCAACACTCTGTATGTCTCTCTGGCAGAGCCCGGCTGCCAAATTGGAAACGTCCAGAGATTGCGCCCACAGGAAAGCTGCCAGCACTGAAAGCTCTAGCTGGTTTTCACTGTCCCTTGGAACTGCATTCGCTGCCACACAGACATTCGCGCTCTGCTAAAGCATTGCTTCGTAATGGGGCAACACTCTGTATCTCTCAGTGGCAGAGCCCGGCTGCCAAATTGGAAACGTCCAGAGATTGCGCCCACAGGAAAGCTGCCAGCACTGAAAGCTCTAGCTGGTTTTCACTGTCCCTTGGAACTGCATTCGCTGCCACACAGACATTCGCGCTCTGCTAAAGCATTGCTTCGTAATGGGGCAACACTCTGTCTCTCTCTCTGGCAGAGCCCGGCTGCCAAATTGGAAACGTCCAGAGATTGCGCCCACAGGAAAGCTGCCAGCACTGAAAGCTCTAGCTGGTTTTCACTGTCCCTTGGAACTGCATTCGCTGCCACACAGACATTCGCGCTCTGCTAAAGCATTGCTTCGTAATGGGGCAACATTCTGTATCTCTCTCTGGCAGAGCCCGGCTGCCAAATTGGAAACGTCCAGAGATTGCGCCCACAGGAAAGCTGCCAGCACTGAAAGCTCTAGCTGGTTTTCACTGTCCCTTGGAACTGCATTCGCTGCCACACAGACATTCGCGCTCTGCTAAAGCATTGCTTCGTAATGGGGCAACACTCTGTATCTCTCTCTGGCAGAGCCCGGCTGCCAAATTGGAAACGTCCAGAGATTGCGCCCACAGGAAAGCTGCCAGCACTGAAAGCTCTAGCTGGTTTTCACTGTCCCTTGGAACTGCATTCGCTGCCACACAGACATTCGCGCTCTGCTAAAGCATTGCTTCCTAATGGGGCAACACTCTGTATCTCTCTCTGACAGAGCCCGGCTGCCAAATTGGAAACGTCCAGACATTGCGCCCACAGGAAAGCTGCCAGCACTGAAAGCTCTAGCTGGTTTTCACTGTCCCTTGGAACTGCATTCGCTGCCACACAGACATTCGCGCTCTGCTAAAGCATTGCTTCGTAATGGGGCAACATTCTGTATCTCTCTCTGGCAGAGCCCGGCTGCCAAATTGGAAACGTCCAGAGATTGCACCCACAGGAAAGCTGCCAGCACTGAAAGCTCTAGCTGGTTTTCACTGTCCCTTGGAACTGCATTCGCTGCCACACAGACATTCGCGCTCTGCTAAAGCATTGCTTCGTAATGGGGCAACACTCTGTATCTCTCTCTGGCAGAGCCCGGCTGCCAAATTGGAAACGTCCAGAGATTGCGCCCACAGGAAAGCTGCCAGCACTGAAAGCTCTAGCTGGTTTTCACTGTCCCTTGGAACTGCATTCGCTGCCACACAGACATTCGCGCTCTGCTAAAGCATTGCTTCGTAATGGGGCAACACTCTGTATCTCTCTCTGGCAGAGCCCGGCTGCCAAATTGTAAACGTCCAGAGATTGCGCCCACAGGAAAGCTGCCAGCACTGAAAGCTCTAGCTGGTTTTCACTGTCCCTTGGAACTGCATTCGCTGCCACACAGACATTCGCGCTCTGCTAAAGCATTGCTTCGTAATGGGGCAACACTCTGTATCTCTCTCTGGAAGAGCCTGGCTGCCAAATTGGAAACGTCCAGAGATTGCGCCCACAGGAAAGCTGCCAGCACTGAAAACTCTAGCTGGTTTTCACTGTCCCTTGGAACTGCATTCGCTGCCACACAGACATTCGCGCTCTGCTAAAGCATTGCTTCCTAAAGGGGCAACACTCTGTCTCTCTCTCTGGCAGAGCCCGGCTGCCAAATTGGAAACGTCCAGAGATTGCGCCCACAGGAAAGCTGCCAGCACTGAAAGCTCTAGCTGGTTTTCACTGTCCCTTGGAACTGCATTCGCTGCCACACAGACATTCACGCTCTGCTAAAGCATTGCTTCCTAATGGGGCAACACTCTGTCTCTCTCTCTGGCAGAGCCCGGCTGCCAAATTGGAAACGTCCAGAGATTGCGCCCACAGGAAAGCTGCCAGCACTGAAAGCTCTAGCTGGTTTTCACTGTCCCTTGGAGCTGCATTCGCTGCCACACAGACATTCGCGCTCTGCTAAAGCATTGCTTCGTAATGGGGCAACACTCTGTATCTCTCTCTGGCAGAGCCCGGCTGCCAAATTGGAAACGTCCAGAGATTGCGCCCACAGGAAAGCTGCCAGCACTGAAAGCTCTAGCTGGTTTTCACTGTCCCTTGGAACTGCATTCGCTGCCACACAGACATTCGCGCTCTGCTAAAGCATTGCTTCGTAATGGGGCAACACTCTGTATCTCTCTCTGGCAGAGCCCGGCTGCCAAATTGGAAACGTCCAGAGATTGCGCCCACAGGAAAGCTGCCAGCACTGAATGCTCTAGCTGGTTTTCACTGTCCCTTGGAACTGCATTCGCTGCCACACAGACATTCGCGCTCTGCTAAAGCATTGCTTCCTAATGGGGCAACACTCTGTATCTCTCTGTGGCAGAGCCCGGCTGCCAAATTGGAAACGTCCAGACATTGCGCCCACAGGAAAGCTGCCAGCACTGAAAGCTCTAGCTGGTTTTCACTGTCCCTTGGAACTGCATTCGCTGCCACACAGACATTCGCGCTCTGCTAAAGCATTGCTTCCTAATGGGGCAACACTCTGTATCTCTCTCTGGCAGAGCCCGGCTGCCAAATTGGAAACGTCCAGAGATTGCGCCCACAGGAAAGCTGCCAGCACTGAAAGCTCTAGCTGGTTTTCACTGTCCCTTGGAACTGCATTCGCTGCCACACAGACATTCGCGCTCTGCTAAAGCATTGCTTCGTAATGGGGCAACACTCTGTATCTCTCAGTGGCAGAGCCCGGCTGCCAAATTGGAAACGTCCAGAGATTGCGCCCACAGGAAAGCTGCCAGCACTGAAAGCTCTAGCTGGTTTTCACTGTCCCTTGGAACTGCATTCGCTGCCACACAGACATTCGCGCTCTGCTAAAGCATTGCTTCGTAATGGGGCAACACTCTGTCTCTCTCTCTGGCAGAGCCCGGCTGCCAAATTGGAAACGTCCAGAGATTGCGCCCACAGGAAAGCTGCCAGCACTGAAAGCTCTAGCTGGTTTTCACTGTCCCTTGGAACTGCATTCGCTGCCACACAGACATTCGCGCTCTGCTAAAGCATTGCTTCGTAATGGGGCAACATTCTGTATCTCTCTCTGGCAGAGCCCGGCTGCCAAATTGGAAACGTCCAGAGATTGCGCCCACAGGAAAGCTGCCAGCACTGAAAGCTCTAGCTGGTTTTCACTGTCCCTTGGAACTGCATTCGCTGCCACACAGACATTCGCGCTCTGCTAAAGCATTGCTTTGTAATGGGGCAACACTCTGTATCTCTCTCTGGCAGAGCCCGGCTGCCAAATTGGAAACGTCCAGAGATTGCGCCCACAGGAAAGCTGCCAGCACTGAAAGCTCTAGCTGGTTTTCACTGTCCCTTGGAACTGCATTCGCTGCCACACAGACATTCGCGCTCTGCTAAAGCATTGCTTCCTAATGGGGCAACACTCTGTATCTCTCTCTGACAGAGCCCGGCTGCCAAATTGGAAACGTCCAGACATTGCGCCCACAGGAAAGCTGCCAGCACTGAAAGCTCTAGCTGGTTTTCACTGTCCCTTGGAACTGCATTCGCTGCCACACAGACATTCGCGCTCTGCTAAAGCATTGCTTCGTAATGGGGCAACATTCTGTATCTCTCTCTGGCAGAGCCCGGCTGCCAAATTGGAAACGTCCAGAGATAGCACCCACAGGAAAGCTGCCAGCACTGAAAGCTCTAGCTGGTTTTCACTGTCCCTTGGAACTGCATTCGCTGCCACACAGACATTCGCGCTCTGCTAAAGCATTGCTTCGTAATGGGGCAACACTCTGTATCTCTCTCTGGCAGAGCCCGGCTGCCAAATTGGAAACGTCCAGAGATTGCGCCCACAGGAAAGCTGCCAGCACTGAAAGCTCTAGCTGGTTTTCACTGTCCCTTGGAACTGCATTCGCTGCCACACAGACATTCGCGCTCTGCTAAAGCATTGCTTCGTAATGGGGCAACACTCTGTATCTCTCTCTGGCAGAGCCCGGCTGCCAAATTGTAAACGTCCAGAGATTGCGCCCACAGGAAAGCTGCCAGCACTGAAAGCTCTAGCTGGTTTTCACTGTCCCTTGGAACTGCATTCGCTGCCACACAGACATTCGCGCTCTGCTAAAGCATTGCTTCGTAATGGGGCAACACTCTGTATCTCTCTCTGGAAGAGCCTGGCTGCCAAATTGGAAACATCCAGAGATTGCGCCCACAGGAAAGCTGCCAGCACTGAAAACTCTAGCTGGTTTTCACTGTCCCTTGGAACTGCATTCGCTGCCACACAGACATTCGCGCTCTGCTAAAGCATTGCTTCCTAAAGGGGCAACACTCTGTCTCTCTCTCTGGCAGAGCCCGGCTGCCAAATTGGAAACGTCCAGAGATTGCACCCACAGGAAAGCTGCCAGCACTGAAAGCTCTAGCTGGTTTTCACTGTCCCTTGGAACTGCATTCGCTGCCACACAGACATTCACGCTCTGCTAAAGCATTGCTTCCTAATGGGGCAACACTCTGTCTCTCTCTCTGGCAGAGCCCGGCTGCCAAATTGGAAACGTCCAGACATTGCGCCCACAGGAAAGCTGCCAGCACTGAAAGCTCTAGGTGGTTTTCACTGTCCCTTGGAGCTGCATTCGCTGCCACACAGACATTCGCGCTCTGCTAAAGCATTGCTTCGTAATGGGGCAACACTCTGTATCTCTCTCTGGCAGAGCCCGGCTGCCAAATTGGAAACGTCCAGAGATTGCGCCCACAGGAAAGCTGCCAGCACTGAATGCTCTAGCTGGTTTTCACTGTCCCTTGGAACTGCATTCGCTGCCACACAGACATTCGCGCTCTGCTAAAGCATTGCTTCGTAATGGGGCAACACTCTGTATCTCTCTGTGGCAGAGCCCGGCTGCCAAATTGGAAACGTCCAGACATTGCGCCCACAGGAAAGCTGCCAGCACTGAAAGCTCTAGCTGGTTTTCACTGTCCCTTGGAACTGCATTCGCTGCCACACAGACATTCGCGCTCTGCTAAAGCATTGCTTCCTAATGGGGCAACACTCTGTATCTCTCTCTGGCAGAGCCCGGCTGCCAAATTGGAAACGTCCAGAGATTGCGCCCACAGGAAAGCTGCCAGCACTGAAAGCTCTAGCTGGTTTTCACTGTCCCTTGGAACTGCATTCGCTGCCACACAGACATTCGCGCTCTGCTAAAGCTTAACTTGGTAATTGGGCAACACTCTGTCTCTCTCTCTGGCAGAGCCCGGCTGCCAAATTGGAAACGTCCAGAGATTGCGCCCACAGGAAAGCTGCCAGCACTGAAAGCTCTAGCTGGTTTTCACTGTCCCTTGGAACTGCATTCGCTGCCACACAGACATTCGCGCTCTGCTAAAGCATTGCTTCGTAATGGGGCAACATTCTGTATCTCTCTGTGGCAGAGCCCGGCTGCCAAATTGGAAACGTCCAGAGATTGCGCCCACAGGAAAGCTGCCAGCACTGAAAGCTCTAGCTGGTTTTCACTGTCCCTTGGAACTGCATTCGCTGCCACACAGACATTCGCGCTCTGCTAAAGCATTGCTTCCTAATGGGGCAACATTCTGTATCTCTCTCTGGCAGAGCCCGGCTGCCAAATTGGAAACGTCCAGAGATTGCGCCCACAGGAAAGCTGCCAGCACTGAAAGCTCTAGCTGGTTTTCACTGTCCCTTGGAACTGCATTCGCTGCCACACAGACATTCGCGCTCTGCTAAAGCATTGCTTCGTAATGGGGCAACACTCTGTATCTCTCTCTGGCAGAGCCCGGCTGCCAAATTGGAAATGTCCAGAGATTGCGCCCACAGGAAAGCTGCCAGCACTGAAAGCTCTAGCTGGTTTTCACTGTCCCTTGGAACTGCATTCGCTGCCACACAGACATTCGCGCTCTGCTAAAGCATTGCTTCCTAATGGGGCAACACTCTCTATCTCTCTCTGGCAGAGCCGGGCTGCCAAATTGGAAACGTCCAGACATTGCGCCCACAGGAAAGCTGCCAGCACTGAAAACTGTAGCTGGTTTTCACTGTCCCTTGGAACTGCATTCGCTGCCACACAGACATTCGCGCTCTGCTAAAGCATTGCTTCGTAATGGGGCAACATTCTGTATCTCTCTCTGGCAGAGCCCGGCTGCCAAATTGGAAACGTCCAGAGATTGCACCCACAGGAAAGCTTCCAGCACTGAAAGCTCTAGCTGGTTTTCACTGTCCCTTGGAACTGCATTCGCTGCCACACAGACATTCGCGCTCTGCTAAAGCATTGCTTCGTAATGGGGCAACACTCTGTATATCTCTCTGGCAGAGCCCGGCTGCCAAATTGGAAACGTCCAGAGATTGCGCCCACAGGAAAGCTGCCAGCACTGAAAGCTCTAGCTGGTTTTCACTGTCCCTTGGAACTGCATTCGCTGCCACACAGACATTCGCGCTCTGCTAAAGCATTGCTTCCTAATGGGGCAACACTCTGTCTCTCTCTCTGGCAGAGCCCGGCTGCCAAATTGGAAACGTCCAGAGATTGCGCCCACAGGAAAGCTGCCAGCACTGAAAGCTCTAGCTGGTTTTCACTGTCCCTTGGAACTGCATTCGCTGCCACACAGACATTCGCGCTCTGCTAAAGCATTGCTTCGTAATGGGGCAACACTCTGTATCTCTCTGTGGCAGAGCCCGGCTGCCAAATTGGAAACGTCCAGAGATTGCGCCCACAGGAAAGCTGCAAGCACTGAAAGCTCTAGCTGGTTTTCACTGTCCCTTGGAACTGCATTCGCTGCCACACAGACATTCGCGCTCTGCTAAAGCATTGCTTCGTAATGGGGCAACACTCTGTATCTCTCTGTGGCAGAGCCCGGCTGCCAAATTGGAAACGTCCAGAGATTGCGCCCACAGGAAAGCTGCCAGCACTGAAAGCTCTAGCTGGTTTTCACTGTCCCTTGGAACTGCATTCGCTGCCACACAGACATTCGCGCTCTGCTAAAGCATTGCTTCCTAATGGGGCAACACTCTGTATCTCTCTCTGGCAGAGCCCGGCTGCCAAATTGGAAACGTCCAGAGATTGCGCCCACAGGAAAGCTGCCAGCACTGAAAGCTCTAGCTGGTTTTCACTGTCCCTTGGAACTGCATTCGCTGCCACACAGACATTCGCGCTCTGCTAAAGCATTGCTTCGTAATGGGGCAACACTCTGTATCTCTCTCTGGCAGAGCCCGGCTGCCAAATTGGAAATGTCCAGAGATTGCGCCCACAGGAAAGCTGCCAGCACTGAAAGCTCTAGCTGGTTTTCACTGTCCCTTGGAACTGCATTCGCTGCCACACAGACATTCGCGCTCTGCTAAAGCATTGCTTCGTAATGGGGCAACACTCTGTATCTCTCTCTGGCAGAGCCCGGCTGCCAAATTGGAAACGTCCAGAGATTGCGCCCACAGGAAAGCTGCCAGCACTGAAAGCTCTAGCTGGTTTTCACTGTCCCTTGGAACTGCATTCACTGCCACACAGACATTCGCGCTCTGCTAAAGCATTGCTTCGTAATGGGGCAACATTCTGTATCTCTCTCTGGCAGAGCCCGGCTGCCAAATTGGAAACGTCCAGAGATTGCGCCCACAGGAAAGCTGCCAGCACTGAAAGCTCTAGCTGGTTTTCACTGTCCCTTGGAACTGCATTCGCTGCCACACAGACATTCGCGCTCTGCTAAAGCATTGCTTCCTAATGGGGCAACACTCTGTATCTCTCTCTGGCAGAGCCCGGCTGCCAAATTGGAAACGTCCAGAGATTGCGCCCACAGGAAAGCTGCCAGCACTGAAAGCTCTAGCTGGTTTTCACTGTCCCTTGGAACTGCATTCGCTGCCACACAGACATTCGCGCTCTGCTAAAGCATTGCTTCCTAATGGGGCAACATTCTGTATCTCTCTCTGGCAGAGCCCGGCTGCCAAATTGGAAACGTCCAGAGATTGCACCCACAGGAAAGCTTCCAGCACTGAAAGCTCTAGCTGGTTTTCACTGTCCCTTGGAACTGCATTCGCTGCCACACAGACATTCGCGCTCTGCTAAAGCATTGCTTCGTAATGGGGCAACACTCTGTATCTCTCTCTGGCAGAGCCCGGCTGCCAAATTGGAAACGTCCAGAGATTGCGCCCACAGGAAAGCTGCCAGCACTGAAAGCTCTAGCTGGTTTTCACTGTCCCTTAGAACTGCATTCGCTGCCACACAGACATTCGCGCTCTGCTAAAGCATTGCTTCGTAATGGGGCAACAATCTGTATCTCTCTCTGGCAGAGCCCGGCTGCCAAATTGGAAACGTCCAGAGATTGCGCCCACAGGAAAGCTGCCAGCACTGAAAGCTCTAGCTGGTTTTCACTGTCCCTTGGAACTGCATTCGCTGCCACACAGACATTCGCGCTCTGCTAAAGCATTGCTTCCTAATGGGGCAACACTCTGTATCTCTCTCTGGCAGAGCCCGGCTGCCAAATTGGAAACGTCCAGAGATTGCGCCCACAGGAAAGCTGCCAGCACTGAAAGCTCTAGCTGGTTTTCACTGTCCCTTGGAACTGCATTCGCTGCCACACAGACATTCGCGCTCTGCTAAAGCATTGCTTCCTAATGGGGCAACACTCTGTATCTCTCTCTGGCAGAGCCGGGCTGCCAAATTGGAAACGTCCAGAGATTGCGCCCACAGGAAAGCTGCCAGCACTGAAAGCTCTAGCTGGTTTTCACTGTCCCTTGGAACTGCATTCGCTGCCACACAGACATTCGCGCTCTGCTAAAGCATTGCTTCGTAATGGGGCAACACTCTGTATCTCTCTCTGGCAGAGCCCGGCTGCCAAATTGGAAATGTCCAGAGATTGCGCCCACAGGAAAGCTGCCAGCACTGAAAGCTCTAGCTGGTTTTCACTGTCCCTTGGAACTGCATTCGCTGCCACACAGACATTCGCGCTCTGCTAAAGCATTGCTTCCTAATGGGGCAACACTCTGTATCTCTCTGTGGCAGAGCCCGGCTGCCAAATTGGAAACGTCCAGAGATTGCGCCCACAGGAAAGCTGCCAGCACTGAAAGCTCTAGCTGGTTTTCACTGTCCCTTGGAACTGCATTCGCTGCCACACAGACATTCGCGCTCTGCTAAAGCATTGCTTCGTAATGGGGCAACACTCTGTATCTCTCTCTGGCAGAGCCCGGCTGCCAAATTGGAAATGTCCAGAGATTGCGCCCACAGGAAAGCTGCCAGCACTGAAAGCTCTAGCTGGTTTTCACTGTCCCTTGGAACTGCATTCGCTGCCACACAGACATTCGCGCTCTGCTAAAGCATTGCTTCGTAATGGGGCAACACTCTGTATCTCTCTCTGGCAGAGCCCGGCTGCCAAATTGGAAACGTCCAGAGATTGCGCCCACAGGAAAGCTGCCAGCACTGAAAGCTCTAGCTGGTTTTCACTGTCCCTTAGAACTGCATTCACTGCCACACAGACATTCGCGCTCTGCTAAAGCATTGCTTCGTAATGGGGCAACATTCTGTATCTCTCTCTGGCAGAGCCCGGCTGCCAAATTGGAAACGTCCAGAGATTGCGCCCACAGGAAAGCTGCCAGCACTGAAAGCTCTAGCTGGTTTTCACTGTCCCTTGGAACTGCATTCGCTGCCACACAGACATTCGCGCTCTGCTAAAGCATTGCTTCCTAATGGGGCAACACTCTGTCTCTCTCTCTGGCAGAGCCCGGCTGCCAAATTGGAAACGTCCAGAGATTGCGCCCACAGGAAAGCTGCCAGCACTGAAAGCTCTAGCTGGTTTTCACTGTCCCTTGGAGCTGCATTCGCTGCCACACAGACATTCGCGCTCTGCTAAAGCATTGCTTCCTAATGCGGCAACACTCTGTATCTCTCTCTGGCAGAGCCGGGCTGCCAAATTGGAAACGTCCAGACATTGCGCCCACAGGAAAGCTGCCAGCACTGAAAACTGTAGCTGGTTTTCACTGTCCCTTGGAACTGCATTCGCTGCCACACAGACATTCGCGCTCTGCTAAAGCATTGCTTCCTAATGGGGCAACACTCTGTCTCTCTCTCTGGCAGAGCCCGGCTGCCAAATTGGAAACGTCCAGAGATTGCGCCCACAGGAAAGCTGCCAGCACTGAAAGCTCTAGCTGGTTTTCACTGTCCCTTGGAACTGCATTCGCTGCCACACAGACATTCGCGCTCTGCTAAAGCATTGCTTCGTAATGGGGCAACACTCTGTATCTCTCTCTGGCAGAGCCCGGCTGCCAAATTGGAAACGTCCAGACATTGCGCCCACAGGAAAGCTGCCAGCACTGAAAGCTCTAGCTGGTTTTCACTGTCCCTTGGAACTGCATTCGCTGCCACACAGACATTCGCGCTCTGCTAAAGCATTGCTTCCTAATGGGGCAACACTCTGTATCTCTCTCTGGCAGAGCCCGGCTGCCAAATTGGAAACGTCCAGAGATTGCGCCCACAGGAAAGCTGCCAGCACTGAAAGCTCTAGCTGGTTTTCACTGTCCCTTGGAACTGCATTCGCTGCCACACAGACATTCGCGCTCTGCTAAAGCTTAACTTGGTAATTGGGCAACACTCTGTCTCTCTCTCTGGCAGAGCCCGGCTGCCAAATTGGAAACGTCCAGAGATTGCGCCCACAGGAAAGCTGCCAGCACTGAAAGCTCTAGCTGGTTTTCACTGTCCCTTGGAACTGCATTCGCTGCCACACAGACATTCGCGCTCTGCTAAAGCATTGCTTCGTAATGGGGCAACATTCTGTATCTCTCTGTGGCAGAGCCCGGCTGCCAAATTGGAAACGTCCAGAGATTGCGCCCACAGGAAAGCTGCCAGCACTGAAAGCTCTAGCTGGTTTTCACTGTCCCTTGGAACTGCATTCGCTGCCACACAGACATTCGCGCTCTGCTAAAGCATTGCTTCCTAATGGGGCAACATTCTGTATCTCTCTCTGGCAGAGCCCGGCTGCCAAATTGGAAACGTCCAGAGATTGCGCCCACAGGAAAGCTGCCAGCACTGAAAGCTCTAGCTGGTTTTCACTGTCCCTTGGAACTGCATTCGCTGCCACACAGACATTCGCGCTCTGCTAAAGCATTGCTTCGTAATGGGGCAACACTCTGTATCTCTCTCTGGCAGAGCCCGGCTGCCAAATTGGAAATGTCCAGAGATTGCGCCCACAGGAAAGCTGCCAGCACTGAAAGCTCTAGCTGGTTTTCACTGTCCCTTGGAACTGCATTCGCTGCCACACAGACATTCGCGCTCTGCTAAAGCATTGCTTCCTAATGGGGCAACACTCTCTATCTCTCTCTGGCAGAGCCGGGCTGCCAAATTGGAAACGTCCAGACATTGCGCCCACAGGAAAGCTGCCAGCACTGAAAACTGTAGCTGGTTTTCACTGTCCCTTGGAACTGCATTCGCTGCCACACAGACATTCGCGCTCTGCTAAAGCATTGCTTCGTAATGGGGCAACATTCTGTATCTCTCTCTGGCAGAGCCCGGCTGCCAAATTGGAAACGTCCAGAGATTGCACCCACAGGAAAGCTTCCAGCACTGAAAGCTCTAGCTGGTTTTCACTGTCCCTTGGAACTGCATTCGCTGCCACACAGACATTCGCGCTCTGCTAAAGCATTGCTTCGTAATGGGGCAACACTCTGTATCTCTCTCTGGCAGAGCCCGGCTGCCAAATTGGAAACGTCCAGAGATTGCGCCCACAGGAAAGCTGCCAGCACTGAAAGCTCTAGCTGGTTTTCACTGTCCCTTGGAACTGCATTCGCTGCCACACAGACATTCGCGCTCTGCTAAAGCATTGCTTCCTAATGGGGCAACACTCTGTCTCTCTCTCTGGCAGAGCCCGGCTGCCAAATTGGAAACGTCCAGAGATTGCGCCCACAGGAAAGCTGCCAGCACTGAAAGCTCTAGCTGGTTTTCACTGTCCCTTGGAACTGCATTCGCTGCCACACAGACATTCGCGCTCTGCTAAAGCTTAACTTGGTAATTGGGCAACACTCTGTCTCTCTCTCTGGCAGAGCCCGGCTGCCAAATTGGAAACGTCCAGAGATTGCGCCCACAGGAAAGCTGCCAGCACTGAAAGCTCTAGCTGGTTTTCACTGTCCCTTGGAACTGCATTCGCTGCCACACAGACATTCGCGCTCTGCTAAAGCATTGCTTCGTAATGGGGCAACATTCTGTATCTCTCTGTGGCAGAGCCCGGCTGCCAAATTGGAAACGTCCAGAGATTGCGCCCACAGGAAAGCTGCCAGCACTGAAAGCTCTAGCTGGTTTTCACTGTCCCTTGGAACTGCATTCGCTGCCACACAGACATTCGCGCTCTGCTAAAGCATTGCTTCGTAATGGGGCAACATTCTGTATCTCTCTCTGGCAGAGCCCGGCTGCCAAATTGGAAACGTCCAGAGATTGCGCCCACAGGAAAGCTGCCAGCACTGAAAGCTCTAGCTGGTTTTCACTGTCCCTTGGAACTGCATTCGCTGCCACACAGACATTCGCGCTCTGCTAAAGCATTGCTTCGTAATGGGGCAACACTCTGTATCTCTCTCTGGCAGAGCCCGGCTGCCAAATTGGAAATGTCCAGACATTGCGCCCACAGGAAAGCTGCCAGCACTGAAAGCTCTAGCTGGTTTTCACTGTCCCTTGGAACTGCATTCGCTGCCACACAGACATTCGCGCTCTGCTAAAGCATTGCTTCGTAATGGGGCAACATTCTGTATCTCTCTCTGGCAGAGCCCGGCTGCCAAATTGGAAACGTCCAGAGATTGCACCCACAGGAAAGCTTCCAGCACTGAAAGCTCTAGCTGGTTTTCACTGTCCCTTGGAACTGCATTCGCTGCCACACAGACATTCGCGCTCTGCTAAAGCATTGCTTCGTAATGGGGCAACACTCTGTATCTCTCTCTGGCAGAGCCCGGCTGCCAAATTGGAAACGTCCAGAGATTGCGCCCACAGGAAAGCTGCCAGCACTGAAAGCTCTAGCTGGTTTTCACTGTCCCTTGGAACTGCATTCGCTGCCACACAGACATTCGCGCTCTGCTAAAGCATTGCTTCCTAATGGGGCAACACTCTGTCTCTCTCTCTGGCAGAGCCCGGCTGCCAAATTGGAAACGTCCAGAGATTGCGCCCACAGGAAAGCTGCCAGCACTGAAAGCTCTAGCTGGTTTTCACTGTCCCTTGGAACTGCATTCGCTGCCACACAGACATTCGCGCTCTGCTAAAGCATTGCTTCGTAATGGGGCAACACTCTGTATCTCTCTGTGGCAGAGCCCGGCTGCCAAATTGGAAACGTCCAGAGATTGCGCCCACAGGAAAGCTGCCAGCACTGAAAGCTCTAGCTGGTTTTCACTGTCCCTTGGAACTGCATTCGCTGCCACACAGACATTCGCGCTCTGCTAAAGCATTGCTTCGTAATGGGGCAACACTCTGTATCTCTCTGTGGCAGAGCCCGGCTGCCAAATTGGAAACGTCCAGAGATTGCGCCCACAGGAAAGCTGCCAGCACTGAAAGCTCTAGCTGGTTTTCACTGTCCCTTGGAACTGCATTCGCTGCCACACAGACATTCGCGCTCTGCTAAAGCATTGCTTCCTAATGGGGCAACACTCTGTATCTCTCTCTGGCAGAGCCCGGCTGCCAAATTGGAAACGTCCAGAGATTGCGCCCACAGGAAAGCTGCCAGCACTGAAAGCTCTAGCTGGTTTTCACTGTCCCTTGGAACTGCATTCGCTGCCACACAGACATTCGCGCTCTGCTAAAGCATTGCTTCGTAATGGGGCAACACTCTGTATCTCTCTCTGGCAGAGCCCGGCTGCCAAATTGGAAATGTCCAGAGATTGCGCCCACAGGAAAGCTGCCAGCACTGAAAGCTCTAGCTGGTTTTCACTGTCCCTTGGAACTGCATTCGCTGCCACACAGACATTCGCGCTCTGCTAAAGCATTGCTTCGTAATGGGGCAACACTCTGTATCTCTCTCTGGCAGAGCCCGGCTGCCAAATTGGAAACGTCCAGAGATTGCGCCCACAGGAAAGCTGCCAGCACTGAAAGCTCTAGCTGGTTTTCACTGTCCCTTGGAACTGCATTCGCTGCCACACAGACATTCGCGCTCTGCTAAAGCATTGCTTCCTAATGGGGCAACACTCTGTATCTCTCTCTGGCAGAGCCCGGCTGCCAAATTGGAAACGTCCAGAGATTGCGCCCACAGGAAAGCTGCCAGCACTGAAAGCTCTAGCTGGTTTTCACTGTCCCTTGGAACTGCATTCGCTGCCACACAGACATTCGCGCTCTGCTAAAGCATTGCTTCCTAATGGGGCAACACTCTGTATCTCTCTCTGGCAGAGCCGGGCTGCCAAATTGGAAACGTCCAGACATTGCGCCCACAGGAAAGCTGCCAGCACTGAAAGCTCTAGCTGGTTTTCACTGTCCCTTGGAACTGCATTCGCTGCCACACAGACATTCGCGCTCTGCTAAAGCATTGCTTCCTAATGGGGCAACATTCTGTATCTCTCTCTGGCAGAGCCCGGCTGCCAAATTGGAAACGTCCAGAGATTGCGCCCACAGGAAAGCTTCCAGCACTGAAAGCTCTAGCTGGTTTTCACTGTCCCTTGGAACTGCATTCGCTGCCACACAGACATTCGCGCTCTGCTAAAGCATTGCTTCGTAATGGGGCAACAATCTGTATCTCTCTCTGGCAGAGCCCGGCTGCCAAATTGGAAACGTCCAGAGATTGCGCCCACAGGAAAGCTGCCAGCACTGAAAGCTCTAGCTGGTTTTCACTGTCCCTTGGAACTGCATTCGCTGCCACACAGACATTCGCGCTCTGCTAAAGCATTGCTTCCTAATGGGGCAACACTCTGTATCTCTCTCTGGCAGAGCCCGGCTGCCAAATTGGAAACGTCCAGAGATTGCGCCCACAGGAAAGCTGCCAGCACTGAAAGCTCTAGCTGGTTTTCACTGTCCCTTGGAACTGCATTCGCTGCCACACAGACATTCGCGCTCTGCTAAAGCATTGCTTCCTAATGGGGCAACACTCTGTATCTCTCTCTGGCAGAGCCCGGCTGCCAAATTGGAAATGTCCAGAGATTGCGCCCACAGGAAAGCTGCCAGCACTGAAAGCTCTAGCTGGTTTTCACTGTCCCTTGGAACTGCATTCGCTGCCACACAGACATTCGCGCTCTGCTAAAGCATTGCTTCGTAATGGGGCAACACTCTGTATCTCTCTCTGGCAGAGCCCGGCTGCCAAATTGGAAACGTCCAGAGATTGCGCCCACAGGAAAGCTGCCAGCACTGAAAGCTCTAGCTGGTTTTCACTGTCCCTTGGAACTGCATTCGCTGCCACACAGACATTCGCGCTCTGCTAAAGCATTGCTTCGTTATGGGGCAACATTCTGTATCTCTCTCTGGCAGAGCCCGGCTGCCAAATTGGAAACGTCCAGAGATTGCACCCACAGGAAAGCTGCCAGCACTGAAAGCTCTAGCTGGTTTTCACTGTCCCTTGGAACTGCATTCGCTGCCACACAGACATTCGCGCTCTGCTAAAGCATTGCTTCGTAATGGGGCAACACTCTGTATCTCTCTCTGGCAGAGCCCGGCTGCCAAATTGGAAACGTCCAGAGATTGCGCCCACAGGAAAGCTGCCAGCACTGAAAGCTCTAGCTGGTTTTCACTGTCCCTTGGAACTGCATTCGCTGCCACACAGACATTCGCGCTCTGCTAAAGCATTGCTTCGTAATGGGGCAACATTCTGTATCTCTCTCTGGCAGAGCCCGGCTGCCAAATTGGAAACGTCCAGAGATTGCGCCCACAGGAAAGCTGCCAGCACTGAAAGCTCTAGCTGGTTTTCACTGTCCCTTGGAACTGCATTCGCTGCCACACAGACATTCGCGCTCTGCTAAAGCATTGCTTCGTAATGGGGCAACACTCTGTATCTCTCTGTGGCAGAGCCCGGCTGCCAAATTGGAAACGTCCAGAGATTGCGCCCACAGGAAAGCTGCCAGCACTGAAAGCTCTAGCTGGTTTTCACTGTCCCTTGGAACTGCATTCGCTGCCACACAGACATTCGCGCTCTGCTAAAGCATTGCTTCGTAATGGGGCAACACTCTGTATCTCTCTGTGGCAGAGCCCGGCTGCCAAATTGGAAACGTCCAGAGATTGCGCCCACAGGAAAGCTGCCAGCACTGAAAGCTCTAGCTGGTTTTCACTGTCCCTTGGAACTGCATTCGCTGCCACACAGACATTCACGCTCTGCTAAAGCATTGCTTCCTAATGGGGCAACACTCTGTATCTCTCTCTGGCAGAGCCCGGCTGCCAAATTGGAAACGTCCAGAGATTGCGCCCACAGGAAAGCTGCCAGCACTGAAAGCTCTAGCTGGTTTTCACTGTCCCTTGGAACTGCATTCGCTGCCACACAGACATTCGCGCTCTGCTAAAGCATTGCTTCGTAATGGGGCAACACTCTGTATCTCTCTCTGGCAGAGCCCGGCTGCCAAATTGGAAATGTCCAGAGATTGCGCCCACAGGAAAGCTGCCAGCACTGAAAGCTCTAGCTGGTTTTCACTGTCCCTTGGAACTGCATTCGCTGCCACACAGACATTCGCGCTCTGCTAAAGCATTGCTTCCTAATGGGGCAACACTCTGTATCTCTCTCTGGCAGAGCCCGGCTGCCAAATTGGAAACGTCCAGAGATTGCGCCCACAGGAAAGCTGCCAGCACTGAAAGCTCTAGCTGGTTTTCACTGTCCCTTGGAACTGCATTCGCTGCCACACAGACATTCGCGCTCTGCTAAAGCATTGCTTCGTAATGGGGCAACACTCTGTATCTCTCTCTGGCAGAGCCCGGCTGCCAAATTGGAAATGTCCAGAGATTGCGCCCACAGGAAAGCTGCCAGCACTGAAAGCTCTAGCTGGTTTTCACTGTCCCTTGGAACTGCATTCGCTGCCACACAGACATTCGCGCTCTGCTAAAGCATTGCTTCGTAATGGGGCAACACTCTGTATCTCTCTCTGGCAGAGCCCGGCTGCCAAATTGGAAACGTCCAGAGATTGCGCCCACAGGAAAGCTGCCAGCACTGAAAGCTCTAGCTGGTTTTCACTGTCCCTTAGAACTGCATTCACTGCCACACAGACATTCGCGCTCTGCTAAAGCATTGCTTCGTAATGGGGCAACATTCTGTATCTCTCTGTGGCAGAGCCCGGCTGCCAAATTGGAAACGTCCAGAGATTGCGCCCACAGGAAAGCTGCCAGCACTGAAAGCTCTAGCTGGTTTTCACTGTCCCTTGGAACTGCATTCGCTGCCACACAGACATTCGCGCTCTGCTAAAGCATTGCTTCCTAATGGGGCAACACTCTGTCTCTCTCTCTGGCAGAGCCCGGCTGCCAAATTGGAAACGTCCAGAGATTGCGCCCACAGGAAAGCTGCCAGCACTGAAAGCTCTAGCTGGTTTTCACTGTCCCTTGGAACTGCATTCGCTGCCACACAGACATTCGCGCTCTGCTAAAGCATTGCTTCCTAATGCGGCAACACTCTGTATCTCTCTCTGGCAGAGCCGGGCTGCCAAATTGGAAACGTCCAGACATTGCGCCCACAGGAAAGCTGCCAGCACTGAAAACTGTAGCTGGTTTTCACTGTCCCTTGGAACTGCATTCGCTGCCACACAGACATTCGCGCTCTGCTAAAGCATTGCTTCCTAATGGGGCAACATTCTGTGTCTCTCTCTGGCAGAGCCCGGCTGCCAAATTGGAAACGTCCAGAGATTGCACCCACAGGAAAGCTTCCAGCACTGAAAGCTCTAGCTGGTTTTCACTGTCCCTTGGAACTGCATTCGCTGCCACACAGACATTCGCGCTCTGCTAAAGCATTGCTTCGTAATGGGGCAACACTCTGTATCTCTCTCTGGCAGAGCCCGGCTGCCAAATTGGAAACGTCCAGAGATTGCGCCCACAGGAAAGCTGCCAGCACTGAAAACTGTAGCTGGTTTTCACTGTCCCTTGGAACTGCATTCGCTGCCACACAGACATTCGCGCTCTGCTAAAGCATTGCTTCCTAATGGGGCAACACTCTGTCTCTCTCTCTGGCAGAGCCCGGCTGCCAAATTGGAAACGTCCAGAGATTGCGCCCACAGGAAAGCTGCCAGCACTGAAAGCTCTAGCTGGTTTTCACTGTCCCTTGGAACTGCATTCGCTGCCACACAGACATTCGCGCTCTGCTAAAGCATTGCTTCGTAATGGGGCAACACTCTGTATCTCTCTCTGGCAGAGCCCGGCTGCCAAATTGGAAACGTCCAGACATTGCGCCCACAGGAAAGCTGCCAGCACTGAAAGCTCTAGCTGGTTTTCACTGTCCCTTGGAACTGCATTCGCTGCCACACAGACATTCGCGCTCTGCTAAAGCATTGCTTCCTAATGGGGCAACATTCTGTATCTCTCTCTGGCAGAGCCCGGCTGCCAAATTGGAAACGTCCAGAGATTGCGCCCACAGGAAAGCTGCCAGCACTGAAAGCTCTAGCTGGTTTTCACTGTCCCTTGGAACTGCATTCGCTGCCACACAGACATTCGCGCTCTGCTAAAGCATTGCTTCGTTATGGGGCAACATTCTGTATCTCTCTCTGGCAGAGCCCGGCTGCCAAATTGGAAACGTCCAGAGATTGCACCCACAGGAAAGCTGCCAGCACTGAAAGCTCTAGCTGGTTTTCACTGTCCCTTGGAGCTGCATTCGCTGCCACACAGACATTCGCGCTCTGCTAAAGCATTGCTTCGTAATGGGGCAACACTCTGTATCTCTCTCTGGCAGAGCCCGGCTGCCAAATTGGAAACGTCCAGAGATTGCGCCCACAGGAAAGCTGCCAGCACTGAAAGCTCTAGCTGGTTTTCACTGTCCCTTGGAACTGCATTCGCTGCCACACAGACATTCGCGCTCTGCTAAAGCATTGCTTCCTAATGGGGCAACATTCTGTATCTCTCTCTGGCAGAGCCCGGCTGCCAAATTGGAAACGTCCAGAGATTGCGCCCACAGGAAAGCTGCCAGCACTGAAAGCTCTAGCTGGTTTTCACTGTCCCTTGGAACTGCATTCGCTGCCACACAGACATTCGCGCTCTGCTAAAGCATTGCTTCGTAATGGGGCAACACTCTGTATCTCTCTGTGGCAGAGCCCGGCTGCCAAATTGGAAACGTCCAGAGATTGCGCCCACAGGAAAGCTGCCAGCACTGAAAGCTCTAGCTGGTTTTCACTGTCCCTTGGAACTGCATTCGCTGCCACACAGACATTCGCGCTCTGCTAAAGCATTGCTTCGTAATGGGGCAACACTCTGTATCTCTCTGTGGCAGAGCCCGGCTGCCAAATTGGAAACGTCCAGAGATTGCGCCCACAGGAAAGCTGCCAGCACTGAAAGCTCTAGCTGGTTTTCACTGTCCCTTGGAACTGCATTCGCTGCCACACAGACATTCGCGCTCTGCTAAAGCATTGCTTCCTAATGGGGCAACACTCTGTATCTCTCTCTGGCAGAGCCCGGCTGCCAAATTGGAAACGTCCAGAGATTGCGCCCACAGGAAAGCTGCCAGCACTGAAAGCTCTAGCTGGTTTTCACTGTCCCTTGGAACTGCATTCGCTGCCACACAGACATTCGCGCTCTGCTAAAGCATTGCTTCGTAATGGGGCAACATTCTGTATCTCTCTGTGGCAGAGCCCGGCTGCCAAATTGGAAATGTCCAGAGATTGCGCCCACAGGAAAGCTGCCAGCACTGAAAGCTCTAGCTGGTTTTCACTGTCCCTTGGAACTGCATTCGCTGCCACACAGACATTCGCGCTCTGCTAAAGCATTGCTTCCTAATGGGGCAACACTCTGTCTCTCTCTCTGGCAGAGCCCGGCTGCCAAATTGGAAACGTCCAGAGATTGCGCCCACAGGAAAGCTGCCAGCACTGAAAGCTCTAGCTGGTTTTCACTGTCCCTTGGAACTGCATTCGCTGCCACACAGACATTCGCGCTCTGCTAAAGCATTGCTTCGTAATGGGGCAACACTCTGTATCTCTCTCTGGCAGAGCCCGGCTGCCAAATTGGAAACGTCCAGAGATTGCGCCCACAGGAAAGCTGCCAGCACTGAAAGCTCTAGCTGGTTTTCACTGTCCCTTAGAACTGCATTCACTGCCACACAGACATTCGCGCTCTGCTAAAGCATTGCTTCGTAATGGGGCAACATTCTGTATCTCTCTGTGGCAGAGCCCGGCTGCCAAATTGGAAACGTCCAGAGATTGCGCCCACAGGAAAGCTGCCAGCACTGAAAGCTCTAGCTGGTTTTCACTGTCCCTTGGAACTGCATTCGCTGCCACACAGACATTCGCGCTCTGCTAAAGCATTGCTTCCTAATGGGGCAACACTCTGTATCTCTCTCTGGCAGAGCCCGGCTGCCAAATTGGAAACGTCCAGAGATTGCGCCCACAGGAAAGCTGCCAGCACTGAAAGCTCTAGCTGGTTTTCACTGTCCCTTGGAACTGCATTCGCTGCCACACAGACATTCGCGCTCTGCTAAAGCATTGCTTCGTAATGGGGCAACACTCTGTATCTCTCTCTGGCAGAGCCCGGCTGCCAAATTGGAAACGTCCAGAGATTGCGCCCACAGGAAAGCTGCCAGCACTGAAAGCTCTAGCTGGTTTTCACTGTCCCTTAGAACTGCATTCACTGCCACACAGACATTCGCGCTCTGCTAAAGCATTGCTTCGTAATGGGGCAACATTCTGTATCTCTCTGTGGCAGAGCCCGGCTGCCAAATTGGAAACGTCCAGAGATTGCGCCCACAGGAAAGCTGCCAGCACTGAAAGCTCTAGCTGGTTTTCACTGTCCCTTGGAACTGCATTCGCTGCCACACAGACATTCGCGCTCTGCTAAAGCATTGCTTCCTAATGGGGCAACACTCTGTATCTCTCTCTGGCAGAGCCCGGCTGCCAAATTGGAAACGTCCAGAGATTGCGCCCACAGGAAAGCTGCCAGCACTGAAAGCTCTAGCTGGTTTTCACTGTCCCTTGGAACTGCATTCGCTGCCACACAGACATTCGCGCTCTGCTAAAGCATTGCTTCCTAATGCGGCAACACTCTGTATCTCTCTCTGGCAGAGCCGGGCTGCCAAATTGGAAACGTCCAGACATTGCGCCCACAGGAAAGCTGCCAGCACTGAAAACTGTAGCTGGTTTTCACTGTCCCTTGGAACTGCATTCGCTGCCACACAGACATTCGCGCTCTGCTAAAGCATTGCTTCCTAATGGGGCAACATTCTGTATCTCTCTCTGGCAGAGCCCGGCTGCCAAATTGGAAACGTCCAGAGATTGCACCCACAGGAAAGCTTCCAGCACTGAAAGCTCTAGCTGGTTTTCACTGTCCCTTGGAACTGCATTCGCTGCCACACAGACATTCGCGCTCTGCTAAAGCATTGCTTCGTAATGGGGCAACACTCTGTATCTCTCTCTGGCAGAGCCCGGCTGCCAAATTGGAAACGTCCAGAGATTGCGCCCACAGGAAAGCTGCCAGCACTGAAAACTGTAGCTGGTTTTCACTGTCCCTTGGAACTGCATTCGCTGCCACACAGACATTCGCGCTCTGCTAAAGCATTGCTTCCTAATGGGGCAACACTCTGTATCTCTCTCTGGCAGAGCCCGGCTGCCAAATTGGAAATGTCCAGAGATTGCGCCCACAGGAAAGCTGCCAGCACTGAAAGCTCTAGCTGGTTTTCACTGTCCCTTGGAACTGCATTCGCTGCCACACAGACATTCGCGCTCTGCTAAAGCATTGCTTCGTAATGGGGCAACACTCTGTATCTCTCTCTGGCAGAGCCCGGCTGCCAAATTGGAAACGTCCAGAGATTGCGCCCACAGGAAAGCTGCCAGCACTGAAAACTGTAGCTGGTTTTCACTGTCCCTTGGAACTGCATTCGCTGCCACACAGACATTCGCGCTCTGCTAAAGCATTGCTTCGTTATGGGGCAACATTCTGTATCTCTCTCTGGCAGAGCCCGGCTGCCAAATTGGAAACGTCCAGAGATTGCACCCACAGGAAAGCTGCCAGCACTGAAAGCTCTAGCTGGTTTTCACTGTCCCTTGGAGCTGCATTCGCTGCCACACAGACATTCGCGCTCTGCTAAAGCATTGCTTCGTAATGGGGCAACACTCTGTATCTCTCTCTGGCAGAGCCCGGCTGCCAAATTGGAAACGTCCAGAGATTGCGCCCACAGGAAAGCTGCCAGCACTGAAAGCTCTAGCTGGTTTTCACTGTCCCTTGGAACTGCATTCGCTGCCACACAGACATTCGCGCTCTGCTAAAGCATTGCTTCGTTATGGGGCAACATTCTGTATCTCTCTCTGGCAGAGCCCGGCTGCCAAATTGGAAACGTCCAGAGATTGCGCCCACAGGAAAGCTGCCAGCACTGAAAGCTCTAGCTGGTTTTCACTGTCCCTTGGAACTGCATTCGCTGCCACACAGACATTCGCGCTCTGCTAAAGCATTGCTTCGTAATGGGGCAACACTCTGTATCTCTCTGTGGCAGAGCCCGGCTGCCAAATTGGAAACGTCCAGAGATTGCGCCCACAGGAAAGCTGCCAGCACTGAAAGCTCTAGCTGGTTTTCACTGTCCCTTGGAACTGCATTCGCTGCCACACAGACATTCGCCCTCTGCTAAAGCATTGCTTCGTAATGGGGCAACATTCTGTATCTCTCTGTGGCAGAGCCCGGCTGCCAAATTGGAAACGTCCAGAGATTGCGCCCACAGGAAAGCTGCCAGCACTGAAAGCTCTAGCTGGTTTTCACTGTCCCTTGGAACTGCATTCGCTGCCACACAGACATTCGCGCTCTGCTAAAGCATTGCTTCGTAATGGGGCAACACTCTGTATCTCTCTCTGGCAGAGCCCGGCTGCCAAATTGGAAACGTCCAGAGATTGCGCCCACAGGAAAGCTGCCAGCACTGAAAGCTCTAGCTGGTTTTCACTGTCCCTTGGAACTGCATTCGCTGCCACACAGACATTCGCGCTCTGCTAAAGCATTGCTTCCTAATGGGGCAACACTCTGTATCTCTCCCTGGCAGAGCCCGGCTGCCAAATTGGAAATGTCCAGAGATTGCGCCCACAGGAAAGCTGCCAGCACTGAAAGCTCTAGCTGGTTTTCACTGTCCCTTGGAACTGCATTCGCTGCCACACAGACATTCGCGCTCTGCTAAAGCATTGCTTCGTAATGGGGCAACACTCTGTATCTCTCTCTGGCAGAGCCCGGCTGCCAAATTGGAAACGTCCAGAGATTGCACCCACAGGAAAGCTGCCAGCACTGAAAACTGTAGCTGGTTTTCACTGTCCCTTGGAACTGCATTCGCTGCCACACAGACATTCGCGCTCTGCTAAAGCATTGCTTCCTAATGGGGCAACACTCTGTCTCTCTCTCTGGCAGAGCCCGGCTGCCAAATTGGAAACGTCCAGAGATTGCGCCCACAGGAAAGCTGCCAGCACTGAAAGCTCTAGCTGGTTTTCACTGTCCCTTGGAACTGCATTCGCTGCCACACAGACATTCGCGCTCTGCTAAAGCATTGCTTCGTAATGGGGCAACACTCTGTATCTCTCTCTGGCAGAGCCCGGCTGCCAAATTGGAAACGTCCAGACATTGCGCCCACAGGAAAGCTGCCAGCACTGAAAGCTCTAGCTGGTTTTCACTGTCCCTTGGAACTGCATTCGCTGCCACACAGACATTCGCGCTCTGCTAAAGCATTGCTTCCTAATGGGGCAACACTCTGTCTCTCTCTCTGGCAGAGCCCGGCTGCCAAAATGGAAACGTCCAGAGATTGCACCCACAGGAAAGCTTCCAGCACTGAAAGCTCTAGCTGGTTTTCACTGTCCCTTGGAACTGCATTCGCTGCCACACAGACATTCGCGCTCTGCTAAAGCATTGCTTCGTAATGGGGCAACAATCTGAATCTCTCTCTGGCAGAGCCCGGCTGCCAAATTGGAAACGTCCAGAGATTGCGCCCACAGGAAAGCTGCCAGCACTGAAAGCTCTAGCTGGTTTTCACTGTCCCTTGGAACTGCATTCGCTGCCACACAGACATTCGCGCTCTGCTAAAGCATTGCTTCCTAATGGGGCAACACTCTGTCTCTCTCTCTGGCAGAGCCCGGCTGCCAAATTGGAAACGTCCAGAGATTGCGCCCACAGGAAAGCTGCCAGCACTGAAAGCTCTAGCTGGTTTTCACTGTCCCTTGGAACTGCATTCGCTGCCACACAGACATTCGTGCTCTGCTAAAGCATTGCTTCCTAATGGGGCAACACTCTGTATCTCTCTCTGGCAGAGCCCGGCTGCCAAATTGGAAATGTCCAGAGATTGCGCCCACAGGAAAGCTGCCAGCACTGAAAGCTCTAGCTGGTTTTCACTGTCCCTTGGAACTGCATTCGCTGCCACACAGACATTCGCGCTCTGCTAAAGCATTGCTTCGTAATGGGGCAACACTCTGTATCTCTCTCTGGCAGAGCCCGGCTGCCAAATTGGAAACGTCCAGAGATTGCGCCCACAGGAAAGCTGCCAGCACTGAAAACTGTAGCTGGTTTTCACTGTCCCTTGGAACTGCATTCGCTGCCACACAGACATTCGCGCTCTGCTAAAGCATTGCTTCGTTATGGGGCAACATTCTGTATCTCTCTCTGGCAGAGCCCGGCTGCCAAATTGGAAACGTCCAGAGATTGCACCCACAGGAAAGCTGCCAGCACTGAAAGCTCTAGCTGGTTTTCACTGTCCCTTGGAGCTGCATTCGCTGCCACACAGACATTCGCGCTCTGCTAAAGCATTGCTTCGTAATGGGGCAACACTCTGTATCTCTCTCTGGCAGAGCCCGGCTGCCAAATTGGAAACGTCCAGAGATTGCGCCCACAGGAAAGCTGCCAGCACTGAAAGCTCTAGCTGGTTTTCACTGTCCCTTGGAACTGCATTCGCTGCCACACAGACATTCGCGCTCTGCTAAAGCATTGCTTCGTTATGGGGCAACATTCTGTATCTCTCTCTGGCAGAGCCCGGCTGCCAAATTGGAAACGTCCAGAGATTGCGCCCACAGGAAAGCTGCCAGCACTGAAAGCTCTAGCTGGTTTTCACTGTCCCTTGGAACTGCATTCGCTGCCACACAGACATTCGCGCTCTGCTAAAGCATTGCTTCGTAATGGGGCAACACTCTGTATCTCTCTGTGGCAGAGCCCGGCTGCCAAATTGGAAACGTCCAGAGATTGCGCCCACAGGAAAGCTGCCAGCACTGAAAGCTCTAGCTGGTTTTCACTGTCCCTTGGAACTGCATTCGCTGCCACACAGACATTCGCCCTCTGCTAAAGCATTGCTTCGTAATGGGGCAACATTCTGTATCTCTCTGTGGCAGAGCCCGGCTGCCAAATTGGAAACGTCCAGAGATTGCGCCCACAGGAAAGCTGCCAGCACTGAAAGCTCTAGCTGGTTTTCACTGTCCCTTGGAACTGCATTCGCTGCCACACAGACATTCGCGCTCTGCTAAAGCATTGCTTCGTAATGGGGCAACACTCTGTATCTCTCTCTGGCAGAGCCCGGCTGCCAAATTGGAAACGTCCAGAGATTGCGCCCACAGGAAAGCTGCCAGCACTGAAAGCTCTAGCTGGTTTTCACTGTCCCTTGGAACTGCATTCGCTGCCACACAGACATTCGCGCTCTGCTAAAGCATTGCTTCCTAATGGGGCAACACTCTGTATCTCTCCCTGGCAGAGCCCGGCTGCCAAATTGGAAATGTCCAGAGATTGCGCCCACAGGAAAGCTGCCAGCACTGAAAGCTCTAGCTGGTTTTCACTGTCCCTTGGAACTGCATTCGCTGCCACACAGACATTCGCGCTCTGCTAAAGCATTGCTTCGTAATGGGGCAACATTCTGTATCTCTCTGTGGCAGAGCCCGGCTGCCAAATTGGAAACGTCCAGAGATTGCGCCCACAGGAAAGCTGCCAGCACTGAAAGCTCTAGCTGGTTTTCACTGTCCCTTGGAACTGCATTCGCTGCCACACAGACATTCGCGCTCTGCTAAAGCATTGCTTCCTAATGGGGCAACACTCTGTATCTCTCTCTGGCAGAGCCCGGCTGCCAAATTGGAAACGTCCAGAGATTGCGCCCACAGGAAAGCTGCCAGCACTGAAAGCTCTAGCTGGTTTTCACTGTCCCTTGGAACTGCATTCGCTGCCACACAGACATTCGCGCTCTGCTAAAGCATTGCTTCGTAATGGGGCAACACTCTGTATCTCTCTCTGGCAGAGCCCGGCTGCCAAATTGGAAACGTCCAGAGATTGCGCCCACAGGAAAGCTGCCAGCACTGAAAGCTCTAGCTGGTTTTCACTGTCCCTTGGAACTGCATTCACTGCCACACAGACATTCGCGCTCTGCTAAAGCATTGCTTCGTAATGGGGCAACACTCTGTATCTCTCTCTGGCAGAGCCCGGCTGCCAAATTGGAAACGTCCAGACATTGCGCCCACAGGAAAGCTGCCAGCACTGAAAGCTCTAGCTGGTTTTCACTGTCCCTTGGAACTGCATTCGCTGCCACACAGACATTCGCGCTCTGCTAAAGCATTGCTTCCTAATGGGGCAACACTCTGTCTCTCTCTCTGGCAGAGCCCGGCTGCCAAATTGGAAACGTCCAGACATTGCGCCCACAGGAAAGCTGCCAGCACTGAAAGCTCTAGCTGGTTTTCACTGTCCCTTGGAACTGCATTCGCTGCCACACAGACATTCGCGCTCTGCTAAAGCATTGCTTCCTAATGGGGCAACACTCTGTCTCTCTCTCTGGCAGAGCCCGGCTGCCAAATTGGAAACGTCCAGAGATTGCGCCCACAGGAAAGCTGCCAGCACTGAAAGCTCTAGCTGGTTTTCACTGTCCCTTGGAACTGCATTCACTGCCACACAGACATTCGCGCTCTGCCTAAGCATTGCTTCGTAATGGGGCAACATTCTGTATCTCTCCCTGGCAGAGCCCGGCTGCCAAATTGGAAACGTCCAGAGATTGCGCCCACAGGAAAGCTGCCAGCACTGAAAGCTCTAGCTGGTTTTCACTGTCCCTTGGAACTGCATTCGCTGCCACACAGACATTCGCGCTCTGCTAAAGCATTGCTTCCTAATGCGGCAACACTCTGTATCTCTCTCTGGCAGAGCCGGGCTGCCAAATTGGAAACGTCCAGACATTGCGCCCACAGGAAAGCTGCCAGCACTGAAAACTGTAGCTGGTTTTCACTGTCCCTTGGAACTGCATTCGCTGCCACACAGACATTCGCGCTCTGCTAAAGCATTGCTTCCTAATGGGGCAACATTCTGTATCTCTCTCTGGCAGAGCCCGGCTGCCAAATTGGAAACGTCCAGAGATTGCACCCACAGGAAAGCTTCCAGCACTGAAAGCTCTAGCTGGTTTTCACTGTCCCTTGGAACTGCATTCGCTGCCACACAGACATTCGCGCTCTGCTAAAGCATTGCTTCGTAATGGGGCAACACTCTGTATCTCTCTCTGGCAGAGCCCGGCTGCCAAATTGGAAACGTCCAGAGATTGCGCCCACAGGAAAGCTGCCAGCACTGAAAACTGTAGCTGGTTTTCACTGTCCCTTGGAACTGCATTCGCTGCCACACAGACATTCGCGCTCTGCTAAAGCATTGCTTCCTAATGGGGCAACACTCTGTCTCTCTCTCTGGCAGAGCCCGGCTGCCAAATTGGAAACGTCCAGAGATTGCGCCCACAGGAAAGCTGCCAGCACTGAAAGCTCTAGCTGGTTTTCACTGTCCCTTGGAACTGCATTCGCTGCCACACAGACATTCGCGCTCTGCTAAAGCATTGCTTCGTAATGGGGCAACACTCTGTATCTCTCTCTGGCAGAGCCCGGCTGCCAAATTGGAAACGTCCAGACATTGCGCCCACAGGAAAGCTGCCAGCACTGAAAGCTCTAGCTGGTTTTCACTGTCCCTTGGAACTGCATTCGCTGCCACACAGACATTCGCGCTCTGCTAAAGCATTGCTTCCTAATGGGGCAACATTCTGTATCTCTCTCTGGCAGAGCCCGGCTGCCAAATTGGAAACGTCCAGAGATTGCGCCCACAGGAAAGCTGCCAGCACTGAAAGCTCTAGCTGGTTTTCACTGTCCCTTGGAACTGCATTCGCTGCCACACAGACATTCGCGCTCTGCTAAAGCATTGCTTCGTTATGGGGCAACATTCTGTATCTCTCTCTGGCAGAGCCCGGCTGCCAAATTGGAAACGTCCAGAGATTGCACCCACAGGAAAGCTGCCAGCACTGAAAGCTCTAGCTGGTTTTCACTGTCCCTTGGAGCTGCATTCGCTGCCACACAGACATTCGCGCTCTGCTAAAGCATTGCTTCGTAATGGGGCAACACTCTGTATCTCTCTCTGGCAGAGCCCGGCTGCCAAATTGGAAACGTCCAGAGATTGCGCCCACAGGAAAGCTGCCAGCACTGAAAGCTCTAGCTGGTTTTCACTGTCCCTTGGAACTGCATTCGCTGCCACACAGACATTCGCGCTCTGCTAAAGCATTGCTTCCTAATGGGGCAACATTCTGTATCTCTCTCTGGCAGAGCCCGGCTGCCAAATTGGAAACGTCCAGAGATTGCGCCCACAGGAAAGCTGCCAGCACTGAAAGCTCTAGCTGGTTTTCACTGTCCCTTGGAACTGCATTCGCTGCCACACAGACATTCGCGCTCTGCTAAAGCATTGCTTCGTAATGGGGCAACACTCTGTATCTCTCTGTGGCAGAGCCCGGCTGCCAAATTGGAAACGTCCAGAGATTGCGCCCACAGGAAAGCTGCCAGCACTGAAAGCTCTAGCTGGTTTTCACTGTCCCTTGGAACTGCATTCGCTGCCACACAGACATTCGCGCTCTGCTAAAGCATTGCTTCGTAATGGGGCAACACTCTGTATCTCTCTGTGGCAGAGCCCGGCTGCCAAATTGGAAACGTCCAGAGATTGCGCCCACAGGAAAGCTGCCAGCACTGAAAGCTCTAGCTGGTTTTCACTGTCCCTTGGAACTGCATTCGCTGCCACACAGACATTCGCGCTCTGCTAAAGCATTGCTTCCTAATGGGGCAACACTCTGTATCTCTCTCTGGCAGAGCCCGGCTGCCAAATTGGAAACGTCCAGAGATTGCGCCCACAGGAAAGCTGCCAGCACTGAAAGCTCTAGCTGGTTTTCACTGTCCCTTGGAACTGCATTCGCTGCCACACAGACATTCGCGCTCTGCTAAAGCATTGCTTCGTAATGGGGCAACATTCTGTATCTCTCTGTGGCAGAGCCCGGCTGCCAAATTGGAAACGTCCAGAGATTGCGCCCACAGGAAAGCTGCCAGCACTGAAAGCTCTAGCTGGTTTTCACTGTCCCTTGGAACTGCATTCGCTGCCACACAGACATTCGCGCTCTGCTAAAGCATTGCTTCCTAATGGGGCAACACTCTGTATCTCTCTCTGGCAGAGCCCGGCTGCCAAATTGGAAACGTCCAGAGATTGCGCCCACAGGAAAGCTGCCAGCACTGAAAGCTCTAGCTGGTTTTCACTGTCCCTTGGAACTGCATTCGCTGCCACACAGACATTCGCGCTCTGCTAAAGCATTGCTTCGTAATGGGGCAACACTCTGTATCTCTCTCTGGCAGAGCCCGGCTGCCAAATTGGAAACGTCCAGAGATTGCGCCCACAGGAAAGCTGCCAGCACTGAAAGCTCTAGCTGGTTTTCACTGTCCCTTAGAACTGCATTCACTGCCACACAGACATTCGCGCTCTGCTAAAGCATTGCTTCGTAATGGGGCAACATTCTGTATCTCTCTGTGGCAGAGCCCGGCTGCCAAATTGGAAACGTCCAGAGATTGCGCCCACAGGAAAGCTGCCAGCACTGAAAGCTCTAGCTGGTTTTCACTGTCCCTTGGAACTGCATTCGCTGCCACACAGACATTCGCGCTCTGCTAAAGCATTGCTTCCTAATGGGGCAACACTCTGTATCTCTCTCTGGCAGAGCCCGGCTGCCAAATTGGAAACGTCCAGAGATTGCGCCCACAGGAAAGCTGCCAGCACTGAAAGCTCTAGCTGGTTTTCACTGTCCCTTGGAACTGCATTCGCTGCCACACAGACATTCGCGCTCTGCTAAAGCATTGCTTCCTAATGCGGCAACACTCTGTATCTCTCTCTGGCAGAGCCGGGCTGCCAAATTGGAAACGTCCAGACATTGCGCCCACAGGAAAGCTGCCAGCACTGAAAACTGTAGCTGGTTTTCACTGTCCCTTGGAACTGCATTCGCTGCCACACAGACATTCGCGCTCTGCTAAAGCATTGCTTCCTAATGGGGCAACATTCTGTATCTCTCTCTGGCAGAGCCCGGCTGCCAAATTGGAAACGTCCAGAGATTGCACCCACAGGAAAGCTTCCAGCACTGAAAGCTCTAGCTGGTTTTCACTGTCCCTTGGAACTGCATTCGCTGCCACACAGACATTCGCGCTCTGCTAAAGCATTGCTTCGTAATGGGGCAACACTCTGTATCTCTCTCTGGCAGAGCCCGGCTGCCAAATTGGAAACGTCCAGAGATTGCGCCCACAGGAAAGCTGCCAGCACTGAAAACTGTAGCTGGTTTTCACTGTCCCTTGGAACTGCATTCGCTGCCACACAGACATTCGCGCTCTGCTAAAGCATTGCTTCCTAATGGGGCAACACTCTGTATCTCTCTCTGGCAGAGCCCGGCTGCCAAATTGGAAATGTCCAGAGATTGCGCCCACAGGAAAGCTGCCAGCACTGAAAGCTCTAGCTGGTTTTCACTGTCCCTTGGAACTGCATTCGCTGCCACACAGACATTCGCGCTCTGCTAAAGCATTGCTTCGTAATGGGGCAACACTCTGTATCTCTCTCTGGCAGAGCCCGGCTGCCAAATTGGAAACGTCCAGAGATTGCGCCCACAGGAAAGCTGCCAGCACTGAAAACTGTAGCTGGTTTTCACTGTCCCTTGGAACTGCATTCGCTGCCACACAGACATTCGCGCTCTGCTAAAGCATTGCTTCGTTATGGGGCAACATTCTGTATCTCTCTCTGGCAGAGCCCGGCTGCCAAATTGGAAACGTCCAGAGATTGCACCCACAGGAAAGCTGCCAGCACTGAAAGCTCTAGCTGGTTTTCACTGTCCCTTGGAGCTGCATTCGCTGCCACACAGACATTCGCGCTCTGCTAAAGCATTGCTTCGTAATGGGGCAACACTCTGTATCTCTCTCTGGCAGAGCCCGGCTGCCAAATTGGAAACGTCCAGAGATTGCGCCCACAGGAAAGCTGCCAGCACTGAAAGCTCTAGCTGGTTTTCACTGTCCCTTGGAACTGCATTCGCTGCCACACAGACATTCGCGCTCTGCTAAAGCATTGCTTCGTTATGGGGCAACATTCTGTATCTCTCTCTGGCAGAGCCCGGCTGCCAAATTGGAAACGTCCAGAGATTGCGCCCACAGGAAAGCTGCCAGCACTGAAAGCTCTAGCTGGTTTTCACTGTCCCTTGGAACTGCATTCGCTGCCACACAGACATTCGCGCTCTGCTAAAGCATTGCTTCGTAATGGGGCAACACTCTGTATCTCTCTGTGGCAGAGCCCGGCTGCCAAATTGGAAACGTCCAGAGATTGCGCCCACAGGAAAGCTGCCAGCACTGAAAGCTCTAGCTGGTTTTCACTGTCCCTTGGAACTGCATTCGCTGCCACACAGACATTCGCCCTCTGCTAAAGCATTGCTTCGTAATGGGGCAACATTCTGTATCTCTCTGTGGCAGAGCCCGGCTGCCAAATTGGAAACGTCCAGAGATTGCGCCCACAGGAAAGCTGCCAGCACTGAAAGCTCTAGCTGGTTTTCACTGTCCCTTGGAACTGCATTCGCTGCCACACAGACATTCGCGCTCTGCTAAAGCATTGCTTCGTAATGGGGCAACACTCTGTATCTCTCTCTGGCAGAGCCCGGCTGCCAAATTGGAAACGTCCAGAGATTGCGCCCACAGGAAAGCTGCCAGCACTGAAAGCTCTAGCTGGTTTTCACTGTCCCTTGGAACTGCATTCGCTGCCACACAGACATTCGCGCTCTGCTAAAGCATTGCTTCCTAATGGGGCAACACTCTGTATCTCTCCCTGGCAGAGCCCGGCTGCCAAATTGGAAATGTCCAGAGATTGCGCCCACAGGAAAGCTGCCAGCACTGAAAGCTCTAGCTGGTTTTCACTGTCCCTTGGAACTGCATTCGCTGCCACACAGACATTCGCGCTCTGCTAAAGCATTGCTTCGTAATGGGGCAACACTCTGTATCTCTCTCTGGCAGAGCCCGGCTGCCAAATTGGAAACGTCCAGAGATTGCACCCACAGGAAAGCTGCCAGCACTGAAAACTGTAGCTGGTTTTCACTGTCCCTTGGAACTGCATTCGCTGCCACACAGACATTCGCGCTCTGCTAAAGCATTGCTTCCTAATGGGGCAACACTCTGTCTCTCTCTCTGGCAGAGCCCGGCTGCCAAATTGGAAACGTCCAGAGATTGCGCCCACAGGAAAGCTGCCAGCACTGAAAGCTCTAGCTGGTTTTCACTGTCCCTTGGAACTGCATTCGCTGCCACACAGACATTCGCGCTCTGCTAAAGCATTGCTTCGTAATGGGGCAACACTCTGTATCTCTCTCTGGCAGAGCCCGGCTGCCAAATTGGAAACGTCCAGACATTGCGCCCACAGGAAAGCTGCCAGCACTGAAAGCTCTAGCTGGTTTTCACTGTCCCTTGGAACTGCATTCGCTGCCACACAGACATTCGCGCTCTGCTAAAGCATTGCTTCCTAATGGGGCAACACTCTGTCTCTCTCTCTGGCAGAGCCCGGCTGCCAAATGGAACGTCCAGAGATTGCCCCACAGGAAAGCTTCCAGCACTGAAAGCTCTAGCTGGTTTTCACTGTCCCTTGGAACTGCATTCGCTGCCACACAGACATTCGCGCTCTGCTAAAGCATTGCTCGTAATGGGGCAACAATCTGAATCTCTCTCTGGCAGAGCCCGGCTGCCATATTGGAACGTCCAGAGATTGCGCCCACAGGAAAGCTGCCAGCACTGAAAGCTCTAGCTGGTTTTCACTGTCCCTTGGAACTGCATTCGCTGCCACACAGACATTCGCGCTCTGCTAAAGCATTGCTTCCTAATGGGGCAACACTCTGTCTCTCTCTCTGGCAGAGCCCGGCTGCCAAATTGGAAACGTCCAGAGATTGCGCCACAGGAAAGCTGCCAGCACTGAAAGCTCTAGCTGGTTTTCACTGTCCTTGGAACTGCATTCGCTGCCACACAGACATTCGTGCTCTGCTAAAGCATGCTTCCTATGGGGCAACACTCTGTATCTCTCTCTGGCAGAGCCCGGCTGCCAAA